>NW_027186308.1:355219-361880 GCF_028583685.1 Petaurus breviceps papuanus
GGACAAAAGGGAAACAGTGACCGTCCTCCATGTTCCTACATCCTACCAGAGGACGCAAGATGAAGATGGACGAGTAAACTGTAAGTTGTTGGGGAGTGGGAAGGACAAGAGAGAAAACAATTACTGTTGGTTACTGTGGCACAAACACAAATACACAACACACATACATACATACATACATACACAAACATACACATACAACACACAAACACACAACACACACAAACACACATACAACACACATACACACAAACATATGTACTCATATATACACACAAACACACAACACACACAAACACACAATACACATACATACACACAAACACACAACACACATATGTACACACACACAAAAACACACACAGCAGAGGCTATAAAAGCTTTGGTCGGGGGTGGGGGGAGCTGTCCACACCCCTCCCTCCTCCTCTGCTCCTCTCCCAAAGGTCCCACCCCACCCCAGACACCATGTGCCACACCAGCTGCTCCTCTGGCTGCCAGCCCACCTGCCCCGTGCCCGTCTGTGTCCATCCCTGCTGCCTCCTGGCATGGCCTGTGGTGACCAGCCACCAGGAAGTCTGTGGAGCTGGCAGCTGTTCCTCCTCGTGCTGTGGAGGCAGCACCTGCCAATCCACTAGCTGCCAGCCTGGTCCCTGTAGCCCCACCTGCTATGTCCCCAGCCTCTGCCAGGCTTCCTGCTCCATGTCCAGTCCCTGCCAATATACCTCCTGCCAGAATAGTCCCTGCCATTCCACCTGTTGTGCATCTGTCCGCTACAAACCTGTTGTGTATGTATCCATCTGCTGCAAGCCTGTGTCCTGTGGAGTCCCCTCCTGTCAGTCAACTTCCTGCACTTCTGTGTCCTGTGCACCTTCCTGTACCCCCTCCTGCTGCTGAGGAAGAGTCCCCCAAGCCACCTACTCATAGTTCGATGAGCCTAGACCAACTGTCACCATTAGATTTTTCCACTCCATTGAAACATGTACCTTAAAGGGACTTTATTCCATTGATGACCTCCCTACAGCCCATGGCAAAAAGATCCCTGTATGCAAAATCTCTGCCTCCCTTCACTAATTACATGCATAGACTCACCTCTCTCATGGAGGAACAACTTGTTCCATGTACCTTTGCTACCTTGTGATAGCCACCTCCTCTGGCTCTCCCCCAGAGTTCTGCCCAACATTTGGATGCCTCTCATCATCAAACTGCAAGTTCTGCCTAATAGTTTTTAAGCAGTTACCTTCAGGAAGAAGGGAAACAAGCAATATGCTGATGTAGTGCTGTCCAAAAAAAATGCCCGGAATCAGTGGAAGAAAAATCTGACTTTCAGAAGGCTTTGTGGGAAGCCCAAGAAGCCATATCACCCTGAGAAAATCTAAGGATGAAATGGGAAGGATGAAACAGGTAAAAGTGGAAATGATCTGCCAAGATGAGTCTAAGGAACTTCTTTCCATCAATGACAGTGGACCCGCTACCTTTGGACTCCAACCTCACAGTCTCCACTGAGCTGCAGGAAGAAATAGAAAAGGCACAAAGAAGACCAGAAATGCTCTCAGTACCTGGCCTAGACCAAGCCAGCACCCAGGAGGTCCATGGGGCACGCACGAAAACAGCCTGGCTTGAAGAGAGCTGGAGCTAGGACACCCAGCATCACAGGGGATCCCGCGGAGGACGAAGAAAGCCATGGGAGCTGCCCGCCCACATGGCGCCTCACCGCTACATGGTCTGTGAGAGTCACCGACATGACCACTTTGGGGCGTGCACGCATGCGCAGACGGCCCTGAAGTCCGCTTCTCTCTGTGTTGTCTCCCTTTCTAAGGGGGCTACTTCAGGGCAGAGGTAGTTTTTGCCTTTTGTCCCTTTTGTATCTCCAGAGACTAGTACAGTGCCTAACAAATGTGGTTGTTCAGTCATTTCAGTTGTGTCTGAATCTTTGTGACTCCACTTGGGGTTTTCTTGGCAAAGATATTGGACTGGTTTGCCATTTTCTTCTCATTTGACATATGGGGAAACTGAGGCAGAGTTAAGTGACTCGCCCAGGGTCACACAGTTAGCGTCTAAGACTGGATTTGAACTTGGGTCTTCCTGACACCAGGTTGTGTGCCTCTATCCAGAGCGCCACCTAAATACTTGTTAACTTGACCCGACCCCTCTCAGTCCCACTTTTCACCCTATCGATTTACTGAGAGTGCTCTCCTCAAGGTTACCAAACCCATACATACCCTTTACTCAGTCTTTGTTTTTGTTTCCTGGGAGAGTAGAGGAGGTACTAAACCCTCTCTAGCGCTGGGAGAGAAGGTACCAAGCTAGGGGACAGGCTGAAGCAGCATGTACCCTCCTGTTGCAGTCCAGGATGACCCAAGGGCACTGGCAGAGTGCTTTGGGAAAATGGAGAATGCATCTGTTCACAACACAGAGAAGAGAAACCCAACATTTCTAGTGAGATAAGAAGGCTGAAGAAAATGAAATGTCACAGTGACTGTGGAGCACATCACTCGGGCTCAATTTGCTCTGGGACCCAAGAGGCAACAGTGACAACAGTGCTTCTGGAAGCCTTGATGTGAGACAGACATCCCTAGCTGGGGAGCCCTGGGCATATGGGGTGAGTGAGGAGGAGACGTTACAGTTATGAATCTGACATTCTAGAAGAACAGACCTGCAACCTCTTGGAACTTGATCCCAAGTCATTGCGCACTGTGCTAAAGCTGTCCTTGTATGGCTGCTCGGTATCAACTAGTCCCTGAGTTCTTAGGTTGGGTCCCCAGAGGTGGGGGACTACCCTAAGGGTCTGCACTCTTCACACCATACCTTATCAGCTCCCACTGGTGGACACTCCATCAACAATCAGCCACTAGACATAATTCGCTCTTCGCAAAGGCATTTACAAAGATGGTATCATAAAAACAGTAGCTACAGTACATTCTCTCCCCCTCACAGCCCATACCTTTTGGAGACATTCTCCCACAAACATGTATAGCATGGATGGGAAGAGTGTGCTGGAGCTGAGAGTGTGATAGTGGTGGCCAAGGCAAATCCTGCCCCCTGGCACTGCAGGGCCTCAGAATTCTCTCTTTTCACAGACGCCCTTCCTAGGGTCTGCCCCTCTCCACAGGGGGCTCTCATCTCTGCTGCTTGAAGTCCTATGCCTTGAAATGTCTTCTTCCTTTGAACGAAGGACTTTCTGAATCTGAATCTGTCTAGAGTGTGTGTGATTGCTCTCAATCACACCCTGGACTCTCCTGAACCAGTGACTTCTCAAAATGATGGATAGAGTGTCTCCTCTTCTGCTGCTAGACAGAGTGACCAATGAAGGGAGGAGAGAGAAATATCTTTCTATTCCCCCATGCTGAAGCCCCTCCACAAACTCTTGGAATTTCTCCATAGAGTTTGTCTATTTAAAGTGCAGCTCTTTCCATTTCATTGATGTGTTATGATAACTTTAAATTCTTTCTAGCATGATGTTTTCAGCCGTGTTGTCAAATGCTTTCAATGAGGATGAACACGGCATCAAGGTCAGCTAAGCACTGATGGTAAATTCTTCAACTTGAAAAGGCTACAAGCCAAGACCAAAGTGGAGGGAGTGTTGGTGCAGGATTTTCTGTTTGCAGATGATTGCACACTCAATACAACCTCTGAAGCTGAGATGCAACAAAGCATGGATCAATTCTGTGTGGCTTATGCTAATTTTGGCCTAACAATGAACACCCAGAAAACCCAGATGCTCCATCAGCCGCCACCACACCGTCCATACTTGGACCCATCGGTTACAGCAAATGGAGAAGTTCTGAATGCTGTGGACAAGCTCGCTTACATTGGCAGTGTACTTTTCAGGGATGCACACATTGATAATGAGGATGACTCACGAATTACCAGCGTCAGATCAGTGTTTGGGAGGCTCCCGCTTAAAGTGTGGGAGAGAACTCCCAACCTGAAGGTCTGCAGAGCCGTGGTGCTGACCTCACTGTCCTGTGCCTGAGAAACCTGGACAGCCTACCAGCACCATGCCAAGAAACTGAATCACTTCCATTTGAATAGTCTTAGGAAGATTCTGAAAATCACCTGGCAGGATAAGGGACCAGGCACTGAGGTCCTTTCTCAAACTAAAGTGCCAAGCATTCAGACTCTCCTGCAGAGAGTGCAACTCCACTGGGCTGGCCACGTTGTTTGGATATCAAACATACATCGACTTAAAAGACACTTTCATGGAGAACTCCCACAAGGAAGGTGCTCACATGGTGGCCAGAAGAAGGAAAACAGGGACACTCTTATGGTCTCTCTGAGGAATTTTGGAACTGATTGTGTGACATGGGAGACCCTGGCACAGGAACGCCCTGCATGGCGTGCCCACATCAGAGAAGGTCTGTGCTCTATGAACAAAGCAGAATTGAGACAGCTCAGAGGAAATACGGGATGCGAAAATTTAGAGAATCCACCCCAAATGTCCACACAGACTGTTTGTGCCGACCTGTGGTAGAGCTGAGCTCATACTGGTCTGATCCAGCACAGTCAGACACACCGGACCTCAACCCCAACTCAGTGATGTCATTTGGGTCCTCTTCAAGAGTGGAAGGACAGCTAACTATAATTACATTCTGGGCCCTCTTCACTCTGCCTCATTTCTAGAACCAAGGGCCTTGCTGTCCTCCTCAGCCCACTGAGAGGGGCTCTAGAGCCTTACGAGACACCCCACTTATTGTCTGATTTTTATTTTGTTTCTACTTTTTCATAATAAGATTTTTGTCGAGAGTGCTATGGACTGCAAAGCTCTAGCTGGAGAGTGAAGGAGAAGCGTGCTTCCTTAAAGGTGACTGGTGCCTACAGAGTAATCTCCCCATACTGAGAAAGCTGGCAGGTCTGTTTCCAGGAGACTTGTAATGGTATATAATTCCACACCTTGGAAGACTGTGGAGCATGCCCAGGGAGACCTGGTGTGTCCTATCCACCTGATGGCTGAGAAGCCTCCTTGGCTAGTGGCCAAGGTGCCTGGTGCCGGACCTGAGTGCCAGGAGATGAGAGCCTTGGGCATAGCTGTTCTCTCATGCTTTGACCCCGTCACTGGTGGCAGCTGGTGAGAGACGATGTAATAAGGGGAGAGCCCTTGGCTCTTCTCATCCCTGAAGCTGATGTATGGCTCAGTAGGGAAAACAGGCCCCAATTCTTCTGTTCTTTCCAGTCATTCAATCCATTTGTTCCTTTTTGTTTTAGGTGAAGAAGATTAATCTGGAGCTCTGACCTTCAGAATTTTGAAAAGTTTGGAGAACAAGCTTCTGGGAGTCCTGGAGTTTGAGTCTATCCTGGGTTTTGTAGCTAACTAAGCATTGATGCCCTGAGGAGCAAGGAGTAACCTTCCAGAGTGACCTTTGGGAAGGAGCCCAGGGCGGCTGAGGCAAAGATTAATTTGGCAGCAACACCACATTTGGAGGGGGAGCTTGTTGGGACCAATGTTCTGAAGAAACTGCATTGAGCCTAAACCTGGTCTCTCCGCACTGTGAGCTGGAATAGGGTAGAGTATGCCACAAAATGTTGGGGGAAACGTTTGTTCCTTTATTATCTTCAAAGTAAACATTTCTTTGTAAAAATCAGTTGATGTTGTCATGGTTAAATGGGACTGAGCACTGGTCACTCAGCTGTGGCTGAAACTGGAGGGAGTGCAACCAATGGGGGCTCAAGCTGATAGCATTAAAGCAGAAAACCCCTCAGCTCCTGGGGAAAACCTCTGCATCCCTGAGGGGGTGGCATAGCCTGTCTTTGTCTGGGTCACCAAGCCTCAGCATACCTTCTCCTCTCCCTTTCTCCAGGATTCTTGGGTAACCTTGACAAGCCAAGAAAGTGAGAAAATCCCAGCAAGCAACTGGGAAGCCTGACAGCATCATAGAATGGTGAGGAAGTCAGCTTTAAAGCAAAAAAATCCTCCACCAGGCACCTGGGCCCTTTGTGACCTGAGAGTTGCTGCGTTGACTTGTTTTGTAACTATCTGGGCATTTTTCTTATTCCCTCTACTAGACCACTAATTCCTTGAGGGCCAAAGTTGTGTTTTGTTGCATCTTGAGAGCCCACACACTGGACACAGGGCACTGTTAGGTCGGCCCTCTACACCACCAACCATAGAGCGGCTGGAAGCCCAGAGAGATGCCATGAGCATGAGGGTTAGAGCCAAATGTAAATGCCCTCACGGTCTCATGGCTGTGAGTACTCCTGCCCTTCCCCAACCTTCCCCTTCCTCTCCTCTGGGTCCTTTGCTTTCTATCCTTCCACAAATAATATGGAGGGCCTTCCTAGGTTTTCTAGAGGCATGAGGAAGTAGCGGTTAGGGTGCTGGACTTGGAGTCAGGAAGGCCAGGTTTCAAATCCCGGCTCAGACATTTACTGGCTGTGCAATCCTGGCAAGTCATGCAACCTCTCAGCCTCAATTTCCTCATAGGAGAAATAGGGATAATAGAGTTGTTGTGAGGAACAAATGAAATTATATTCATGAAATACTTTTTCAGCCTTAAAGTACTACAGAAATGAGAGCTGGTAGTAGTAGCAGTAGCAATAGTACTACTAGTGGTAGTAATAGTACTAGTAGTTGTGGCAGCAGTGCTAGTACTAGGAGCGATAGTTCTGGTAGTAATAGTAGTCACAGTACAAGCACTACTAGTAGTAGTAATAGTACTAGTACTAA
>NW_027186308.1:361890-362067 GCF_028583685.1 Petaurus breviceps papuanus
AGTCACAGTACAAGTACTACTAGTAGTAGTAATAGTACTAGTACTAGTAATTGTAGCAGAAATATTAGTAGTAATAGTAGTCACAGTACAAGTACTACTAGTAGTAGTAATAGTACTAGTTGTAATAGTACTAGTAATTGTAGCAGAAGTATTAGTAGTAATAGCAGTCACAGTACA
>NW_027186308.1:362077-380095 GCF_028583685.1 Petaurus breviceps papuanus
TCAGGGAGTCTGGCATAGCACTCACATCGGCTGTCCAGTAATCTTCGTCACACCACAAGGCTGGCCCCACCATCTCTTCTGCTGGGATGGACCGTGAGGACCCAGCCCAGTCCACCCTTCCCCTGCAGGTTACTGCTGGTCACACACTTCAGCCTAAAGACCCTCCCAAGCTTCTTTCTTTTGTCCTGTGGGCATCCCCCAATGTAGTTCCAAAGGTTATTCGTATACTCAGAAAATAGTCTTTATGGGCATAGCACCTGCTTTGGAAGGATTTCCCCCACTGTCTCCTTTCTCTGACTTCACACCCTGCACCTCCTCTGTTCCTCTCTCCTCTCCTCCTTAGCCACTCCCACTTCAGGTCCAAGAACCAATGAAGGTTGGAGATGATTCTCTTTCCCATTCTTAACAAAAGTTGAGCAGGTGGCCCCAGGGACCTTCTTGTCCATAGACAGCACTATCTGGGGCATTCCTGAGCCCCAGCCAGATCTCCAGGCACCCTCACTCACTCTGCCTTTCTCCAGGCGGCCCTAACATAAGGAGGACAGAGGGAACCGAGTCCATGTGGGTGGGTTGGACAGAACTGGGCAGAATTACACTTGCTCTCACTCTCCCTGAGGACCTGGGGTTTTAAAAGCCATCCAATAGAAGAAGAAACCTGAGCACATGTGGAAGGTCTTGCGAGTTTATTCAGTTGGTGAGTAAGATGGCATCGGTGCAATGAAAAAGCAGCTTCCTTGGCTGTGGACGGTGCCCAGACCTGATGTCACAAGGAGAGGAAAATAAGGCCCAGAGGAGCCCAGGACCTCCCAGAGGGTCCAATGCACATCAGGAACAAGCTGACTTCCTTCATCTTTGGTGCTGATGCAACGCTTCCAGGTGGACAGAGTTTCATATTTATGGAATCCCTTATCCTTGTTATGAATATCTTCACCTGACAGACATGTAAACTGAGGCAGAGGGAGGTGGCAGAACCTGAAGGGTCACCCAGGGAGTCAAAGCCAGCTCAGCTCTCCAACTGCAAAACCCTGACACAGACTCCTTTAATCCAGCTAGAGGTTCAGGGAGGGTCTTTGTGGGGAAACTGGTCACTTCTCCTCACCTGGGATGGGATGGGACCAGGAAATACCTGCTCCAAGTGAACAGCTAAGCTGTGCCTACAGTAACCCTTCAAAGGCTTGTGCTCAGCAGTAGGAGGGGGTGCAGGAGGAGGCCGGCTGGCAGCAGGACACCTGGTAGGAGGGGTCCCCAAAGGCCACAGGCTTGCAGCACACGGGCACACACAGAGCTGGTTTGCAGCAGACAGGCTTGCAGCAGGCAGACTGGCAGGGGCTGGGCACACAGCAGGCAGACTGGCAGGGTCTGGATACACAGCAGGAAGACTGGCAGGGGCTGGGCACACAGCAGGCAGACTGGCAGGGGCTGGGCACACAGCAGGAAGGGGAGCAACTTCCAGCTCCATAGGCTGCCAGGCATCTGGTCACCACGCGGCAGGCTGGGCGGCACAGAAGGGCACACAGGAGGCCGGGCGGCAGCAGGGATGGACACAGACGGGCTTGCAGCAGACGGGCATGGAGCAGGTCAGCTGGCAGCCAGAGGAGCAGCTGGTGAGGGACATGGTGTGTGGGGTGGGTGGGACCTTTGGGAGAGGAGCGAGGAGGAGGGAAGGCTTTGGACAGCTCCTTCCCCCTCCCCCAGGCTTTTATGGCCCTCTGCCCTGTGTGTGCTTGAGTGTGTGAGTGTGTGTGTATGTGCACATGCCACAGTAACCAATACAGCAG
This sequence comes from Petaurus breviceps papuanus, assembly GCF_028583685.1. Classification (NCBI taxonomy): domain Eukaryota; kingdom Metazoa; phylum Chordata; class Mammalia; order Diprotodontia; family Petauridae; genus Petaurus; species Petaurus breviceps. The sequence continues at coordinate 363,856 of NW_027186308.1, forward strand.
ATGCCTTCCTTGTTTCCTCTCCCAGCATCTTATTAGCCTGCTGTGGTGTTTCCTGAGACATGGATCATGGGATCTCACACCTAGTCAGAAGATACCCTTATAAACCGTCTAGTCTGATCCTTTCAATTTACAGAAGAGGAAGCTGAGACCCCAGAAGGTACAGTGACTTCCCTGGGACCATGACCTCAGGTCAGTCCTCAGCCTTCCATCCTTCCTTCCATGGAAATAACTTGCTTCTCTGGGGACTCTGCTTTGCCCTTTCCAGACAGTCACCACGCCAGCTGGTCACATCTGTAAGTCAAGCGCACCCTGCCTTCTGTGTGATTCACACTGCCAGGCTGTAAGTGCTGAGGGAGGCTGGGCTCCACAGGTCGTCATGGAAGTAGGCTGCATTCTAACCTCCCTGCACCTTTATCCAGACAACTTGCCTGCTCTCACCACGGCCTTCTCATTGTGTGTCTTGGTTCCTGGCCTGGGCACCATTTCCAGCATATTCCCGGGGCTTCCAAGGGTTCATGAGATGGTGACAAGTTTTTGGTCCCGTCAGGTTGGCGTCAGCCCCCACCTCTGGGACCATCCGGCTCCCAGTGAGACACGGAGACCCCCATGAGGAATGGGGAATGGAAGAGGGTCCCCACCACAGCCCATCTTCAGTGCCTCTCTCCACTCCCCGCCCCCCAACTCTTCTGTTCATGTGGTCACGGTCCTGTTGTTCACTGGGCACATTCCTTTGGGGAGGAGAAGGAAGGTTTTCTCTCCTGGCACTCATTTCTCTAACAATGATATCACAACTCTTGGGCCAGGCAGAGTCACTGGCTCTGTGCCCTGGGTCAGTGCTATTATGCATTCAGACCTGCACCCACTGTGCTTTCCTCATAGGATAAAGCTCCAGATTCTCAGACTGGCTTTGCCAGCAGCTGCAGTCTGGGGACATGGGCCTCTCTTCTATACTTCTGCCTCTGGTCCCCCATCTCCCCACTGCTCTTCTCATGAGCTTACTCCAGGTTTTTTGGCACAATCCCCTCACAGAACTTCAGAGACCACTCAAACTCCCCTGAGAGCATAAGGACTAAGCTGGCATCACATGGGCTCCAGGCTGGCCTACAAGAAGCAGGGCTGGGACTGGAACCACGTCAGCTGTTGCTCTCATCAAACCTCCTCTGATCTGCCTGGCCCTGGGCTTCCTATCTTGGACTCCACAGACCGGATTTTTCCTGGGGTCTGAATTTGAGTGGGAAAAACGACACCTTGATTTTTACTAAGTCTTGGTTTTCTGTGTATTTTATTTTAGGAATTCAAGACCAAGGTTGTGATATGGGGTCCAGACCCACAAGCTCCCTCAGACTGAGCACTGGGGGGTCATGACCCAACAAAGGTGATGAATCCCTGCCTTAACTCAGTGATACCCTCCTCACAACAGAACAACTGTCTGCATCCCTTGTGGACAGCTGTCACAGACTGGGTCCACATTCACACGTACACATATATTACCAAAGACCCAAAGGCAGGGATAGAGTTTGCTGAGGCAGCTGATGGCACAGGGCATGGCCTATAGTCCTTGGAGTGAGGGATACTTGGGTTTGAATCCTGCCTCAGACAATGACTAACTGTGTGACCCTCACTGTAGCCTAGGCCCAGTTCTGTCTCTGCCCCTGCCTGTCTGGGAGACCTTGGTCCAGTCATTTCATCTCCTAGGTCCCTGGAACTCTCTTAGGACTGAAAGGTGCTGAGCAGACTCGGGTCTGCACTAATTATTCCTTTCTGTGGAGTTCCGTGTAGCCCTGAGGTGCTAGGTCTGCCTCTCTCCCCCATTCACAGCATGGAGTGTGTAGCCCCCTCCTGACTGCAGCCAGGGTTCAGCAGAGAGGCTGATGAATCATTCCATGAGTACTGGTCTAGTCAACAGGACATTTCTCACAGGGTGGAGACAGTCAAGATTTGCATTGGGGTAAGGGTGGGCAGCCACTCTGCTCTGAAGGCACGAGGCAGAGGCAAGTGTAACACGCCAAATATTGAAAGTCGCCCGTAGGGGTCAAATCAGCCTCAGGATGGTCAGGGCAGCTGGTGCCCACAGAGGAAGCTGGAGGAGAGCTGGGACCAGACTTTCCGGACCGCTCGGCCCATTTGGCAGGGATACTATCTCTGAAACAAAGCTTCTCACTCTCAGCCTTAACTTGCTGTCTCCTGACCTCTGAGCTGGCACTTAGGATAACAGTGCGCTCATGGGGACAGCAAGGGCACTCTGCTAAGACAGTCTTCCTGTCAGAGCCCGTGTCCATTCACAGTCCACATGGAAGCCTTGGCTCCCTGAAGCAGGAAGAATGTGAATGTGAGGGAATGACAGGGAATAGAGCTGAGCAGCTCTCCCTCTTGAGAAGCCAGATGAACAGAGTAGCACCATGGAGGGTCACTTCCCCCAGTGGGCTACCTGACTGGGGAAAGATGGGGAGCGCCAGAGGGGAGGGACGCCCAGCCAGAAATCTGGGTCCTGGCCCTTTGGATGGTTTGTGTTCGATAATCCCAAAGAGAGAAATGACTGTACCATCTCAAAGCATGGAGAGGAACTAGGTCTGACTGGGGGCTGGGGGCTTCAGGCTATCAGAACCCAGCATTTGGTGGCCTGCTTCCTCAATCTGCTGTCTTCAGTGTACAGGTTACAAAGCCTTTGCTTCAGGACACACTGATCTCACAGTCTCTGACGTCCCACCACCGGTTCTTAAAGTTGGGAATAGAGTCAGCGAGTTCATTCTATGTGAAGAGGATGTTAATGCCAGAGAGTAGGAGAAGGGGAAGAGGAGAATTGGCAGAGGGATGCAGACACACCAAGAGGCACCTTCCCCTGGGTACTGCTGCCAAGGTAACTCTTGGGCTGAGATCTCAAATCCACACCTTCCAGCGCCCCTCGGGCAATCTCATCTTCTCTTACCAAAACCCAAATCACATGCAGCCCACCATTCAGCCACGCTTGAGCCCCTTTATATTTGTCTTTGTCTTTATCCTAAACCCTGAAATTGCTTGTAATACCTTAAAGGTTTAGTCCTGGGTAAAAGTGAATCACCCAAGGCATAGCCCCCTGCTCCCTTATCTTTCCACTAAATTAGTACTTCCCCAAATCAGTAAGCCTTGAAGCAGCATTTGGTATAAGGATTATGGGGTAGGGAATCTGCGACCTTGAGGCCAAACATGGCCCTCTAGGTCCTCAAGTGTGGCCTGAAGGCTGCAGGTTCCCCACCCCTGAAGGAAGGGGTCAAATGGGGAAAACTCCTCGTATCAAGTCTGTATAGAGATCATGGGGCAAGTCTATCCCATGCAAGAGATCACCCTGCTATGGGATGCTGACCCAGCAACGTCCTCCACCCAGAATGCTGACCAAGCAGGGTCCCCCACACACTTCACCCAGAGCATGACTCTGACCTGTTCCATGACCCCAGCCTGTTCTGGGAACTCCACTTCCCCTGCACCCTCCACCCTGTTCTAGGAGGGACCACTTTCACACATTGTGCCACGATTCCCAGATTAGCCCTGAGCTATAGATCCAACCAATGGCCGCTCTTGGCATCTGTATGTCATTGCTTATGGTAGCTCCCCTCCCCAATTGTGGCTTTTTCTGGTTTTTGCCTTTATAAGCATTGCCTGTACCCCAATTCTGGGCTGCCTGATTTGAGCGTATACTCCAGGCAGTCACCTGCTTGATCAATAAATCCACATCTAAATTTATCTGAAACCCAGGCCTCATCTTGCTCCTATTCTCTTTACAACAACCTCCTCTTGTCCGTACAAAAAGTGCATCTCAGGGGCTATGTGAATTTTTGCTGCTCCAGTGCTGTCTCATATAAGCAGAGCTTTAGAAAACATGGGTTCCAGACCTCAGACTGTATTCTAAAGCATCAGGATCCAAAACCATCAGACTAGCCAAGGGAAAGGCAGAAGAAATAGGACTTAATAACCCAATAATTGTTGATAAAGTGGAAATACTTGGGGGGAAATACTGCTGGGAAGATGGGGAAGCAGTCTGGCAGAAATTAGGCTTAGACCAGTACCTTACACCATATTCCACAATACATTCTAAATGGCTAATGAATGTTAGCATTAAAAATCATACTCTAAACAAACTGAGAGGCCAAGTGACACAGTGGAGTCACTTGTGGAGTGCCGGGTGGCACAGGGGATAGAGCAGCAGGCCCTGAGCCAAGAAGATTCATCTCCCTGAGTTCAAACCTGGGCTGAGACATTCATTAGCTGTGTGACCCTGGGCAAGTCACTTAATCCTCTTTGCCTCCGTTTTCTCATCTATAAAATGAGCTGAAAAAGGAAATGGCAAATTTCAGTGTCTTTGCCAAGAAAATACCACATGGGGTCACAAAGAGACAGGCATGACTGAACGACCAGTAGCACCAATAAATAATTTAGAAAAGAAATAGCCCACATGCCTCCCATGGGTGTGAGTAGGAGACTTAACCCGACAACAGAGAAAGAGAATTACAAAAGATAAGGTAGCTGATTTTTGATGGCTTAAAACTGAGAAGCTTCTGCATAAACGGCACTAATTCATCTCCCAGAGGTGGGGAACCTGCGACCTTGAGGCTAAACATGGCCCTCTAGGTCCTCAAGTCGTGCCACATGTGGCCTAAAGGCTGCAGGTTCCCCATCCCTGAAGGAAGGGGCCAAATGGGAAAAACTCCTAGTATCAAATTTCTCTGATAAGGGTTTAGTATCCAAGATATATAAACAAATAAATATATGTAAGACTAACACCCATTCCTCAATAGATTAGTGGTCAAAACATATGAGCAAAGTTCTCAAAAGAAGAATTGCAAAGTATTCACAACCACATGAAAGAATGTTCCAAATCACTAATACTACGAAAGATGCAAATCAAAATAACTCAGAGGTTTCACCCCACACCCTGCAAATAGACAAAAATAGCAATGTTGGCAGGGTTGTGGAACGATAAGCATACTAATACATTGTTGATGTAGCTGTGAAAAGCAATTTGGAATTATACAAATAAAGTGAATAAAATATCTGTTGCCCTTGAACCAGAGACTCCCTTACTGGGCTTTTACCCCAAGGAAGCCATCAATAAGAAGAAAGTTCCCAGAATATTTATAGTAACACTTTTTGTGATAGTTGAGAATTGAAAACAAAGTAGATGTCCACAAAGTGGGGAACGGCTAGAGAAATTGTAGTGCATGAATGCAAGGCAATATTACTGTGCTGTAAGAAACAATGTATGTAGTGAATACAGAGAATCCTGGAAAGAACTATCTGAACTTACGTAGAATGAAATCAGCAGAGCCAAGAAAACCATCTGCATAGTAATGGCAACAATGTATACAGGAAGGACAAAACTGACAAAGACCCAGTGAGTCTCTAATGAAGACACTCCTAGCCCCCCCTCTGGGAAGAGAGGAGTCCACAGGTGTGGCCCATCACTTGTGTTTTAAGGCTTTTCACGTGTCTTGATCAGTTTTCGTTTCTAAAAAATACTGTTTGTCATATGGGGAAGCTCTCTAGGAAGAGGAGGGACACGGGAAACTATGATGATGTAAGAAACAAAATGTCATTAGGAACTTGTGAGAGAAAAGGATGAGACAAAGCTTAAGGTGTGACCCATTACCGCGAGGGAGTTTATTCGCTAGCCGGGCAGATCAGAGCCCAGATACATAGTTTCAAAGTAGGGTCCTTGAAGAAGTGTTATAATGGGCATGGACTGGACAAGGAGAACTATTGGAAGGCCCGGGTCAGCAGCTCAGCTCAGCTTTGACCCAGGGAAGGCCCCTTATTGTGGGTCACAGACTATGACCACAATTATCTGAGAAGCAGACGATCCAGGCTCCTCTCAAGTGAACTGGGACAACAGGAGCTCAGCAACAGGAGGGGGAGCAGGTGGGTCCACAGAGCTGGGAGGTGCAGGAGGCCTGGCAGGAGAGGACTGCACAGACCACAGGCTTGCAGCACGTGGGCACACACACAGCAGGTTTGCAGCAGGCAGACTGGCAGGGGCTGGGCACATGGCAGGCAGGGATGCAGGGTCCAGCCTGGCAGCAGGTGGATTGGCAGGGGCTGCCTCCACAGCATGAGGGGGAGCAGCTGCCAGCTCCATAGGCTGCCAGGCAGCTGGTCACCACGGGGCAGGCTGGGCGGCACAGCAGGGCCACACAGGAGGCCGGGCGGCAGCAGGGACGGACACAGACGGGCTTGCAGCAGACGGGCACGGAGCAGGTCGGCTGGCAGCCAGAGGAACAGCTGGTGTGGCACATGGTGTCTGGGGTGGGTGGGACCTTTGGGAGAGGAGCAGAGAAGGAGGGAGGGGTGTGGACAGCTCCTTCCCCCCTTCATCAAGGCTTTTATAGCCCTCTGCAGTGTGTAAATGAGTGTGTGTGTATGTGCGTGTGCATGCGTGAGCACGTGCACACATGCAGGCATGTATACAAAACAACCAACAGCAGCTGTTTTCCTCCCTGTGGCTCCTGGGAGCTTTCCTCCCTGTACCTCTCTGGCTTTGGCTTCCTGCTGCCCAGGTGATGGGATTGAGGTTTCTCACATTCCCAGCCTCACTGAATTTCAGTAAAGCTGTGTGTTGCTGGGGTGTGATTGAGGGGCACATGTGTGAACCATCAGCAGTGCTTTGGGCAGGTTAGGTAGGGGCCTCACCTGAGGCTCCAAGTCTTAATGCCCTGAGCTTTTAGCTTCCATTGGGATCTCCGGTCACCAGTTGACTGCCTGACTAGAAGCCTTGCTGGTCGCTGCACATGCTTCTGGGTTCCTGGCTCACACTGCAGCCAGGAACAGGTGGGGTGGCGCAAGGCTCCCTGCTGAGGGTGGAGGAAGGGAGGCTGGGTCCAGCTCAGGGTCCGTCTCTCTGCTTAGGTCTGAAGTTTGCGCAGTGTTTCTTCTTTTCAATTCAATTCAACCACATTTATGAAGTGATTACTGCCTTGGGCTGTAGGAGCCAATGACATAGGCCCTGCCCTCCAGCAGCTCTCATCTGCCAGACTCACCTCAGCTTCACAAGCCCGGGAGAGCTGGGGTTACAGATATCGGTGGAAGACGTGGTCATTCACGCAAGATGCTCCATGCCTCCTCAGTCTGGGGGACTTGAAAGGAGGAGGACAAAGGGAGAAGGGCCACTCAGGCATGATTGGCTCACTGACTGACAAGCGTGTCAGAGCCACTTACTGATATGAGACTTGTCAGACCTCATGGACAGTGACTTTGACAGGCTGGTCTGGGCAGCTCCTGGGTCTCAGCTACAGCCTGAGAGCTGCCCCGGAGGGAGAAAGGCTGTGTCCACAGTGCAGGGACAAAGGCTGGCAGGGAGTTGCTTTCTGCCAAGAGGAACCAGGCAGCCCATAGTCTGTCTTCTTGGGACTTCTTGCAATTAGTCAAATAGGCATTTTTTGAACATCTCCTAGGTACCAGGCGCTGCACTAGACATCAGAGACATAAAAATGAACCCGTTCCTGCTCTCCGAGAGCTTTCCTTCTCATACAGTTGCCCTTCCAGGTGCATATGGTGTTCGTTAACCTGGTTTGGGGAGGGTTCTTCATGAGTGTTCACGGACTTCCTCTGTCTCTCTCCATCTCCCTTCAGCCCATTCCCCCCACAATAACAGCTTATACCATGCACTGCCTTGAGGGTAGCAGGGAACTCTCTCCTCACTGGGCAGTGGGCAGTGCAGGTGTGATTAGCCCTTCTTAGAGCAGAGGACCCTGAGGCTCTGGGTGGTTTGGGAAGCTTGCATGGAGTCAGCAAGCCAGCCAAGGGGCCTTTATTGAACACCAAGCACTGGAAAGCCACAGAAAACCTTCCACTGGCCCCTGCTGGAGTTCTTGGACTGTTCTGGACAGCAAGCCCCCCCCCCCCATTCTACACTACTTGGAGCTTCCTGTGCATGGAACATTGCCTGGATACTACAGCCCCCAGGGATCACCCCTCCTCTGAGCCCCAAGCTCATCTGCTACCCCATACCACACGAGGGGCATTGCCAGGTGCCTTCTTGAAGAATGAGGGCTCCCTCCCCCTCTGGCCATTGTGCCCCAGAGAGCCAGGCGACATCTGGGAGTTCTTCATCTGCCTCTAGCACTAACTGTGTTCACCTCAAGCAGGTTTCTGGGTCAATGGATTGATCCAGAAACAAACAGCTTGGCCTCCTTCAGGGTACTTGGAAACTCTTTGGCCTTTCCCACAAACTCTCCCACCAGCTCTCTTCCTCTGTTTAGATTCTGGGTCAAACAGGAGCTCCACCTACAGTCTGTTTGTTCAGTCCAACTTATTGGTCATGTAGTAAGTGACTTATGTATGCCATGCACTAGGTTCTAGACTGGTGATACAAAACTTCCCACAGTGCCGGCCCTCTATGAGGGTCAACACCAGTGTGGAGAGGGACGAGAACTAGATCCCTGATTTCAGTGGTGTTGGGAGCTCCCAGAAGAAGAACATTTTCTTGGAGAATTGCCCCTGAGCTTTAGGGAGCTGAGGGGCTGGGCTACAGAGAGGGGCAAAATTTATACCTAGGTTTTCTGAATTTCAGAAACCCCTGACAACCAGAAAAAAAACAAAGTATTCTTTGCTTGGGAAGCTGTCTCTGTGCAGAACCTAGGAAGAAGCTAAAGCTTCTCAGGGGTGGGGTGGGGGGAACCTTGGGGCAAACCAGGGTTTTGACTCCCTAGCCATCCGAGCTCTTTCCTTCAGCAGCTTATCCCTACTTTTACACATAAGGCGATAATTTGTTAGCAGCACCCAGCCTCTCCTGCACACTCCTGCCAGTTCTTTGCCTGGTTCTATGGGTATTGCTTTCAAACATCTTTCCAAATCTCCAGGTTCTCCCTCTTTTAGCCTTGGTTCCCAGTTTTCACAGGGCCCTGTGCTTTTGGCCCATTCTCTGGCTAGAGAGGAATAAGGCAAATCCTCCCATCCTGGAATAGCCATTTCTCCCTCTACAGACCCACTGCTTCCAAATAGAGGCCTGACATTTTGTGATCCCATCCTCATCGCCAAATGTATCAGCAATGCCATATTCACAATGCCTATGGAGATTACAGATATGCTGATATAATTATCCATCACAAAATACATCATGCTTGCCATATGGGGGAATAAGTTAGAAAATTTATTAAGATACCAAAAGACTGAGTCCCAAAACCAGAAAGTGAAAGCCATCAGAGTAGTTATGACATTGGCACAGGTAGATAAAGTAGAAAGCACCCACATTTTCAAGCCTTTAAAACAGAACAGGCTACCTCAGGCAAAGGTCCTCCTCTCCCCACTCACAGCAACCACCGAGCGTCCTGGAAGCGCACTCCCAGCAGCTCCGGCCCCTGGCAGTGCTCAGCAGGAGTCCTTAGCAGAAATTCTGGCTGACTCAAAAAGGGCTTCGCGCTGCTGCCGCAGCTGCCTCTGCTGCCACTGTTGCCGCCACCACTAGCCACCACAGGAACTCTAGCTTGGCTTCCGCTTCCTCTTGCTCTGCCCCTTCCTGCCACGTCAGCAAGTACAATGGGGCATGGAAGATCTTTAAATCCCATAACCCTTACAGGGTGGCAGAGGGGAAGTGGGCAGAGGAGAGGAGGGGGAGCCTTGGGCTGGGGAGGGGCAGTGGGCAGAGGAGAGGAAAAGGACTCTTGGGGTGGGGAGGGGCAGCGGGCATAAGGGAGGAAGGAATCTTGGGCTGGGGAGGGGTAGTGGGCAGAGAGGAGGGGGAGCCTTGGGCTGGGGAGGGGCAGTGTGGTGGCCAGTGCAAGGCCACCAGGACTCGGTGGCATCACTGTGTGAGTACTGACGTTCACACTCAGCACACTAGCCTTCCAGAGACATATGTCTCTGTCATAACTGAGGAAATGAACATTTTTTCATCCCTCTGGTTTTTCCTTTATGGATTTTCCAGTTTCCCTTGATAATTATTAAATATCATATTTTGGCCAAAGTCTGAATTAATCAAACAAACGGCTTTGGTTGATTTAAAAATGACTTTCCTGTGTTAGCAACTTCAAAAACCAGAGATAAGATTCCCCTTATCTTGGGACTTACTCCACATGAGAGCAAAACAGACATCCTGAGAACATAAAATGTAAATTGACCCTGCTCTGGTCCTTGTCAATTTGCATTTACCACCAAGGGACTCTTTCATGGTAACTAATAGAAGTCATAAAGTTTGTGACATGATCATCCTGAATTGGAATGGTTCTGAAATGTATGAAGTCTTATGATTCCTCTGTTTGTCAGTTGGGACTTTAGTCCTGTACTCCTTCAGCAAGTACTGCTAGCCTTAAGGTAATAAGGAATAAATAATGTGATTTTTATATTACTATTTGTTTGTCTCCTTTAACCAAATTTTTTCTAAAGATCGACACCCTCTTTGGAGTAATCACCGACCTCACCGAGGGGCCTCCATCATGTTCAGTGACCTGTCCCACTTCCATACCAAGAGAGGCCCTCTTCCACTTGGGGTCTTCCCAGGACATGCTCGGGGGCTGGGCCCAGCACCACTTGAATGACAGGAACACCATACACTGTGGTCTATGCCAGGCTTGACTTGAATGATCAGATGGTCACTGGAGAGGAGAGCCCTGCTTCGCAAAGTCAAATGCTTACTTTGTGATCAACAAGCCCAAAGCAGGGGGGGCCCTTTGCTCTCTGCCCCACTGAGTCAGGAGTGAGAGTTTGAGCAATGGCTTGCTGTTGGATTTGGGAAGCCTGGCTGGCGCCTCCCCCTCGTGATGAAGGGAGCCACCCTTCAGTCATGCAGCGTTTCGGTTGGTTTTGTTGGGTGGGGGTTGAGGATACCAATCTACCCTCTCGCTGCAAACCTCATCTTTTTCATCTGTGTCTTCCTTGTGAAGTCCTACAACAGGACATCAACCAAAGAATTAGGGTTATATATCCTATCTGTATGACGTATATAGATTGTACAACCTATATCCAGGTTGTAATATCCTGGTACCTAAAGGAATCTGTCAGGAACACAGAGGGGTGTGTATGGGTCATGTACCTGGCAGTGATGGTCTAAATTTGGGAAGTGGAGGTGGTGACAGCACTCTGGTGTGTCAGTCATCCAGGAGGGGCAGATGGGGTGTGGCCCCCAGGGAACCCCAGCACCCGGGGATAGAGGGAGATGAGGAGAGTAGACCTAGAGGCTCTGTGGGAGAACATGAACAGAAAGGGCATGGGATGAGAAGCCCTGGATGGGTCTCAGTTCACACATGTGGAGGGAACGGGCATAGGACAGAGCCATTGAAAGAGCTTGGGATTGGCAGGAACTTGGCCATCAGGCAGGAAGGAGGGATCGTGCTTTGCTGGGAGAGTTGAGGGATAAGCCACTGGCCCTGTAGAAATGGGGCTTTATCTGCAGGTACTGGAACCAAGATACCCTTTCCCCAGGAAATAAAGACTGATAAATGGAGGCCCCAATCACCCTCAGAAGCTGGTTTGGGGATCTGAGTCAACTCTCACAGGAAGTTATACATCAGGGTAATAAGGGGTTGGGAGGGAACATGAAGAAAACAAGAAGAAGGAAGAAAAGCCGCCATGTGGCTGGGACACTCTGTAGGATATAAAAGCCTTGGGGAGGGGGAAGGAGCTGTCCACACCCCTCCCTCCTCCTCTGCTCCTCTCCCAAAGGTCCCACCCACCCCAGACACCATGTGCCACACCAGCTGTTCCTCTGGCTGCCAGCCGACCTGCTCCGTGCCCGTCTGCTGCAAGCCCGTCTGTGTCCGTCCCTGCTGCCGCCCGGCCTCCTGTGTGGCCCTGCTGTGCCGCCCAGCCTGCCCCGTGGTGACCAGCTGCCTGGCAGCCTATGGAGCTGGCAGCTGCTCCCCCTCATGCTGTGGAGGCAGCCCCTGCCAGTCCACCTGCTGTGTGCCCAGTCCCTGTCAGTCTGCCTGCTGTGTGCCTGTCAGTTGCAAACCTGCTGTGTGCGTGCCCATGTGCTGCAAGCCTGTGGCCTGTGGGGTCCCCTCCTGCCAGGTCTCCTGCTGCAAGCCAACCTCCTACACAACCTTGGTCTGCAAACCCACCTGTGCCCCCTCCTGCTGCTGCTGAACAGACCATCCACTCATAGTTTAAGGAGATGAGAGGGGAAACAGCCTGACTCGGGTCATTGTGGCCACAGCTCTGCTGATCCGCTGGAACACTGGACGCCTTCACTGGTCACAGAAGCAGGGCCACTGATCCAGTCCACAAGAGCTTCCATTTCCCCCACCTCCTCCCTGAAACCCAGGGGGCAAAGGCCCTCACGGGCAGCCCCTTGGCTGTGCTCCTTAGTCCACTTCACCTGAGCTCGGATCTCATCTCTCAGGGGTTGGTCTCATTGTATATTTGCTGTTGGAGTCTGCCTTGACAAGAAGCAACATCAAGTTAATAAATTGATGTGATCTGCCATTTATGTAGCTCATTCTCTTTCATTCCTTGGCTTCCATGAGCGCCCCAGGCCACCCCTCTGGCAGCTCTCAACTCTCTCAATGTGCTGGGAAACTGGGTCCACGGTTTGGAGAAAGGAAACACAGTGAGTCAGCCGACAAGTGTCTGTTGAGGGCTGACTATGTGGCAGGCCCTGAGCTAAGCTTGGGGGACACAAAAAGACAAAACTGTCCCTGCCCTCAAGGCTCTTACATTCTAATGGACAGATGCCAAGCATGTACATACAAGAGCTATCAGTATCAATGAAGGGGTGGGGAAAGGTCGCAGTCAGAAGGTAGGACTCGAGCTGAGTCTCACAGGAAGCCTGACAAACTAGAAAGCAGAGGCGAGGAGAGAGGTCTCAAGTGGGCAGGGCGGGGGCAATCAGAGCAAAGACAGAGACAGAAGATGCGAGCCTTCCGGAGGAGGAGGGCCTGGGGAAGGTGGGAAGGCAGGAAGGGGCCCGATGGAGAAGGGCCTTCAATGCAGATGATAAACAAGTAGCATTTTTAATCATTACATATCATTTCTGTATCTCAATAAGCAGACTGCTTTGCTTTGCTTTAAAAATGAGTTTTGCTGTGTCAGCAACTCCAGAGACCAGAGAAGGCTGGATGGTGACGCTTCTCTTACCTGGGGACACGCTCCGCGTGGGAGGAAAGCAGAAGTCCTGAGACCATGAATTCCAAACGGACCCTGCTCTGTCCATCATCTTGACAAACTGTATTTACAACCAAGAAACTTGCTTTCTCGTGGTCAGAGACCGTAAATTGGGGTGACCCAGCCCCCTGAATTGGGATGGCGCTAACATGAATGTGAGCCTATCTCATTGTTCAGGCAGTCAGAACTGGGGTTCTAGCTCCATGTATATGCATCTGCTCACTTTAAGGGAATAAATGGTAGAAATGTATGTCGCCCAGCCTGTTTGTCTCCTGTCACCAAACTTGCAGGTTAACAATGCCGAGCAGGGATTTCTATTCGATCCAGGAGGTAATAGGTAGCCCCTGGAGTTTACTGAATCGAGGAGTGACATGGTCAGACCTCTGCTTCAGGGAAATCCTTCTGAGAAGTGGTTGGCCTGGAGTGGGGAGAGATGGGGAGCTATTACGCTAGTCCAAGGAAGAGGTGAGGAGGGTCAGAACTGTACAGTAGCCGTAGGAGTAAAGAGGACTGTGGGAAAGATTCTGTGAAGGAAAAAAATCACAAGATGGGTGAGATGTGGGTGAGTCAGACTGAGGCACTGAGCATGGCACCTGGGTTTCAGCCTGGGTGACTGGGAGAATTCTGGTGCCCTCCAAGGCAAAAGAAAAGTGGGGAAGAAGGAATGGTTTGGGGGCAAAGGTCACGGGTTCATTTTTTATTTTGGACATTTGAAGTTTGAAATGCTCATGGGCCAATCAGTTAGAGATGTCCAGCGGGCCATTGGCAATGTGTGACTGCAGCTCAAGAGAGAGGCTGGAGTGGATTGTGATTCGCCCATTGGAGCCCGTGGACGCTGCCAAAATCCCACAGTCAGTGGGGGACAGAAGGCAGGGCCCAGGCCAAAGCCATGGAAGGCATGCCTGGAGACCAGCTGAGAGCAGCAGGTGGGCAGGTTAATGATGGATGGGTCGGGTCGAAGATGCCCTCAGCACCTTCCACCGACTCCAGGCACGGCTCATCCACACCTAGCTCTCCCCAGGTTTGTGTCTCCATGAGATCAGGAGGTCGTTGTGGGCAGGATCACTTCTGACTTCCTTTGTATGCTGACCTTAGCAGGACTAGCACTGATCCTTCAGCAGCCCCAGGGAATAGCTGGTATGGGGGGGGGGATGAGTCTACCCCTCACTCAGGCAATCATTAGACTCTCTCTGACAGTAATTGTCGCTAATAAAAGGGGGATAGCATGAGAACGAGCATCTGCTTTAAATCTGTTATGGGAACACACAGTCAACCAATCAAACAAAAACCTTTTGTAAAGCATCCGTGTACCAGGCGCTAGGAACACGAGGACAGAACTTTCCTCACGTGGAGCTAGAGTACAGGAGTAGAAGAAGCTGGCGCTGTACCACCGGACTTGCTTCCAGACTGGCCCTCCTCACAGACTCCAGAGCTAACCAAGCTGAAATGGCAAGGCTTGGGACAGAAGAGACAGGAGGCAACAGGGGACTGGCAGATCAGGCCAGCACCACCCCCTTGACCACTGTCTCTCCTCAGACCCTAATGGAGACAGCCCAGGTCACCCAGGCCTTGGGAAGACCAGGGCTTCCAGGTCAGGACCCTCAGCAATCTCCTGGGAGGCAGCCCCTGGGGAGACACAGCTGGGGGACTGATGGCCCCTGCAGGAGCTGCAGAGACTGAAGACCCAGAAGGGAAAGTCCTTGTCACCAGGGGCTTGGGCTGATGATTCAAACGGTGACATCTTACATCCAAATAAGACCTTGCTTTCGGCCCTCCTCCCCCAAATCCAACCCTCCTTCCATGCTTGCTATCAGCCCCTTTAGTGGGGTGCTGGGCCAGGGCCAGACCACCTGAGCACCATCCTTCCACATGGAGGAGTCCAGAAGTGTGATGGTGTGGAAGGGGTGTGCCTTGGGGACACTAAAACCTATGGGACCATCCTGTTACTGGTTATAGTGTAAAACCCCACATGGCCAAGGGAAGGATCTTGGATTCGTTTGGGAGGAATTCAAAGTGGCTGTTGCGCATTGACCGTTTTCTCTGTTGCCTCTTTGCTGTTTTGGGCTTCCTTGCTTGTCTTTAGCTCAGCTCTGGTGTTATGAAAGCATCCGATAAGAGAACCATATGGAAAGGGTTATGGGACCTCTCTCTTTCCTACTCCAAGACTCTATGGCCCCTGATAAGTGGAGCCTCCTGGGACTCTTGACTTTTCCTTTTCTGTTCTAGCACCAAGGAGCAGAATCTCAATCTAGGTCACAACACAAATTACAGGAATCCAGAGGTTGGAATCCAGGCTGGCTGTTGGAGCCAGTCAGTCCAGTGTCCAGGCTCCGAGCATCAGACTTTGGGAGGAAACTTTAGGAGGCCAGCAGAGTAGGAAGATCCATTCCGCCAAGTTGCTTCCTATGGATGGGATCATGGTGGGATCAACTGTGGTATAAAGGGCATCTATGCCCCCGAGGTGTTGGAGGAATGTCTGTAGGACTCCTCTTGCCAAATCGTTAAAGCAAACATCACTTTTTTAAAAGGTAACTAATGTTTAGTGGGGGTCCCTAAAAATGGGGGAGCATGAGCTGATGGGAGAGCATAAACACTCAAGGGGAGATGGAGTGGCCAAGCCCTGAAAATGGCCATAATACATGACAATGTAAACATCATTGCTGATATTCTGATCCCAATCTTCAGCCAATCCATTTTCCTCCCTAAGGTCAATGCTCACAATTAAGGATGTGGCCTAAAGAAGGCAAAATAAGGTAAAATACTCAGTTTACAAGGCAAAGAATCTACAACAAAGAGCCAAATTCGGAAAACAGAAGGCCCAGCCCCTGACAGCCTGGCCATGATGGTCACTGCCAATGGGCCCTTCCTTCCACTCAAAGGAAGCCAAACCCACTGACTCACATTCAGCATGAGCTTTGGCCGCAGGGACCCAACAGAAGCCAGGTCACCTGATACCATCACCTCACAGCACCAGCACGGCCATACATGTGTGCAGTCACAAACACACACACATACAAGCACATTGGTAGAGATGTTGATGGGCCACTGGCCATCTCCTGGACCATGTCACCACCACCTAATGACGGGATCTGAGGGAAGCAGCCAGCCATAAACAACAACAGGGAAGAAGGCTCTGGCTCCCCTTGGCACATCCTCCTGCAGGAGGGATATAAAAGCC
>NW_027186308.1:415095-430528 GCF_028583685.1 Petaurus breviceps papuanus
AAGCACAGGCCCTGTGAGGCTCAGGCTGCTCCCTCCATCACCCCTCATCCCTTTCCACTCTGCTGCCCAAGGCTCCCAACACAGCTGCACCCACCATGGCAGACACCTGTTTCTCTGGGCGCTGTGTTCCCACAGCCTCAGCCGTCTCTGTCTACTCCAGTGACGTGAGCTGTGGCAGCAACGTCTGCTTGCCCAGTTCCTGCACAGGCTTCTCCTGGCAGCTGGACGACTGCCCAGAGAGCTGTTTTGAGCCCAGCTGCTGTGACCCCTGCTGCTGCCCAACCCCGTGCTGCACGCCAGCCTCCTGCCTGACCCTGCTGTGCCGCCCAGTCTGCTGCGTGCCTGCCACCTGCCAGCCGGCATGTGAACCCAGCCCCTGCCAGTCTGCCTGCTGTGTGCCCAGCCCCTGCCAGTCTGTCTGCCCTGCCCCCTGCTCACCATCCTACTGTCAGCAGTCCTGCTGCCAAGCCCCTGGCTGCTCTGGCCCTCCCTCTGTGGTGCAGTCCTGCTGCTGTGTCCCAGTGTGCTGCAAGCCCAGCTGCTGCATTGCCCTGCCTCTGTGCTGCAAGCCCAGCTGCTGTGTGTCCACAGCCTCCTCCTGCTGCCAGCCCAGCTGCTGCGGCCCTGCCTCCTGTGTGTCCCTCATCTGCCGCCCCGTGTGCCGACCGGCCACCTACTGTGTGCCTCTCTCCTGCAGACCCTCCTGCTGCACCACCACATCCTCCTCTTCCTGCTGCTGTGCACCCTCCTGCTGTCCAGCCACCACCTGCTGCCGCCCTTCCTCCTCTGTGTCCCTCATCTGCCGGCCCAGCTGCTGCAAACCTGCCTGCTGCAGCACCACCTGTGGACAAAACTCTTGCTGTTGACCACAGAGGGTTGTGTCTCTCTCTCTCTCTCTCTCTCTCTCTCTCTCTCTCTCTCTCTCTCTCTCTCTCCCTCTCTCTCTCTCTTTCTCGTTCTTTACTCCTGACCGACTTCTGCTGGCCTCCTGGATCCATCCCCAACCAAACATCAGCTTGAACAACTGACCAGCACCACCCCCCAAAGGCACTGAGACCACCAGGCCACAGACAGCCAGCTGCACCAAGTACTTGACCCCTGCCAGGCCCCTGCTGACCCCTCCGAACCAGGGCTGACCCCAGCCATAACTCCGGCTTTGCCATGCACCTAGCTCAGTGTCCCGACACTGCCTGCAGTTCTCAGTCCCTCTGTAGGCTCACAGTGTGCAGGGATGGCTCCGTCCATGCACCCACCTGGCAATAAACCACATGAACTCACCTTCCTGCCTCTTACTCTCCCTTTTTTCCTTATCCTCAGCTGACTGGGATAGGGGAGGCACATGTCCTGCACAAGGCAGCCTGAGGAGCCCGCCAGGTGTCAGGAGATAGTGAATAGACTGACCAGCGTGCCATGCTCACACTTCACCGTGGTCATGCAGAGTTATGCCCTGATACCTCCCTCCCCAACCCACGCTGTGCCACATGCACTCCCATCCACCTGCCCATTAGGTGACTATCCTCTTAGCTTAAACCCTTCCCTTCCCTCCACCAACTCAGCCCTGGCCAGGAGGCCAGCTCCCACGCAGGAGTGACCTCGCATGCTTATAGAAAGGCCGTTATGCATCTGACTGGACACATTTCTTTTGCCTAGCCCAGGTTTACAGCCACAGGGACATAGCAGGCGGGGACCAGCCTGGCAACAGGTGGATTGGCAGGGGCTGCCCCCACAGCAGGAGGGGGAGCAGCTGCCAGCTCCACAGGCTGCCTGGCAGCTGGTCACCACGGGGCACGCTGGGAGGCACCCAAGCGCCAGCAGGGACAGGCGCCGTAGACGGGCACGGAGCAGGTTGTGGGACGCCTGATATAGCACAGTGTCCATGGTGGGCAGGACTCTCAGGAGCAGAGCCGAGGGAGCACTGCGGTTTGGACAGCTCCTTCCACTCTGAGGCTGCTCTAAGCCTTGATCATAGGGATAGAAGCAAAACACAAATGCTTCCGCCACCTTCTGCTCTTTGTATTTTTGCAGATCTCCTTCCAAAGCCTTGCTGTGTGTCTCTGGCAGTTTTTTCTCTGATCAGCTGATTACAAACTTTTTCTGAGTTCAAGCTAATTTTGCACCTTTCTGAGTCTTCCATCATGGAAATCAGATTTTGTATTCAGCCTATAAGTAGATTTTGTTCTTTTCTTCCCAACAGCCCCACTCCCCAAGATTTACTTCTTAAGATCGATACTCATCATAAATGCTATGGGTTTCCATAGGAGGGAAAGATCACTCACTTTTGGAAGGATTTTGGATGGTGGACTGTGGTACCACAGCTGCATTCAAATGCAGGAAGCCAGACCCTCGGGTCCCTTAACTGTCACTGCCTACACCCTTAGAGAATGTTGAGGGCAGATTCTGTCTAACTCCTTGTTTGAGCTGAGTTCTTATCTCACTTCCAGAGGAAAAGCCTAGTGACTTTTTTTACATCTTGATGGAAGAAAGCTGAACCATTTAATGGAAAGAAGGCTATATCTCATAAGACCTGGGCTCAAACTCCAGCTCTAAGATATATGCGTTTTATGCCCAAAGAGGAACCAAACTGTGTATAACTTCTAATCCAGAAATACCACTACTAGATTTCTATCCCAAAGAGACCAAAGAAAAGGGTAAAGGACCCACACGTGCATAATATTTACAATCACCTTTTTCATGGTGGCAAAATATTGGAAATTGAGGGGATGCCCATCAACTGGGAAATTGCTGAACAAGTTGTAGTATATTACGTAATAAAATACTATTGTGCAATAAGAAATGCTGACACATTTCAGAAAATCCTGGAAAGACTTGCACAAACTGATGTAAAGTGAAATGAGCAGAATCAAGAAAACATCATACACAGTATCAGCAACATTGTGGGATGATCAACTAGGAATGACTTAGCTCTTCTCAGCAGTACAATGATTCAAACAAAAATTCCAAGACTCCTGGTGCAAAATGCTAGCCACATCCAGAGAAAGAACTGACAGACTCTGGATGAAGATGGAAGCAGACTTTTTCCCACTTACTTTATTTTTTTCAGGTTTTTCTTTTCCTTTTGATATGCTTTTTATTTCACAACTGTTATTGATATAGAAATATGTTTTACATAATTGCACATATATAACCTATATCATATTGCCTACCATTTTTGCAAGAGGTGGAGGAGGGGAGGCAGGGAGAAAAATTTGGAACTCAAAATCCCATTAAAAAATGAATACTAAAAATTGTCTTGGGGAAAACAATACTATAAAAAAGAAATTTTAAAAATCATTTGCACCACAAAGAGAGATGTATGTGTTTTGTATATAATATTAAAAAATATCCAGGTAAGGAGTGACCTGGAGAGTAGGATCTGGGATCTGTTCCACCTTTGCAAAGTAGGAAGAGGGCCATTTTAGCATGCCCTACATAGTAGGGAAGGGCAGGGGCAGACAGGATAAAGGACTTCTGAAGTTTGGATATCTCTCCTCTCTCCAGAAGGGTATTAAGGTAGACATGTTGATATGCCACTCCTCAAACATCTCTAGTCTAGGGCAACAACCCCTTTCTCTTTTTGCTATCCAGGTAGCTCTCAAGGGAAGAAACCCAGGCTATCTGTAACCATATTTTTTTAAAAAACACTCCAAATCAGTAATTATTAGGGAATTGATAATTAAAGTAAATCTGAGATCCCACCTCACACTCATCAGTTTTGGCAGAGATGACAAAAAATGGAAAATGACAAGTTCTGATGGGGCTGTGTGGAAACAGGGACACTGATGCCAGGCTTGGTGGAGTTGTGAATGGGCACAAGCATTCTGGGAAGCAATTTGGAACAATGTCCCCAAAGTTACTAAACTGTGCGTGCCCTCTGGCCTAGTGATATCACTGCTAGGCCTCTACCCCAAAGAAATCAAAGAAAGAGGAAATGGTCCTGTGTGTATAAAAACATTTATACTGGTTCTTTTTTGTGGCAGCAAAGATCAGGAATTAAGGGGGCACCTTCACTAAGGGAATGGCTGAACATTTGCTGTAGCCATATGATGTGGCTGAATACTATTTGTGCTTAAGAAATAAAGAAAAAGCAGTTTCAAGAGACCCAGGAAGACTTTGAAGTGATACAGAGGGAGGAGAGAAAAACCAGGAGCCCAGTTTGTAGTGTGGTGTCAATACCGTAAATAACAACATCTAAGAACTCTGATAAACAAAATGCACAAAAATCATCCCAGAGGGCTCATAAGGAACAATGAGAGAGTTGACTAAAATGTAGCGTGAGAAACATATTTTCAGGCTTGACCAACATGGGGATTTGTTTTGTTTGACTCTAATTGTATGACAGAGGGGTTCTTCCTACCTGCTTGCCTTTTTCTCTCTTCCTTCCCTCCTTCCTTCCTTGCTTTTTCTCGTGGGCAAGAGGGAGGTAGAAGGGAAGGAGAAAAAATAAACATCTGATCATTGAAAAAACAAACAAAATGAAGGAGTGGGTTTGTTTCAGAAAAACAGGGCTAGCAGCAACATGAGAATGGATAGGTGACATGTTAGAACCATGGTCATTTGGTCTGGCCATGGATTTGTCTTTGGATTCTTTTAGATTATGGAGACGTCATTTAAAAAAATAATTCACCCAGTTCTTACCAGCAGCGTACAAATATGTCAGAGGTACTCAAACCAGGATATCCTTTTCCCCAGGAAATTAAGACTGATAAACAGAGGCATCAATTACCCTCAAAAGCCATTTTGGTGACCTGAGTCAACTCTCACAGGAAGTCATTCATCAGGGTAATAAGGAGTTTGGAGGGAACATGGAGAAAACAAGAAGGAAGAAAAGCCATTGTGAGGCTGGGACACTCTGCAGGGTATAAAAGCCTTGGGGAGGGGGAAGGAGCTGTCCACACCCCTCCCTCCTCCTCTGCTCCTCTCCCAAAGGTCCCACCCACCCCAGACACCATGTGCCACACCAGCTGTTCCCCTGGCTGCCAGCCGACCTGCTCCGTGCCCTTCTGCTGCAAGCCCGTCTGTGTCCGTCCCTGCTGCCGCCCGGCCTCTTCTGTGGCCCTGCTGTGCCGCCCAGCCTGCCCTTTGGTAACCAGCTGCCAGACAGCTTGTGGAGCTGGCAACTGCTCCTCCTCATGCTGTGGAGGCAGCCCCTGCCAGTCTGCCTGCTTTGTGCCCAGCCCCTGCCAGTCCACCTGCTGTGTGTCCAGCCCCTGCCAGTCTGCCTGCTGTGTGTCCAGCCCCTGCCAGTCTGCCTGCTTTGTGCCTAGCCCCTGTCAGTCTGCCTGCTGTGTGCCTGTCAGTTGCAAACCCGTTGTATGTGTTCCCATGTCCTGCAAGCCTGTGGCCTGTGGGGTCCCCTCCTGCCAGGTCTCCTGCTGCAAGCCAACCTCCTACACAACCTTGGTCTGCAAACCCACCTGTGCCCCCTCCTGCTGCTGCTGAACAGACCATCCACTCATAGTTTAAGGAGATGAGAGGGGAAACAGCCTGACTCGGGTCGTTGTGGCCACAGCTCTGCTGATCCGCTGGAACACTGGATGCCTTCACTGGTCACAGAAGCAGGGCCACTAATCCAATCCACGGGAACTTCCATTTCCCCCCCACACCCCCCCCCCCCGAAACCCAGGGAGCGAAGGCCCTCACGGGCAGCCCCCTTGGCTCTGCTCCTTGTCTACTTCACCTGAGGGCGCATGTCGTCTCTCAAGGGTTTGTCTCATACATTGGCTGTTGGAGTCTGCCTTGGCAAGAAGCAACATCTAGTTAATAAATCTATGTGATCTACCATATATACATCTATTTATTATTCTTTTCCTTCACTTCTGTGAGTTCTAAAACTATTTCTGTAAGAGCTATAATACCTTTCAATTTCTTTTTTCACATGCTAGGAATTTCAGGGGTCCCAGAGGGGTTAGAAACAACAAGGTGGAAGCAGGACGTCCTATGTTCGCTACAAGAGTTCCTTGCTTACTTTCAGTGTTGAATAGGGCAGGAGGTGGGTAGAAGACACTACTGAGTATGCTTCCTCTAAAGTTTAGAGTCTAAACCATCTTTCTCAGTTCTACCATCCCTGGACCACTGGGTCAGCTTTGCCGATCCAATTGTGAGGCTTTTTCTGGACAAAAAAAGATATATCATTCTAGTGGGTGATTTCAATAAATCACTTCCTTGAAACCTATAAAGAGACAACCCTCACTGTCAAAAGCTTCAGTTCTCATCATTCTCCCCACTTAAGAACAGCTCTCCTTGGGTGGCTAGGTGGCACAGTGAATAGAGCGCCGGCCCTGGAGTCAAGGAGGACCTGAATTCAAATCTGGCCTCAGATACTTAACACAAAACTAGCTGTGTCACCTTGGGCAAGTCACTTAACCCCCAATTGGCCTACCTTCTCCCCTCCAAAAAGAAAAAAAAAAAAGAACAGCTCTCCTCTCTTACAGAAAGCTTTACTTTGACTAAGGTGGGATGCAAAAGTTGATATCAACTTACTAAGAAATGCATGTTACCTGATGGTTGTAAAATGTCTCCTCTCATTTTTTCTTTCATTGTAATGTCCTAAACTTCTTTTCACAAAAATGTTTATACCACCCCAGGGCAAGGAAGTAATAATATAGTCAATACATAAACATTTATTAAGTCCCTACTATGGGCCAGATCCTCTGCTAGTCACAAGTTTTGCAAAAACCAAAGTGGTTCAACAGACCCTGCAGTTAAGGAGCATGCATTTTATCAAGGGAAACAACACATGTAAGTAGACACAAAATTAATACAAGATAGAGTTTGGTACTGGTAAGTGGGAGGAGTTAAATTTTGCAAGAAATCAGGGGAGGTGGAGCCAAGATGGCTTTGGAAGAACAAAAAATTTTCAGACCCCAAGAACTAGTTTTGAAAACAGGAACATGAAAAATCTTGACAGTTGGGACAGTGTCCCCCCACCCCCAGCTGAGTAGAGCCCAACAAGTTCAAAGTCAAGAAATAGGCTTGAAAAAATGAACAAAAAAAAAGAACTTGGCAGGGAAAACCAAAACACAAACATAAAAGGCAACATGAAAATAGCTACAAGCAAAGCCTCCAAGAAAAATGCTCATAGGACACAAGCTTGACAAGAATTCCTGGAAGAGTTAAAAGAAAAAGATAAGAGTGGTAGAGGAAAAATTGGGAAGAGAAATGAGAGTGATGCAAGAAAATTATGGAAAGAGGCTTAACAGCTTGGTAAAAGAGTGACAAAAATACTGAAGAACACTTTAAACACCTTTAAAAACAGAAATGGCCTAATGGCAAAAGAAGCACAAAAATTCACTGAAGAAAAGAATGCCTTTGAAAGCAAAATTGGCCAAATGTAAAAAGAAGGACAAAATCTCAAAGAAGAAAATAATTCTGTAAAAATTAGAATTTGGCAAGTGGAAGCTAATGACTCCATGAGGCAATGAGAAACAAGAAAACAAAGTCAAAAGAATGAAAAAATAGAGGAAAATGTGAAATGTCTCATCAGAAAAACAACTGACCTGGAAAATAAATCAAAGAGAAATAATTTAAGGATTATTGGACCACCGGAAAGCCATGACAACAAAAAAAGCCTAGACATCTGTAATATAATGCCAAGGAAAGGCAACTTCCCAAGGTTCAGAATACCAGCATAGGCGCTCTCCATTTTATTCAGTGACCAACCAAGAACAGAGAAGATCAAAACATGACATCATTCCAAATACAGCATTTACTAAATGTGATTAAATAATCTCCAAGGACTACCCCACCCCAGGACCTTCCAATCATTCAATCAATTACAAAGTCTCCATTCTAAATACTTCTCCACCCCTAGGCTATACCTTAATTAAGTCCACCACAAAGCCCCTCTTCTCAAATGGAGATTAGTTTCCAAACATAAGGTCAAAAGTTCCCTACCCCTGGATCACAATTGAATCTGCCCTAGAGTTACATCAAGTTTAAACACAGCACTTAATACCCAAATGGAGGTCTTTTCTTCATCTTGACACGAGGCAAGTTCTCAGCAATCTTAGTTCCTGGGGAGACAAGGCTTAGCAAGGCCATAAGATACATTGCCAATCCCTTCATGAATTTATCCTCTGTCTGTAGAACAGTCCTAGAACCCCTGAACACATTAGCAAAGCCCTCTCCCAGGATTTCTGTAAACATACAACAAGGAAATCCTTCTTCAGGGCTTCTGAACCAACAGAAAGGCTCCCAGACCCCTGCAACAACAGCACTGTCCTTCACCAGTGGACAGTATTCACTCTCTGTCTGCAGGACAGTCTCAGGGCTTCTTAGTGAAAAGCCAGGTTCCAGGACTTCTTCAACAAAAGGACTGTCTTTCACCAGTGGACAAATCTGGCAAAACAACATCAAAACAGACAGACAAAGTACCAGCAAAACAGCCATGTCTCCTCAGTCCTTGGCAGCTCAGGGGGCAGGTCTCAAAAGTCCAGGGCAATTCAAAGCAGCCACCAGCAATTCTCTTAGTCTCTCTCTCTCTCCATGAGGTGCTGCTTCCAAAAAGATCTTCCGCCTCTCTCTTGTCTCTCCAAATCTACCAGGACTTTCTTTTCACATCAAAAAGTCCATCCCACAGGTGGTATTAACAAACTCTGGGTTTTAACACAATCAGTTTGAAAACCAAGCCAATACAGGGGAATCTTTAATTGCCATTACTATCACAACATCATATTTCAAGATATTTTCAAGAAAAACTTCCCCAATATTTAGATCCAAGGGCAAAATAGAAATTGAAAAAATCCATCAATCATCTCCTACAAGAGATCTCCAAATGAAAACTTCCAGGTATATCATAGCCAAATTTCAGAGCTTCCAGGTCAAGGAGAAGATGTTGCAAGCAGTCAGAAAGAAACAATTCAGATACTGTAGAGTGACAGTCAGGATCACACAAGTGGAAAGCTTGGAATATGATATTCCAGAAGTCAAAGGAGCTAGGATTACAACCAAGAATAATCTATCCAGAACAGAATAATCCTTCAGGAGAGGGGGGAAATGGATATTTAATGAGAAGACTTTCAAAACTATTATTCCTGATGAAAAATGCAGTTGAATAGAAAAAATTACATTCAAGCACAAGACTCAATTGCCATTTATTTTTCAGTCATGTCCAACTCTTCGTGACCCCATTTGGAGTCATCTTGGCAATGATACTGGAGTGCTTTGCCATTTCCTTCTCTAGCTCATTTTACAGATGAAGAAACTGAAACAAATAAAGTTAAGTGACTTGCCCGAGGTCACACGGTTAGTAAGTGTCTGAGGTCAGATCTGAACTCAGGAAGTGGAGTCTTTCTAATTTTAAGCCTAGAGCTCTATCCACTAAACCACCTAGTTGCCATAAGACTCAAGAGAAGCTTGAAAAGTTAAACATGAAAAAAATCATAAGGGACTCAATAAAGTTAAACTGTCTGCATTCCTATATGAAAAGACAATATATGGCAAAGGACCTACTTGTACCAAAATACTTATAACAATTGTTTTTGTGGTGGCAAAGAATTGGAAATTGAAGGGATGCTCATCAATTTCGGAATGACTGAACGAGACGTGGCATGTGATTGTGATGGAATAGTGTTACGCTAGAAGAAGTGATGAGGGGAGTGGTTTCAAAACAACATGGCAAGACTTATATGAATCTATATTCGAAGGGACGTGAGCGAAACCAGGAGATCATTGCACACAGTAACATCAACGTTGTAATGAGGATGAATTGTGAAAGATTCGGTTATTCTGATTAATACAGTGATCAAAGATAATTCCAAAGTACCCATGAGGAAAAATGATGGCCACCTCCAAAGACAGAAGTAATGAACTCTGAGTGCAAAATGAAGCAAATTTTTTTCACTTTCTTTATTTTTCTAACTTTTTTTGGAAATGTGGCTAATATGGAAATGTTTTCCATGATTTCACATGTATTGATATCATATTGTTTGCCTTCTCATTGGATAGGGGAAAGGGTAGGAGGGAGGTGAAGAATTTGGAACTCAAAATGTTAAAAATAAATTAAAAAGTTAGAAGATTAGAAAATACATAGTTATATGAAAAAATGTTCTAAATCATCATTGATTAAAGAAATCCAAATTAAAACAACTTTGCGGTGCCACCTCACACATACAAGAAATAACAAATGCTGAAGGGGATGAAGGAAAATAGATCCTCTAATATACTGTTGGTGGAGTTGTGAACAGACCCAACCATTCTGCAGAGCAATTTGGAACTATTCCCAAAGAGCCATACAACTGTGCATATCCTTTGACCTAGGAATACCACTTCTAGGTCTATACCCCCAAAGAGATCAAAGAAAAAGGAAGAAATTAGTGTCTGAAGTCAGATTTAAACTCAGGGAGAGGAGTTTTCCTGATTCTAGGTCCAGCATTCTCTCCACTGCACCACCTAGTTGCTCAAAGCAAAAATGGACCTCATTAAAAGAGATTGTCAGAGAAACTACATTTGGCTAAAAGATACCATAGACAATGAAGTAATATTAAAAATCACATCAAGTTTTTCTACTATATACTAAGTATAAAACGGAGTCAAATTTATAAAAAAAATAAGAACCACTCCTCAATTGACAAATCATCAAAGGATAGAAATAGGTGGTTTTCAGAAGAAGAAATCAAAGCTATTTATATTCATATTAAAATGCTCTAAAAATTATTGGTTGGAAAAAGGCAAATTAAAGCAATTCTGAGATATTACCTTATACTTATCAGAAATGACAAATGCTGGAGAGGAGGAGGGGAAAATAGGGACACTAATGAAGTGTTAGGGGGGTAGTGAACTGGCCCAATGATACTAGAGGACAATTCAGAACTAGACCCAAAGGGCTATAAAACTGGGCATACCCTCTGATCCAGCAACACCACTACTGGTGGATGGGGAAAGGGTTGAAAGGAAGGAGAATTTGGAATTCAATTTTTTAAAAAGAATGCTTAAAAATAAACAAATAATGAATTCCCAAAATAGTTTTTAAAAAAGGAAACCTGGGATTCTAAGAGGAGATAAGAGGAAGCCCACTCTTGGCATGGAGGATAAATTGCCTTTCTAAAGGGTAATTGTGTCCTTTCTCACTTCTCACCAAAACTATTATTCCAAACCTTCTCTTTTCTCCTCAAGTCTCTCATGTCTCTCCCTCCTACCTCTATCACCTGGGGACCTTCTCTCTTACTTTACTGAGAACATTGAACTCCCTCTTCATCTCAAAACTTCTGTATGTCATCCCTCCAACTCAAAGAGGTGATCTCCTTTCCATGACCAATCTATTTCCCTTGAAGAGGGCTTGATCGCATCCCTTCCAGTTTACTCTAGCATATTGGATCATCTCTGATCTTCAGCTTATCTGTGTATCTACCGGGACCTTCCTGACTGACTTCGCACATGTCTAACTCTTCCCATCCCTCAAAAAAAGAAACCTTCACTAGTCTCCACCCCTCCCTAAGTTACTCTCCTTCCTTTCTTTGTCAAATTCCTTGAATAGGCCATCTACACTCACTTCCTCCACTGTCTGTCCTCTCACTCACTTGTCAGCCCTTTGCAGTTTGTCTTCCAATCTCATCATCATTCAACTGAAGTTGTCCTCTCCAAAGTTACTAATGACCTTTTAAATGCCAAATCTGAGGTGTTTGGTCAGTCCTCATTCTCCTTGGCCTGTTGGCTCCATCTGACCCCAGTGGCCAGCCTTTCCTCTTGATACTCTCATCTCTGATTTTTATGACACTCCTCTTTCTCCTTCTACCTGTCTGACCACTCCTCAGTCTCCTTTGCTGGTTCGTCATTGATATTACAGTGTCTAACTGTAGGTGCTCCTCCAGACCCTGTCCTGGGCCCTTTTCTCTTCTCCCTTTACACTCTCTCTCGGCAAGTTCTCTGAAAAACATATCTGCCCCAATTTCTCCTCATCCCCAATGGCCTGTTGGAGGCTCAGAGACATCTCAAACTCAGTGTGTCACTTGTTGTCTTTCCCCAAACTCTCCCCTATTTCTGTCAAAGGCACCGCCTTCCTTCCAGCATCCGAGGCTTATGATCCCACCTCTCTCCCTCGCCCCAAACACTCACCAAACCTTTCTACTTTCCACTTTCACAGCATCTCTCATCAAACTGCTCTTTCCTCAACAGAACCTGAGTGGCTGTTTGTTGTTTCACTTGGCCCAAATTTGAGACTTTCTTTGCAAAGATATTGGAGTGGTTTGCCATATTCTTCCTCCAGCTCATTTTACAGATGTGGAACTGTGGCAACCAGGGTGAAGTGACTTGCCCAGGGTCACACAGCCAGTCTGTGTCTGACACTGGATTCGAATTCAGGCCTTCCTGACCCTATGGTGCCACCTAGCCATCCAGATTGGTAGCAGCTGCCAATTTCCAAGGTGAAAATGCTCACACTGAAAACTGAGAAGTGTGCTTTGAGCTGGTACCTCTGCACCCCTCCTTAAATCCATACATGTATTGTCTTTTCCATTATAGGATAAGCTATGTGCAGAGAGGGACTGCTTGAGTCTCATACTCATGCTGGCAGGATATTGCCCAGTGCCTGGCACACAGTCGGTGGCCAATGTATGCTCGCTGACTGATCAAGATTGACATTTGGCTGGACTGCAGAGCAGTGCAAAGGCAAGATAAACCTAGAAATGTAAATGCACGTTTACCTGCAAGTCTGATTCTAGGAGAGGAAGCCTGGAGGGAGGGACAGAGGTGGAGAGTGGGGGAGAGAGCGGAAACAGA
This sequence comes from Petaurus breviceps papuanus, assembly GCF_028583685.1. Lineage (NCBI taxonomy): Eukaryota > Metazoa > Chordata > Mammalia > Diprotodontia > Petauridae > Petaurus > Petaurus breviceps. Next base: position 427,810 of record NW_027186308.1, read on the forward strand.
GGGAGATGAAAGAAAGGGAAGGGGAAAGGAGGGGGTAAGGGAGGGGGGGGGGGGAGGAGGGGGGAGGGGGGGGGGGGGAGAGGGAGAGAGAGAGGGGGAAGAGGAGGGGAGGCCACATTCTTCTCATCTGTACAATGGGTGTGGGGAGGGATGATCTCAGATCTTTGGGGCTCTGGATTTTGAAAGTTTCATTGGCCATTTTGTGAGTTCTGTAGACTCAGCTGACTCTTGAAGGGGCCAGGCAAAAGGGAGATGGAGCTAGAATAAAACATCCTGTTTCCAGAGGAAATGGGGCTCTGAAAGGACACAGAAGAGCCTCAGAGCAGGAAACCCAAAAGCATGTAATGAGATGCTAGGAGTGAAAACAAGGGCGGTGACTGCTTTGGTGCTGTGTCACAGGCACATAGGCATGCGCGCACACACACATACACACACACACACACACACACACACACACAGGGCAGAGGCTATAGAAACCTTGGTGAGGGGGAAGGAGCTGTCCAAAGCCTTCTCTCCTCCCCCAAAGGTCCCACCCACCCCACACACCATGTACCACACCAGCTGCTCCCCTGGCTGCCAGTTGACCTGCTCCATGCCCATCTGCTGTAAGTCCATCTGTGTCCATCCCTGCTGTGTGGCCCAACCTCCTGTGTGGCCCTACTGTGCCACCCAGCATGCCCCGTGGTGACCAGTTGCCTGGCAGCCTGTGGAACTGACTGCTGCTCCCCCTCATACTGTGGAGAGAGCCCCTGCCAATCCACCTGCTGCCAGGCTGGTCCCTACAACCCCACCTGCTGTGTGCCTAGCCCCTGCCAGTCCACCTGCTGTGTGCCCAGCCCCTGCCAGTCTGCCTGCTGCGTGCCTGTCTGCTGCAAACCCGCTCTGTGTGTTACTGTGTGTTGCAAACCTGTGATCTGTGCAGTCCCCTCATACCAAGGCTCCTGCTGCCAGACTGCCTCCTGCACCCCCTCCTGCTGCTGAGCTTATGTTGTCTCTGTTCAGAAGAGGGGAGCCAGAGCACCCATTTCTCAGATCACCGTGTTCACAGCCTTGCTCACACACTGGAAGGGGCCATTCCTGGGCACTCAGAGCTGCACTGTTGACCCAGGTTCTTCAGTGTTTCAGTAACTCCCTCCTCCTGACCTCTGTGGAGTAAACATCCCCTGGGTCCCAAGATTCTTGTCCCCCATGCAGTTCACACACACACACACACACACACACACAGCCCATTTCACTCAGGGCAGCACCTTGGAAATATACTTTGTCATAAAAGTCAAATTGTCTTGTCATGTATTAAATCTTATTCCATTTCTTCCATTTCGCTGTCATGAAATAGTTCACTTAAGAAAGTTTAAGTGATTGAATATTTGTTAGGAATACGAAAGAATTCAACTCCACTGTGGCCTTGAGGAGAGGTGTGAGTGTGTGTGTCTGTCCATGTGAGAAAAAATGGCCTGAAAGATGCTGAAGTGACATTAGCGCCAGCCACACAGGAATGCCTGCCTGCAGGTGCCAGAACTGCTCCGTCACCTCTCACACGTGTTTACGAGAATCCCGCGGGTCATGAGCATCTCATTGTTTTGATGTCAGAAATAAAATAAGAAACACCTTCAGGGATTGGCAGGCCTAGAAACCCCCAAGAACATGAGAATGGCCAACATGGCCACAATGCTTATTGTGTGTTGGGCACTGGCTAAGCATTGACCATCATCATCTTCTTTAATCCTGAAAACCACACCAGAGGTAGGTTCAAGAGTAATCCACAGTCTGAAATGGGAAAAAAAAAACAGGTAAAGGGAAGCTTCAAGAGTCCTAGAATGTCTGGAGTGAAGTTTAAACTGAAGGCTTCCTGATCATGAGCCTTTGGCCATCAAAGATGTCAACAAATAAGCCTCCCCAGTTCACAGACTATGCATTGACCAACTTCTGTGAGTGGATGTGATCATGGCCATGAAAGGATTATAAAGACAGAGACTAAAGGGGGAGGCAGAGTCCTGATCAGAAGCAAGTTCATGACTGTATTAAACCCTCAGAGAATTGGCATCAGCCATAGGAACACAGAGAGTAGAAGCAAATAAATAGAGTTATTGGAGGCAATATTTCCAACATTACTCTGGAATGAATCAAGAAAACCGGTGAGGATATAGAATGTCACCTCTGGACCAACCAGCATGTTCCTGAAGGAACGAGCATGTGGCACCAATGACCCAGATAGCCCAGTGCAGCCCCTGGGCATGACTGACATGAGGCCCAAGGGAGGGGAGGCAAAGGCCTCCCCAGAAGACCCTTGGATTCCCACTGTCAGAAACCCACATCAGTCACAATGGAAAGGGACTGAAGTGGAAGATCTCAGCTGACATTCACCAAGGCAGGGAGAGGAATGACTGTCTGACCAGGAGCTCCCCCTCCACCCTGACCTGGGGCCATGCTGTCACAGCAGACCCCTGGGAAGGCTCAGGGTCAGAAAATCCTCCAGCCAGCAGTCTGTGGCAGCCCAAGAGAGCCTGCCTGGCCAGTGACAAGGGGACTGACATGCAGAAAGCCTGACTTCCATCCCTCATCGACTACATTCATCTACTAGCTTGGGGTATGGACTTTGGCAGGTTCCTCTGTACCTCCTGGTGCCATCCAGCATGGAGGCCAGAACCTGCCATGAAAGCCAAGGGGCCCCCTCACACACACACACACACACACACACACACACACACACACACACACA
>NW_027186308.1:430538-469233 GCF_028583685.1 Petaurus breviceps papuanus
CACACACACACACACACACACACACACACACACACACACACACACATACACTGCCCTCTCCACTTTGAATGACAGATTCTCTCCTGCTAGAACATGCTTGAGGAGGCATCAGATCCGTACTGGGAAGAACGCCCCTTTTCCACAGCCTTCCTGGCCCCCAGCCATCTCCATGGCCATGTGAGGACCTCTCAGCAGAATGGCTGTGAATCAGGACTGTTGGCAGGGTTTGCTGCAGAGAACCCTGAGCCACAGAAACAAGCCTATCGACTTCCTGAAAGTCCAGAACGTTCTTCCTACCTGGTCCCTTGGGGTCCTCCAGGAAGGTGCATTAGCACTGCCCTTGGCCTGGGATGTGAGGCCCACGTCCCACACCATCCTTGGCTCCCCTTCACTGACTGTATCCTTGACGGTTTGTCATCCCTTCACTGAGCAGTGCTGGGCATTCCGTCACTGGCCCAACTACAACCCCCTCGGCAAAAATGTGTGTCCCAGAGCTCACAGACGTCCCAGCACACATGCACATAAGCCCCGGATGCTTACTCCAAAGAGTCCAGGCAGGAGATCTGCCCTCCTGTCTCCTCTCCCATCAATACTGCTGCACTTCCTCTGCCAGGCTTCTCCTGAGACACGTGCCTGGTAATACCCATCCCAGAGATTCTCCCACAAGTCCTACACTGGGCCAAGCCATGCCGCACCCCTACATTCTCTGAAAACACCCACAAGGGCTCCCTTCCAAGGGCACCAGCTCGTTCAGGCAAGAGCACCAACCATGCATGGGTGAACACCTTGGCCACAGATCCTGCTGCCTCATGCCACAAGAGCCCAGCACGAGCCGGGTGATCACCATGTAGGCCACTTTCAGGCAAGTGGCCCAACCTCTTCATTCATTCTGCTTCCTGGCCCTTCCTTCCACTCAAAGGAAGCCAAACCCACTGACTTACTTTCCACATGAGCTTTGGCCACAGGGACCCAACAGAAGCCAGGTCACCTGATACCATCACCTCACAGCACCAGCACGGCCATACATGTGTGCAGTCACAAACACACACACACACACAAGCACATTGGTAGAGATGTTGATGGGCCACTGGCCATCTCCTGGACTATGTCACCACCACCTAATGACAGGATCTGAGGGAAGCAGCCAGTCATAAATAACAACAGGGAAGAAGGCTCTAGCTCCCCTTGGCACATCCTCCTGCAGGAGGGATATAAAAGCCCTCCAGGCTCTGGCACCTTCACACCTAGCCCCACAGCTGCGCGCACACACACACACACACACAGAGCCACAAGCACAGGCCCAGTGAGGCTCAGGCTGCTCCCTCCATCACCCCTCAGCCCTTTCCACTCTGCTGCCCAAGGTTCCCAACACAGCTGCACCCACCATGGCAGACACCTGTTTCTCTGGACCCTGTGTTCCCACAGCCCCAGCCGTCTCTGTCTGCTCCAGTGACATGAGCTGTGACAGCAATGTCTGCTTGCCCAGTTCCTGCACAGGCTCCTCCTGGCAGCTGGACGACTGCCCAGAGGGCTGTTGTGAGCCCAGCTGCTGCGATCCCTGCTGCCGCCCAGTCCCGTGCTGCACGCCAGCCTCCTGCCTGACCCTGCTGTGCCGCCCAGTCTGCTACGTGGCTGCCACCTGCCAGCCGGCCTGTGAACCCAGACCCTGCCAGTCTGTCTGCCCCTCCCCCTGCTCGCCATCCTGCTGCCAGCAGTCCTGCTGCCAAGCTCCTGGTTTTTCTGGCCCTCCCTGTGTGGTGCAGTCCTGCTGCTGTGTCCCAGTGTGCTGCAAGCCCAGCTGCTGCATTGCCCTGCCTCTGTGCTGCAAGCCCAGCTGCTGTGTGTCCACAGCCTCCTCCTGCTGCCAGCCCAGCTGCTGTGGCCCTGCCTCCTGTGTGTCCCTCATCTGCAGTCCCGTGTGCAGACCGGCCACCTGCTGTGTACCTCTCTCCTGCAGACCCTCCTGCTGTCCAGCCACCACCTGCTGCTGCCCTTCCTCCTCTGTGTCCCTCATCTGCCCGCCCACCTGCTGCAAACCTGCCTGCTGCACCACCACCTGTGGACAAAAAGCTTGCTAGCTTGAACCCAGGGTGCTCTCTCTCCCTCTCCCTTGCCCCTCCTTTCTCTCTCTCTCTCTCTCTCTCTCTCTCTCTCTCTCTCTCTCTCTCTCTCTCTCTCTCTCTCTCTCTCTCGCTCTCGCTCTCGCTCTCGCTCTCTCTCTCCCTGACTCTCCACCCCTGCCCAACTTCTGCCAGCCTCCTGGATCCATCGCCAACCAAACATCACCCTGAACAACTGGCCAGTATCACCCCCAATCACCCCCAAAGGCACTGAGACCACCAGGCCACAGACAACCAGCTGCACCAAGTACCTGACCCCTGCTAGGCCCCTGTTGGCCCCTCCAAACCAGGGCTGACCCCAGCCATAACTCCTGCTTTGCCATGCACCTAGCTCAGTGTCTATCATCCCAGCACTGTCTGCAGCTCTCAGGCTCTCTCTAGGGTCACAGTGCAGGGATGGCCCCGTCCATGGGCCCGCCTGGCAATAAACCACATAAACTCACCTTCCTGCCTCTTACTCTCTCTTTTTCCTTATCCTTGGCTGACTGGGGGAAGGGGAAGCATAAGTCCTTACCAAGGAAGCCTGAGGAGCCCACTAGGTCACAGGAGACAGAGCACAGGCCGACCACCATGCCATGCTCACACTTCACCCTGGTCATGCAGACTCCCTCCCTCCCCGCACTGTGCCATGTTATAATGGTAATGGGAAGTTGAAGCTCTTCCCTGCCCCTTAATAAGCCTAAGGAAATGTGAAGACCTTCCCTGCTTTGAAAATATGCTCTGCCCCCTAATAGGCTGAATGTAATCACATGGATCCTATGGCAAGAGGATTGCTAAAGGGTGGAGCAGAGCCCACAGGAAGCTGGGAGCCAGAGCCAGATAGACAATTGGGAGGAGAGCACATTTAGGCAAGGAGATAGGTTCATGAGTAAATATTGGTCTTATATTGATTTGTGGGAAGGCTAAAGGACGTTGTAGCTCTCTGTGCTGTTGTGGTTTATTAACTTCTTAGCTACTATGATGGAATCGGCTTACTGGTTTGGGGATTTAGTTTTCTCGTGTCTGAATAAATGTTTTGGTTCTGTTTTATATATGAAGAGTCTGTTATATTTTGTGATTTAGCACCATGCAAGTATATTTATAGTGATTGTGGGCACTGTGAACATTGCATTGGCACTATATTTGGCGGTGAGGATGGGATCGCAAAGTATCAAAATTCTATTTGGAGGCAAAAGGGATTTAGAAAAAGAAATGGCTATTCCAAGATGGGAAAATTTACCTTATGCCTCCCTAGCAAGGGAGTGGTCTAAAAGTACAGGGCTCTGTGAAAATTGGGAACAGAGACTACAGCAAGGAGAACCTAGAGATTTAGAAACATGTTTTGCAAAGAATACCAATAAAACCTAGGAGAGAGTTGGAGGCAGTGTGTAGAAGGGGCTGGGTTTTACTAACAGGCTACCATATTACGTGTAAAAGCAGAGACAAGCTGTTACAAAAGTTGGCTATGTTGCAGCATTTGCATTTGAGCCCTCCTTTAAAAGAGAAAACTGGAGGGTCTCAGGTGGTAGAAGAGAGGGCTGTTGTGAGTTTGGCTCAGAAAAAGAAGCAGAAAAGGAACAGGAGGAAAGTTCAAACAGTTTTGGTAGAGAGCCCAGTTGCTAAGACCAGTCCCAGGAGAGAACATGTGCCGTACAGAGTGATACAATGTAACTGAGTGATACCATGTAACGAGGATACAATGTTTCATGATGAAGCTTTCCCAAGGACAGCCAGTTCACCCCATACTGAGACAAAAGCTGGAGAATCAAGGAGGAGTGTTGAGGGAGATAATTGAGGATTTCACTCAGCAGAAGATTACTGATACATTAATCAGAATCACTCAAAGGATAGAAGAATCCTTAGTGTCTTGGATAGTGAGAATCTCTGACAATGCAATAGAAAATATTCCACTGATTCTATGTGGCCGAGTGGAATCAGACTCTGGTATTCAGTTAGAGACTGGGTGAGAAAGTTGAAAGAAGTAATAAAAACTGCTTATTATGCTTGGAGATGCAGACATGTATCATGATATCACTTCCTCATAGAAATATCAGGGTAGGGGAGGCCAGGTGGCTCAGCGAGTAAGAGCACCGGCTCCAGTGTCGGGATGACCTGGATCAAATCCGGCCTCAGATACTCAGCACCACACCCAGAAATAACTGGCCGTGTAACCTTGAGCAAGTTACTTAACCCCGATTGCTTTAAAAAAAAAAAAAGAATAGAATGATAAGAAAAGAACTGTTTACTGCTATATTGAGAGCCAGAATTGAGTTTAGAAGAACTATGATCTTCCAACTAATAAACTACATAAAATGTACCGAGATAAGGGGCTTAATGTCAGATGGAAAAGAGCAGTGAGAGCTGCCCCTACAGATGCTCCCAAACCATTGAATACAAGTTGGTGGCACCTTCAGGGAGAACAGGAAATTGACCAAGACTCGGTTCAGATTAAAGAAATACGCAGGGGGCGGAGCCAATATGGAGGGGTAAAAACAGGACCTCTGTGTGTCCCTGGCTCCCACCACCTCCAATACATGTAAAAAAAATGACTCTAAACAAACTTTAGAGCTACAGAACCCACAAAGAGACAGAGAGAAACAAATCTCCCGCTGAAGGCAGCCCGGCAGGCCGACAGGAAGGGTCTGTTACAGCAAGCTGAGAGCCAAGGGCAGTCCCACGTGAGCGGCGCAGTTCCAGCCCCAGGCTGGCCCTGACCAGCGGCCAAGCCTGACTTCAGGAGAGTGAATCCGGACCTCTCAACCCATAAACACCAGAAAGAAAGCAAAAGGTCAGGTGGGGATTCTGTTGGAACTGGGTGGAGAAGAGCACAGTCTGGCCCCTGTCCCTGGGGCGAAAAGTGGCGGAGGCAGGGTGGTTGCAGCTGTTGCCTCCAGAGCTCCTGGCCTGCAGATCACAGGCGGACCAAGCAACCATTCAGAGGGTAGTCACTCTTGCTTTAACCTGCTTGGATCTGGATCACAGTCTTGGGTGGTGGTCCTGGGGTGTGTGGCCAGTGTGTCAGAGCTTATGGGGGTTGCAGAGAGGGCACCCTTCTAATAGCTCTGGCAGCTGTGCAAACCCCAGTGATTTGGAACATAACTTTCTGCAATCTGGAAGTAGAGTTCTGCCATGGCAAAGAGCTCAAAAGTCAAGTAATTAATTGGCAAGATGAGCAAGCAGAGGAAGCACAAAGAGACAAAAATGGGGACAAAAAAGATCAAAGCATGGAATGGGAGGAAGGCAATGAAGTCAGAACTCCTGCATCAAAAACTTCCAAGAAAAATATGAACTGCTTACAGGACATGGAGGAGCTCAAGAGGGTTTTTGAAGATAAAGTAAGAAAAGTGGAGGAAAAATTGGGAAGAGAAATGAGAATGGTGCGAGAAAATCATGAAAAGCAAAGCAACAGCTTGCTAAAGGAGACCCAAAAAAATACTGAAGAAAATAACACCTTAAAAAATAGACCAACCGAAATGGCAAAAGAGGCCCAAAAAGCCAATGAGGAGAAGAATGCCTTAAAAAGCTGAATTGCCCAGATGGAAAAGGAATTTCAAAAACTTACTGAAGAGAATAGTTCCTTTAAAATTAGATTGGAGAAAATGACTTTCATGAGAAATCAAGATACTAGATCAATCATGAGAAATCAAGAAAACAGATCCAAACAAATGAAAAAATAGAAGGCAACATGAAATATCTCACTGGAAAAACCACTGACCTGGAAAATAGATCCAGAAGAGATAATTTAAAAATTATTGGACTACCTGAAAGCCCATGAACATCATCTTTCAAGAAATTATCAAGCAAAATTGCCCTGATATTCTAGAACCAGAGGGTAAAATAGAAATTGAAAAAATTCACTGCTCACCTTTTGAAAAAGATCCCAAAAAGAAAACTCCTAGGAATATTGTAGCCAAATTCCAGAGTTCCCAGGTCAAGGAGAAAATAAACAAGCAGTCAGGAAGAAATCATTTGATTACTGTGGAAATATAATCAGGATAACACAAGACCTAGCAGAATCTACATTAAGGGATTGAAGGGCTTGGAATATGATATTCAGGAGGCCAAAGGAGCTAGGACTAAAACCAAGAATCACCTACCCAGCAAAACTGAGTATAATGCTTCAGGGGAAAATATGGTCATTCAATGAAATAGAGGACTTTCAAGCATTCTTGATGAAAAAGCCAGAGCTGAACAGAAAATGTGACTTTCAAATTCAAGAAGAGAAGCAGGAAAAGGTAAACAGGAAAAAGAAATCATAAGGAACTTATGAAAGTTGAACTATTTACATTCCTGCATGGAAAAATGATCATTGTAACTCATAAGACCTTTATCAGTATGAGGGTAGTTGAAGGGAATATATATGTATATATAACATATATGTGTGTATAGTAGGGTATGTGTGCATAAATATATATGTGAGTGTGTGCATATGTATGTACATGTATACATAGAGGGCACAGGATGGGTTGAATATGAAGGGATGATATCTAAAAAAGTAAAATGAAGAGGTGAGAGAGGAATATATTGGGAGAAGGAGAAAGGGAGGGATAGATTAGTGTAAATTATCTCATATAAAAGAGGCAAGAGAAAACTGTTACAATGGAGGAGAAGGGCAGGGAGGTGAAGGGAAATGGGTCAACCTTACTCATTGAATTTGGCTTAAGGAGGGGATAACATACACACTCAACTGGGTATCTTACCCTACAGGAAAATAGGGGGAGGGCAGATTGGGGGAGAGGGTAGTTAGAAGTAAACACTTTTGAAAAGGGACAGGGTCAAAGGAGAAAATGAAATAAGTGGGATGGGGGGAGGGCAGGATGGGATGGAGGGAATTATAGTTAGTCATCTACAATATAACTACTATGGAAATGGTTTGCATAACTACATATATACAACCTCAATTGAATTGGTTATCTTCCCAGTGAGGGTGGGTGAAAAGGGAAGAAGGGAAAAAATCTGGAACTCAAAGTTTTAAAAACAAATGTTTTAAAAATTGCTTTTTAGATGCTACTGGGAAATAAGATATACAGGCAATGAGGTATAAAAATCCATCTTGCCCTATTAGAAAGTTTGGGGGGGGGGAATGAGGAAGGATATAAGAGAGAACATATTGGGGGAAGGAGTATTCAGTAGGCTCACTCTTTTCGGGTGGGGTAGGGGAAAGATGGGGAGAAAAATTTGTAACTCAAAATCTTGTGGAAATAAATGTTGAAAATTTAAAATAAATAAATAAATTGGAAACATTCTTTTAATTTAAAAAGTGAAAAAGATATATACAGACAAGATTACAGACCCCATTAGATCTGACTGTATACTGAAAAAATGGACCAAATACTCTAACCAGGGCATTGATCGATACTGGGGCAGAGATCTCCCTTATTTATGGTAACCCTGAAAAATTCAAGCAAGGAACTCCTATTACCAACACAGGACTGGGAATATTAGCCAGAGAAATCAAACTAACAATGAAAATTGGACAATTACCTAAGAAATAATATACTGTAGTTATTGTACCCATTCCTTAATACATCATTGGAATAGATATATTGAGAGGTGTGACCCAGAATTTACCTGAAGGAAGAAACCAATTTGCAGTAAGGAAGATAGGAATTAATACAGTTTTAGTGGGAAAATAAAAATGGACCCAATCACTTTAGCTGAGCCTTCTGAAGTAATGCACTTTAAAGTAGTATTGTGTGTCAAGTGGGCAAGATGAAATTACCAATACTATAAAGGAATATATGGAAGCAGGAGTGTTAGTCCCTACAACCACATGATGGAATAATACTGTAAAATCCTATAAAAAAATCCTTCACTACCTGCCTCTTTGCAGGTTGGCCTTTATGCCTGCCTCTTCCACCCACACTTTGCCACAGCACACTTACTTATTTTCCCACCTCATTAGAAATGTTTTTCCTGTCTGTCCTGTTGGGGATTTTGAAAGGGGTAGGTCCATGTGGTGGGAAGTTGTACTCCCCTGCCTACAGACATCCAGACCCATCCAACTCTGGCACAGATTCTTGCTTCAAAAAATCTAGGCTGCCATCTGCCCTCAGTCCCCTCGCTCATACCCATCAGGAACACAAGCAGGGCTTTGCATCATCTTATCACCCACCTTCCTTTGCCCATGGCCCTGGACATCTAGTTCTTTAGTAATCCATTCATTTTTCTGTTCTCTCAGCCATATTCATCTGCTCATTTGAAGTGATCAAAAGGCAACACACAATCTTTGTTTTCTAGGACCTTGTGTTCAAATGAAGAGACACCATGCAAAGTTGCATGCACATAGTTGCTATGTCTGTCCTTCCTTCTCTAAGAGGCCCATGGCATCAGGGAGGTGATAATGTGACTCAAAGTTGACTTGGATTTGAGTGAGAGAGGGCTGTTCAAGGTCACTGGCCTCACTTTCTCCCCCAGAGCTGGGCCAAGGGGCCAAATATTCATCAGGAAGACTAGAGAATGGCCCATGACAATGGGAGACCCTGGCCCTTTTAGGCTAAGGCCTTTTCAGGTACTCACTTAAGAGTGAGGTAACGCCCATTCAGTGAATAGGCCTCTTTAAGTAGTGAGTCAAGGGATGGCACCTTTAGTAAGAAAAAAAGAAAAATCAAGCTGGGAGGGGAAGACCCTCAGGGTTGCTGTTACAAAGAGAAACAGTTACCATTGACTATCACTCTAAAGCAGGAGGGCCCAAAACACAGCCATTGAGTGAGGAAGGAAGGAAGGAAGGAAGGAAGGAAGGAAGGAAGGAAGGAAGGAAGGAAGGAAGGAAGGAAGGAAGGAAGGAAGGAAGGAAGGAGGGAAGGAGGGAGGAAGGAAGGGAGGAAGGAAGGAAGGAAGGAAACAAAGAAATCTAGCCACTAAACCCCAAGTTATCTGGTCACTGGACTCAGATGGCTCTGGAGGAGAAAGTGAGGCTGGTGCCCTTACACAGCCCTCACTCACTCAAATCAAAGTCAACTGCAAGTCAGGTCATCATCTCCCTGATACCACAGTCCCCTTTGAAAATGAAGGACAAACACAGCCTGTGAGTAGACCTAGTTGCCTGAATGGGATCCTGGCTAGCTGGGTAACTCAGCTCGTCTTCTCCTTCCTCCTCCTCCTCCTCCTCTTCTTCCTTCTCCTTCTCCTCCTCTCCAAAGTTATCTATGTAGTGGATAAACAGGAAATAATGAATAGAGCAAAATCAATAGAATTAAAAGATTTTGGGAAAGTCTTCTTGGAGAAGATGTGGTTTTAATTTTGGTCTAAATGGAGCCCAAGAACCCAGGCACTAGAGATGAAGAGGAAACCACTGTGAGAAATGCCCACCCCTGAATCATGTGGTTTCTAGTCTCTAGACAAGCCAAAAAAACGGTTACTGTGTCAAATAACACATTTTAGTGAGTAAGGTGTAACAAGGCTGGGAGGGCAGATAGGGCTAAGGCCAGACTATATTGTATTTTATATTGGAGCCATTATAAAGCCCTTGGAGTTTATTGAATCAGAAGTGACATGGTTGGACCCCCACTTGAGAAACTCACTTTAGGGTCTGAATGAATTGATGTGGGAAGAGACGTAAGGTAGGCAGACCCATCAGCAGGTATGGGCAATCCTCAAGGCATGAGGTGATATGTCTCCAGACCCTAGTAAGGGCAATATCAGAGGAGACAAGATGGCATATTGGAGAGATGGGGCAAAGGAGAAATCGACAGACTTGGCACCATACTGGATTTGTGGAATGAGAGGGATAAGGAGCCCATGGGTCACGGGGAGAGTGAGGGACCAGCAGGGTGGTGTTATCCTCTATAATAATAGGGAAGATAGGAGGGAGGGAAGTTTTACATGGAAACATAATGAATTCAGTTCTGAATTGGTGAACTGCTGGATTTCAAATGCACTCTGGACATCCTGTTCAAGATTAGTGACTTTAACAATCAATTTGTTGTCGTATTTCAGGTCTCTTTCCTCGTTGAAACAATAGTCGGATGACCTTATTTTTAATACTCTGGAGCAGTAATGCTTCACTAACCATGTGCGGCATCTCCTGCCTTCCTTCACGTCGTGTTCCATCCAGATCATAAGCAAGGTGTTCCCCACAGCCTCGTGTACCCGTGTCATTCTGGCTCCTCTAGCCACCTCCCCTTCATTCTGCTTCTAGTCATGCTGTGTACCCATTCTGCCTCTCAGTCCTGCTCTCCCATCAGGAACTCATGATTCAACCATTTCCCCATTTTTCCTATGAAGAGTTGTGTTGGTCTGCTCCCTTCTGGCTTCATTCGCTACCCAGGAACTGTCCCAGCATCAATCCCCTCGCTGGCTACCACTCCTCACTATTTCAAGTGAATTCAGGATTGCTTTTCTAGTGGCTTTTTCTTTACCAGGCAGTTTGCTATGTCTTGGAACTGCAAGTTCAGAAAGAAAGACTGGGGCTGCCCTCAGGGGGCTTTCACTCAGATGGGAGAAAACAACAGATGAAGCCAACAAGGGGATGAGGAATGTTCCCCCATTACCAAGGGGATGAGGAAAGCTCCCCCATTACCAAGGGGAGAAAGGAGTCAGCAGTGGAGCCCCGAGAGGAATGCAGTGGACATAGTTGGCCTAGGCCCCTTCTCCAAGTGAAACTTCCAGAAACAACTGACCGATCTGTGAAAGGTCCGAACCCAGGACTGCAGAGATTTTCCAGGGTGAGGAAGAGGCTACTGGAGAGCAAAGGGTAGAAGCAAGTCTGGACTGTTTGGAGGTCGGCCCAGAGAGGAATTAACGAGCAGACTCTATGCATCATCTACCCTCACTGAAGAGAGGCCCCGAGAGAGTGGAGATCAGCTCGCCTGTGTGATAGTAATGGCAATTAAAGATTCCCCTATATTGGCTTGGTTTTCAAATTGATTGTATTAAAACCCAGAGTTTGTTAATCCCACCTGTGGGATGGGCTTGTTGATGTGAAAAGAAAGTCCTGAAGTGGGAGGAGCTGGTGATGTAGATTTGGAGAGACAAGAGAGAGGCGGAAGTTCTTTTTGGAAGCAGCACCTCGTGGAGAGAGAGAGACTAAGAGATTGCTGGTAGCCACTTTGAATTGCCCTGGACTTTTGAGACCTGCCCCCTGAGCTGCCAAGGACTGAGGAGACATGGCTGTTTTGCTGGTACTTTGTCTGTCTGTTTTGATGTTATTTTGCCAGATTTGTCCACTGGTGAAAGACTGTCCTGTTGAAGAAGTCCTGGAACCTGGCATTTGGTTAAGAAGGCCTGAGACTGTCCTGCAGACAGAGAGTGAATACTGTCCACTGGTGAGGGACAGTACTGTTGTTGCAGGGGTCTGGAGACTGTCCGGCAGACAGAATGAATACTGTCCACTGGTGAAGGACAGTGCTGTTGTTGCAGGGGTCTGGGAGCCTTTCTGTTGGTTCAGAAGCCCTAAAGAAGGAGAGAGTGAATACTGTCCACTGGTGAGGGACAGTACTGTTGTTGCAGGGGTCTGGAGACTGTCCAGCAGACAGAATGAATACTGTCCACTGGTGAAGGACAGTGCTGTTGTTGCAGGGGTCTGGGAGCCTTTCTGTTGGTTCAGAAGCCCTGAAGAAGGATTTTCTTGTTGTATGTTTACAGAAATCCTGGGAGAGGGCTTTGCTAATGTGTTCAGGGGTTCTAGGACTGTTCTACAGACAGAGGATAAATTCATGAAGGGACTGGCAATGTATCTTATGGCCTTGCTAAGCCTTGTCTCCCCAGGAACTAAGATTGCTGAGAACTTGCCTCGTGTCAAGATGAAGAAAAGACCTCCATTTGGGTATTAAGTGCTGTGTTTAAACTTGATGTAACTCTGGGGTAGATTCAATTGTGATCCTAGGGGTGGGGAACTTTTGACCTTATTGTGCTCTGTGATTGACAAATGAAGGTACTTTACCTATGTTTGGAAAATAATCTCCATTTGAGAAGAGGGGTTTTGTGGTGGACCAAAAGAAGGTATAGCCTAGGGGTGGAGTAGTATTTAGAACAGGGACTTTGTAATTGATTGAATGATTGGAAAGTCCTGGGGTGGGGTAGTCCTTGGAGATTATTTAATCACACTTAGTAAATGCTGTATTTTGAATGATGTCATGTTTCGATCTTCTCTGTTCTTGGTTTGTTACTGAATAAAATAGAGAGCACCTATGCTGGTATTTTGAACCTGGGAAGTTGCCTTTCCTTGGCATTACATTACAGCCTGGTGCTGCTGGATCCCAGGCACTCCATTCACCACCATTTGGTGGGTCCCTGGCTGGCGCCTAACACACAGGAAGCACTCAATAGTCCCCTTTTTTTATTCCTGCCTAGACAGCCTTCATTCCATCTCTGCAATGTAAGCACTTCCAAGGGGCTGAGAGACATTTCCATTCCATTCAGCCCCACAAGTAATTATTAGGCACCTACAGTTTCCATGGTCCAAAGAAAATCCCCAAAGCAGCCGCAAGCAGCTCATGCTCCATGAGGGCCTGGGAGATGTTCCTTCCCCCTTCTGGGCCTCGTTTCCTCATCTATGAAGGCCTGAAGCAGACAAGTTCTGCTGTCTAGGACTCTAGGATCTGAGTCCTGGGGATGGGGGAGGAGTAGGAGTCAGGGTCAAGGAAGAAAGATCCTCTTGTTTGCCTACGCTACCACCAGGGGGCAGCAGTGCTCCATTTCTCATTCCGATGCCCCCCCACCCCCACCCCACCCCAAGAGTTCCTGGATGGAAGAGGTCAGTCTGGTGATCCTTCCTGCTTTTTCCTCCGAATCTCAGGACAGAACTCAGGCATCGTTGTCTCCGGCTCTCTGACTTTCTGCTTCTGACTCTCTCTACTTGTCTTTGCTGTGCATTTCTCTACAAATAACAATTTTATAAATAACAAATAACAAAATGCAAATGCCAATTTTTTTTTTTTGGGGGGGGGGTATCTGCAGAGATCTCTCAGCATCAGTCTTACACAGACCAGGTCTCTCCTAGAGGCTAGCTCTCTCTCTTTATTGATTGATTGATTGACTCATGGGTTCCCACCTGAAATTTAGTCTGGGACCACATCTTAAATGTGGCTTAAGTGTAGCCCATGTCACTAGAGGTGGGTCACAAGGCCTCCAGGCTCCATAGAAGTAATTAGGATAGTAAACAGATCATCACCCATGTAGAATAGGATCTCCTTTAACCCTCACAACAGCCTCTGGGAGGCCAGGGTCAATATTGTCCCCATTTGACTGATGAGAAGACTGAGGCTGAGAGAAGTTTTAGTGACTTGCTTAGGGTCGCACAGTTAGTGAGTGTCTTGAGGCCATTTTTGAACTCAGGTTTTCCTGAGTTCGGCCCTTTATCTGTTGTGCCACACAGCATGGAGTAAGCTAGAATCACATCACAGAAAACCTAGGAAACTCACAAGAGGTTGTAATTAGGTAGAAGGCATTCATTCGAGGGCCTCCCAGGAATGGGGTGTGACAGAGGCCAACCCCTTCTTTCCCTATGGCCCAGGTGCCCTTCAGTGCTTCTCTAGCCATGGGAGCCCCCTGGCTGACCTTCTGTGCCCAGAAGCACACTGCTCAGAAAATCGCCCAGGAGAAGCCCACATCTCTGAACTCTCCCCATCTCCAAGGCTGGAGCTATCCAGGGAGTCTTCTCTGGCTAAAAGGCAGGATTCAGTCAGGGAGAGCCAGTTTGCTCCATGATCTCTCCTCGGGGGCCCTCTGTTCATGTATTTCTTCCAGAGCTCAGGTCACCATTTCCTTCTTGGGAATGCTGCCCTCCAGTTACCTGTGTGACCTCTATCATCTGCCTCCGTGATGAGCTTCCGCTCTAAGTCATCATCAATAAATCCTGGAGGGAGGAGAGGGCGAAACCTTTCCCCCAACCCCAGAGGTCCTCCAAAAGAAAGACAGGAAATAAAATGGGGAAGAGGTGGCCAAAGTGAGGCCAAGAGTCATCTGCTGCCCTCTGTCCTAGGCATACCCCCTGGCACATGAGTCCATCCTTCTGAGTCTCAGCCAACCCAACATCTTGGAGGTAGCCTATGCACCTAAAGATTAAGGAGGAACAGGCCGTGGCCTTTAGACAAAGTGCCAGGGACCTGGTCATGGTCTGTGTAGGGAGAGTTGGGCTCCAACTGCCCAAGGGAAGCTTACACACACTGAAGAAGACAAGGCTGGCCTAGTGCTGCCCTGAGGGTTAGGGTTTTCTCCTTATGCCACAATCCAGCACTGTGAGGACAAAGATTTCTCAGTAGTGTCTTGGGAAAACCATATAGATGTCATCCCACCACTAAGAATCCGGAAATAGGTCACTCCCCTCCATACCTCCTTCCCCTGAGCTGATGACAGATCCTCCAGGAAGCCCAATCTGGGGGTCCCTGACCTCCTTGGCTTCAAGGATCCCTGACTAAGAAGGACCCCCCCTTTGATATCCATCCACTACTCTAAAGAGCGTCTCTCTTGGTCAGTAAGTTGTGACTTGAGCTGAGAGAAAGGTAGCCATGGTCCCTGGAATGAGTCCTGGAATGGCAGGGGAATTATTTGTTGTTCTCAGAAGAGACAGATAGTCTAAGTGATCAAGTCCTGGCCATGGAGGCAGGAAGACCTGGGTTCAGGTCCTGCCTTGGATACAAGTTGGTTCTGTGGCCCTGGAAAATCGCC
This sequence comes from Petaurus breviceps papuanus, assembly GCF_028583685.1. Lineage (NCBI taxonomy): Eukaryota > Metazoa > Chordata > Mammalia > Diprotodontia > Petauridae > Petaurus > Petaurus breviceps. Next base: position 445,247 of record NW_027186308.1, read on the forward strand.
CCAGTTTTCCTGGCCCCAAGGAACTCTCCCAGACTCCATCCATGATGAAATCACAGACCTAATGTGAAAATACATTCACAGAGATCGCCTAACTCGACTCCTGCATTTTACAGGTAAAGAAACTGAGACCCAGAGAGGGCAGTGACTTGCCTAGGGTCAGGGGCTCACTAATGGCAAGGTTGAAGACTAGACAGATCACCTAACAGACACCTGGACAAGTCCTGTGGTCTTTTACCATTCATTTCCAAAGAAGGACAGAAGAGACCTAAGGAATCTGGGTCTCCTTCCCTCACTTCCTCAAAACAATTCCCCTCCTGGGGCCTCAGAGGGCCCTGCCAACTTAGGTGTTCAGGAAGTGCATGGGCATTCACTGATTCTGGCTCTAAATCTCTGCTCCTGTATCCCACGTCTTGCCCGTCCTTCACTACTACTGTGGGCTCCATTGGGCTTTGAGGAAGGACACAAGAGAGTATGGAAACCAAGGTTTACTGCTATCGTTGTTCCTGTCACTAATGACAGCCATCCCCAAGTGAGAGCATCTCAGTCCCATAGCCACTGGGACCTCACAGCTTCTGCTTAAAACCTTGTCCAGATGGTGGCCCTAGGTCTGACCTCTCCACTGTCATCCCAAAGCATGTGCACATAGAGCTGTCCAGTGCAGTGCAGACGTGGGCTGAGAGGCTGGGGGTTCCACCAGTGGAGACAGACTTGGGTTTGAATCCCACCTCAGACACTGACCAGCCACGCAGTCATGGGCAGCTCAATGCTCAGAGCTTCTGTTTCCCTGGCTCTAAAGTGTCTGCCTCATGAGATTTCTTTTCCTTAATATTATTTTTTCCAATTACTTGTAAAGATGATTATCAACATTCATTTTTGTAAAATTTTGAGTTTCAAATTTTTCTCCCTCCCCAAGACAGAAAGCAATCTGACATAGCCTTTACATGTACAATCATGTTAAATATATTTCCACATTAGTCATGTTCTGAAAGAAAAATCAGAACAAAAAAGAAAAAACCACAAGAAAGAAAAAAACCAAACCAAAAAAAAAGCGATTGGCATCCAGCTTCCATAGTTCTTTCTCTGGATGTGGTTAGCATTTTCCATCATGATTCTTTTAGAATAGTCTTGGATCATCGTATTGCTGAAAAGAGCTAGGTCTATCACAGTTAATCATCGCATAATGTTTCCGTTCCTATGTACAGTGTTCTCCTGGTTCTGCTCACTTCACTCACCATCAGATCATGGAAGTCTTTCCAGGTTTTTCTGAAATCTGCTGGCTCATCATTTATTTTAGCACAATAGTATTCCATTACATTCATATGCCACAACTTGTTCAACCATTCTCCAATTAATGAGCATCACCTCAATTTCCAATTCATTGCCACCACAAAAAAGAGCTGCTCTATTTTTGTACATGTGGCTCCTTTTCCCTTTTTTATGATCTCTTTGGGATACAGCCTAGTATCTGTAGTGAGTAATATTGCCAGATCAAAAGGTATGCAGTTTGATCACCCTTTGTGCATAGTCCCAAATTGCTCTCCAGAATGATCGGATCAGTTCACAACTCCGCCAACAATGCTTTAGTGTTCCAGTTTTCCCGCATCTTCTCCAACATTTATCATTTTCCTTTTCTGTCATATTAGTAAATCTGGTAACTGTGAGGTGGTACCTCAGAATTGTCTTAATTTGCCTTTCTCTAATCATTAGTGATTTAAAGCTTTTTTTCATACTACTATAGATAGCTTTAGTTTCTTCATCTGAAAATCTCCTGTTCATATTCTTTGACTGTTTTCAATTGGGGAATGATTTATATTCTTATAAATTTGATTCAGTTCCCTATGTATTTTAGAAATTAAGCCTTTATCAGAAACACTTGCTGTAAAAATTGTTTCCCAGCTTTCTGCTTTCCTTCTAATCTTGGTTGCATTGGCTTTGTTTTTGCAAAAATGTTTTAATTTAATGTAATCAAAATTATCTATTTTGCATTTGATAATGTTCTCTATCTCTTGTTTGCTCATAAATTTCTTCCCTTCTTCATAGATCTGACAGGTAAACTATTCTTTGCTCTCCTGATATGCTTATGCTATCATCCCTTATGTCTAAATCAAGTACCCATTTCCCTCAAAGCGAGCACTTGTCAAGGAAGCACCTCATGAATCTCAAAGTGCATTTGTATGGTCATAAACATCATTGTTACCATTACCAGTCCCCAAGGGTCAGCTCAACTCAGCCATGGTCATGATCATGGCCATTTACAGAGCAGTTTGACGATCTTCATTGCTTGTCTAGGGCTCCATACCCAAAGGATCTATCTTTCAGTGAGAATCAGCCACAGGCTGAACCCTGCTAAACTATTCGCTTTCATACAAGATATGAGAACAAAGACACTGGGACAGGGCCAAGGTAAGGCTATGCTGTGCCCCGTAAGGTCTAGGGCTAAGTTGTGGAGCCCTGCAGGGCATGGAGCCAAGATGTATTTTCCCAATACACTCAGAACAAACGAAGCCCGCCAGCCCTGACAGACTGGGATGATGAAATCTCCTTGGCAACTTTCCAGATGGAAGTGGGAGCAGCAGCTCAGTATCACTCGCCTTGTGTCTTTCTTTCTCAGTCTTCGCAGCTGGGTCATCATTTCATGATTTGCTAAGTGCCCTGGGGAAGGGGGACAGACTTTTTAAATAACACTTTTTATTGTTGTATGAATGGTTCGTCCCCTTCCCAGCCCTAGTAGAAACATGAAAATACAAGTTTGTGACTCATCTCCCAACAGAAGAGGACTTGGCTTGCTTCCCTGATATCATGGGGACAGGGACAGTAGGGATCCACAGTTGGGTGCTTAGCTCTAAAAGCACCAAAGGCTTCAAGGGACCACCATGTGCTCAGTGTAGACACTTCCTGCACCAGCACAGAAGGTTACCCTTCATTGATTTGACTGACAGTATTCATGAGCTACTGTGGTCAAATGACCACCTCCACCCAACCAACTGACCAAGCCTCTCTGAATTAAGCTAGACTGCCCTTCCAGCAAGAAAAGGTTGGTTGGGTGTTGTCCTTCGTTCTCCAAGAGGACCAAAATGACATCACTATGCTAGGGTCAAGGTGCAGTGTGCCCAGATGTGGTGGACCAGGCCAATAGGAGCTTGGAATGCTCTACACAGGTCCGCACAAATAGTCTGTGTGGACACTTGGGCTGGATTCCCTAAATTTGCACATCCTGTGTTTCCTTTGAGCTGTCTCCATTCTGCTTTACTTATAGAGAACAGCACCTTCTCTGATGTGGGCACACCATGTTGAACAGTCCTGTATTAGGGTCTCCCATGTCACACAATCAGTTCCAAAGTTCTTAAAAGAGACCTTGAGAGTGTCCTTGTATCTCTTCTTCTGACCTCCACATGAATGCTTGCTCTATGTGAGTTCTCCATAGTCTTTTTGGCAAGTGTACATTTTGCATTTGAAAAATGTGGTCAACCCATTGGAGTTGTGCTCTCTGAAGCAGTATTTGAATTGTCAGTTTAGTTCAAGAAAGGGCCTCAGGGTCTGGTACCTGATCCTGTCAAGTGATCTTCAGAATCTTCCTAAGACAATTCAGATGGAAGTGATTGTTTCCTGGCATGGTGCTGGTAGACTGTCCAGGTTTCAAAGGCATACAACAATGAGGTCAGCTCAATGGCTCAGTAGACCTTCAGTTTGGTAGTCAGTCTAATACCTCTCTCTCCCCCACCTTCCTTCTGAGCCTCTCTGACACTGAGCTAGCTCTCAAATCCTCTTAAAGCTTTCACTTTCCCTCTGATAGCTATCTCTGACTTATCCTTTCTATGGCTTATTTGTACTCAGTTGTTTGCTTGTTGCCTCCCCTGTTAGACTGTGAACCCCTTCAGGGCAGGGACTGTCTTTTGCCTCTTTGTACCACCCTAGCACAAGCTTAAGGCCGCTAGGTAGTGCCATAGTGCACAGAGCCCTGGACTTGGAATCAAGAAGACTGACTGATTTCAAATCTGACCTCAGACACTTATTAGCTGTGTGACCCTAGGCAAGTCACTTCACCCTATTTGCCTCAGTCCCTCAACTGCAAAATGAGCTGGAGAAGGAAATTGCAAATCACACCAGCATGGAGTCACACAAAGAGTCAGATAAGTCAGACAAATCTAAAAACAAAACAGAAAGCATAATGCCACTGCCTCGCACCTAGTAGGCATTATTGCCTGACTGACTTGGGATCCATTCTCAAACTCCTTGCAGCTTGGTATGATGTATTCGAGCCTTCTTGATCCTGAGTCACCTGTACACTCCAAGGAGGCATTGAAGAAATACTGTAAAAAGGTGGGGAGCGGGGCGGATAGGTGGTGCAGTGAGTAGAGCACCGGCCCTGGAGTTAGGAGAACCTGAGTTCAAATCCGGCCTCAGACACTTAACACAAAAAAACCTTAGCCGTGTGACCTTGGACAAGTTACTTAACCCCAACTGCCCTCCAAAAGGGAAAAAAAAAAGGTGGGGAGGAGGTTTCTGATGTACCTGAAATATCTCTATGGGTGTGTCTCTTTCTAAAAGTAGCTCAAAATACTCCCATCATTTTTGGTATAATTTGATGCCCTATAAGTCAATTAATTTTTTTGATTTTCTTTTCATAAAGCTTGCTCTACAAAAGCATATTGGTTCAAAAAGTCTAGAAACATGGTAGGTCACACTCTTCTGAACCCAAGAACGTTGACCCTTCAGGCAACGTACCTCTCACTTACTAGTTAAATGACTTTGGTCAAGCCCCTCCCCTTCCCTGCGTCTTCCTTTCATCTTCCAAACTGTGTGGCTGCTAATGTCCCTTCAAGCTCTAGGTCAGTAGGCCATCATTTCTTCAATGCAGGTGCTTATTCCCTGGGTCCAAGTCCCAGATATTTTTCCAGGTGGCCTTTACGCCAGCCCATGAATCTCTGCCTGTAAAATGAGGTTAAGTAAGGGGCCGAGCCACTTCAATCCTTCTCTAGTCAGACACATCCTCTTGTGTCCTAACTGTTGACCTGCCATGCCTCTCCCAGTCGCTCTTTGATCATCCACCATTCCAGTTCTTCTAACCACAGTGTTCCAGGAGTTGCAGTCACACAGTACCATGGAGGGGGTATGTTTATCAAGAAGGCTGTGTATCAGAGAGCAACTCGGGATCATCAAAAGAACTAAATAAACTAGGTCCCAAAGGCATATTCTCTCCCTATTCAATGCTGGTTCTAGAGCAAGTCCAATCTGGAATGACCATCCAAAAATTGTGTGTTGATGACTAAATCAATGAACTGCCTTCTTCATCCATTTTGCCTTTTTTCTGTGTGGATTGTTAGACTAGTCACTTTGGAATGACTATGTTCTCGCCGAGGCTCTCCAGGATTCTGGGGCTTTTTGTAATGGGCACAACACAATCTGTGAACAAGACCAACTGGAGAAAATCCGTCTTCAATTTGGACTCCACCGGAATCATGGGTAATATCCTGCAAGCTCCTCTGGTGAACAAGCATCTCCCTAGTTTATGTCTCGCTTGATATTTGGGCTCAAGTCGTCATTAAACACTTACTGTGGGGTGGCTAGGTGGCACAGTGAATACAGCACCACCCCTGGAGTCAGGAGGGCCTGAGTTCAAATTTGACACAAAAACTAGCCATGTGACCTTGGGCAAGTCATTTAACTCCAATTGCCCTACCTTCCCCCCTACAAAATAAAAAACAACACTTACTGTGATGACCATATCTAGCAAGGCATTGGGTGATCTGCATGTACTTTTTTTTCTTTTTTCACTGAGAAAAGCGTTTAGTCTCTTTTTTAAATTATGTATTTGTACTCCACAAAAATCCTTGACCCTCAGTTCTTAATGGCTTTGTCAGCAGAGAAAAAGCACTGATGGTTTCTATCATGTTAGAAAGACTTCAAGGACGACCCTGCTCTCAGATAACCAGTCTAGCTAGCTTAGTAAAGGGCTTATTGCCAAAAGGCTGGTTACAAGCCAATGAATTCTTTCATTGCAACCACTGCTAAAACAAAGGAAAATGCAAAATGGTGCTTGGTCTTTTGTGGGCCCCTTCAGCTTCCAGAGAGGCTATGCTTAGGCAACAGAAAAGGGACCAGAGGATGCTAAGAATCCCACAGTTCACAGAATCACATGATTTGAACATTGGAAAAGACCCCAGTGGCCACTTAGCCCAAGATACCTGAAAGGAATCCTCATTTGTGACATACCTCATAAGTGCTTGAAGATTTCCAATGAAAAAGAATCTACCACCTCTGGACACTTTTGTCCAGCTCTAAAGGCTCAGTGCTTTTCTTTACAAAGAGCCTACATCTGTCTCTGGGGCATTCTGGGGAATGACTGAATCTGGAGTTTTGCTATGCTGGCTTTGGGTGATCACAGCTTCCCTTTATTGACATTCACTAACCATCTCTTTAATGGCTCACCCTAGAATGTTTCTAGAAATTCAAGTCAAGCTCACTGGCCTGTAGGTTTCAGATTCTATATTCTTTCTTTTTATAAGACTCAGAATAGCACTTGCCTTCCTCTACTCTTGTGGCCCCTCTCCAGTTTCCATGATCTTAGAAATATTATTGACCTTGAGTGACTGAGCAATCACATTTGCCAATCACTGTGGTCGCCAAAGATACAGTACATCTAGGCCAGGAGCCCTGGATCCATCAACAGCAACAAGGTGTTCCCTCACTGTCTCCTTGCTTATCGTGGATTTCACCCCTCCATTTCCCATTTCTACTCAGTGTTTTTCAGGCAAAGGTTGATGTCCTTGGCAAAGAGAAGAGAAGCAAAGTCAAGAACTGGGCAGCTCTGGCTTCTTCCTTTTGTCAGTTTTCATCATCCCATCCACACCAGTTTTTAGACTTCCTGTAGCATCACCTGAATAGTAGGAACCTGTATATCCTGAGACTACAGACAACTGGGGCTTCTCTAAACACAAGATGTTTATCCCAGAACCACTGAGTTGAAATACTACTGGAAAGACTAAGCCACATTAAGAACAACACTCTTTGTATAAATGAAGCTAGAAGACATCACAAGTCAAAGCTGGGTGGAAGGAAGGGTGGTCCACAGATTCTCCTTGGAAGGGCAGATGGATGATCTGGAACACACCCAAAGGCTACCAAGAAATAAGTTCATTTAACCCTTGATTGTCTGACCTCATTGTGGGTGGCCTGATGAACATAATAAAGAAATTCCCACAAGATCATTGCAGTTTATGTGCTACTATCTCTTGCAGAGAATCAAGGAGTAGAGAAAACCTATGAAAATTTTGACAAGATCTTGTAAGTTAAGTCAACATATATCCTGTTGATCAGTGACATCAATGTGGAAATGGACACTGAAGTGGAATGAATCAGATGCTAGGAAGTACAAGTCAAGAACAAGAAATGAAAGACATTAGAGGCTCACAGACTATTCAGGGGTCTCAAGCCTACTTGTCATGAAAACTCTGGGAGAAAACATTTGAAACTGAGAATGACAAGCACCAAAATACACACAGACACACACAGATGCACACTCACACACATTCACACACACTCACCCTCACACACCATTCAAGCAAACTATCTTAACAGACCAAAAACTACTGGTTAACAATGAGGGAGTCATTTCTGTGAATTAGTTGCATGCAGACCATAGACTAGTTAGAATAAAGATAAATAAAAAGAAATAATGAGAAAGTTCTCCCCTTTTCAAACAAGCTGTTAGCTATGGAAAACAAATAAATACAAGTCACTGTCTCTTCTGATCACTTCTGATCTTAAGGATGGCTAACCAGTGTCAATCCGTGTCTAAAACGGGGAGGCTAAAAGAGCCCAGAAAGAACATCAGTCAGCAAACCCCTGAAGTGAAGAGAGCTGGCAGCCTGGAGCAACAGTGGTTTAGGATATAAACTCATTTCAAAGCCTTGTGAAAGAGCAGAGCAGATTACAAGCAGAATCACATTTCAGAACAGCAGAGTGTGTGGAAATGAGGAAGAAATGTGCTTGGCACGAGAGCCAGCCAAGGCGGAACCTCCCCAGGACGCTGAGAGAAGAGATGGGAAGACAGGAAAAGGAGCAGATCTTCCAGTACCACTGGAGCGATTGGTCACATTTCACAGCATCCGCTGGAGTCTAATGGATGGGAGTCAAAGCACTTGATGAATGGAGTCAATGAAGAGGATGAAGAGGAAGGTGGGAAGGGCAGCCACAACAGACCAAGTACATACAGAAGAATTCCACGCTGGAATCAAGAGAGTTCAATGAGGGGGAAACACCAAATGAATGAAGAAAATACTAATTACAATAAAATGTAACCAACAGAAAATCAGAAACTATCAATCCACAAACATGGGGGTCTTTTTCTACTAAAACTTTGAGAATAATATATATACACACCAGGGTTTCCTTGACGAAAATATAAGAAGAGAGCAGGGACTTTCATTGACAATGAGCTGACCACATCTTCACAGCCACATGACTGACTAAAAATACAAGGTCCAACTGTAGTGATTCCAAAAAAAAAAAATACTTCCTTAGTAGAACAAACCCTAGATTTCCAAGTTCTCCTCTATCAAGGTGTCCCCCATGTGCATATTAAGATCATGAAAGATTATGCAGTAAATGAGCCCCAGGAGACACCGTGTTCAGTGATTCCCTAGGTATTGGCATTAAGCCTGGCATAAAACAAGGAAACGTAGGCTCACCAGGGTAATTTGCAACCATCGTAGAAAATGTCCTGCAGAGAATCCAAAGGGGAAGAGGATTCCCTGTTTGGTAAACCCAAATATCTCAACAAAAACTGTTAGAAAAACAATCTGGCAGAAACAAGTTGCAGCAACTCTGGTGATAACAACAATTGATAGTTAATATTTCCAGAGCACCTGACTAGGTGTCAGGCACTGTGCTAAGTAAGCACTTTGCAAATGGCATCTCAATTGGTTCTCACAACCACCCTGGAGGCAGGTGTTATTATTATACTCATTGTACAGATGAGGAAACTGGAGCAAATAAAGGTTAAGTGACTTGCCCAAAGTCATACACCAAGGAAGTATCTGAGTTGGGATTTCAACTAGGTCTTCCTAACTCCATACCCAGCACTCCATACCCAGCACTCCATCCTCTGCACCCCCTAGCTACTGATATAGACCAATGTCTCACACCTTGTATTAAGATAAATTCCAAGGGGCAGCTAGGTGGTGCAGTGAATAAAGCACCAGCACTGGAATCAGGAGGGCCTGAGTTCAAATCCTGCCTCAGACACTTAACACAAAAAACTAGCCATGTGACCTCGGGCAAGTCATTTGACCCCAATTGCCCTCCAAAAAAAAGATAAACTCCAAATGGGCACATGAATTAGAGATAAAGGGTGACATCATAAACAAATTAGAGAAGCAAGAAAGAAAGGACCTTTCAGGACTATGAATGGGGGAAATGCTCATGACCAAAAAATGGAGAGAGATGATCACATAAAATGGACAATTTCGAACACATAAAATTAAAGTTTTTACAAAAAGAAAACCAATGCAGCTAAAATGGAAGCAAGTAACTTGGAAAAAAGCATTTGCAGTGAGTTTCTTTGATAAAGGATTCACTTCCAATATTTATAAGGAACTGATTCCAATTATAACACTAAGAGCCATCTTCAAATGGATAAATGGTCAAAAATAAGAAGGGCAGTTTTCTAAGAAATCAATCCAACCTATCAGTTTATTAAGTTGTCTAACTCTCCCTAACCCCATTTTGGGATTTTCTTGGCAGAGATACTGAAGCGACTGACCATTTCCTTCTCCAGCTCATTTTACAAATGAGGAAACTGAGGCAAACAAGATTAAGTGACTTGCCCACAGTCACATAGCTAGTAAGTGTCTGAGGCCAGATTTGAACTCAGGGCTTCCTGAATCCATACCTGGTGCTCTATCCACTGAGCAACTAACCTGCCCAAGCTATCAATAGCCCTATGGCAGGGGAGATGCTTATTTGAGAAATACAAATTAAAGAAGCTCTGAGGTACCACTTCCCACCCATTGAAATGGCAAAGTTAACCAAAAAGTGAAATGACCAAAGTTAGAGGGGCCTTGGGAGAAGGGCACGCCACTTATGGAGCCGGGAGCTGGTCCAGCCTTTGGGGAAAGCAACTGAGAACTACAACCGTCCCTTCTACATTGATACTTTCCCCATATTGGTTTCCATAGGTGGCAGGTCAGCATAATAAATTAAATGGGAATTTTGGGGCATTTTGTGGAAGCCACCATTGACACGTGAAGACCAGCAGACAACACAGAAAAGATTTAGAAATTTGAAAATGGATAAAACATATTGTAGTAGTGTATAATTTCAACCTATTTTGTCTTTTAATACCATAATAATTCAGACTTGTTCTCTGGTATGACGGGAGGGCCAAACGATCTTATGTGGATTTCTCAGATCATGGGGGTGCTATGGGCCTAATCCTGTGGTGCAGAAGGGATAACCATATATTCCAGTTACAGTTGAGTAGCAATTGTGCACTCCCCTAGCAGCACCATTACTAGGACTGTCACCCCAAAGAGATCAAAGAAATGGGAGAAGGACTCATGGGGGAAAACCTTGATAGCAGCTCTTTTTGTGGTGCCCAAGAACCAACTAGAAAAGACAAGTGTCCATCGGATGGGGAATGGCATCTGGATGGGATGGAATGCTATCGTAACATAAGAAATGGTGAAAGGGACCATTTCAAGAAACCTGAGATTTGTATGAACTGATGTAAAGTGACATTTATCTAACAACAATATTGTAACGACAAACAGTTTTGAAAGATTTAATAACTGAGCAGTGATCCATCCCACAAAGATTGACTGAGTAGATAAGGGTGCAACACCAGCGAAGGCACAGTGGCTGCCCGGGTCACAAGTGGAATATCTGGGTTTTTACTTGGCAGTGAAATAATTTTTGGCATAAAAGAAGGGTATGGCATTGGCAGAACAAGTGACTTTCCAGAAATTGCAGAAGCTGATCCAGTAGGACTCACGTCTCTGCTGTGGTTTGTCTCCTCTTTATCCTTCCCCGCCCTCAGGGAGCAAGGTGTTCACCCACCCCGGATCCATAGGTCGGCAGGCAGGGAGGAACATGAAGTGCTGACCTGACCATTGACTACTGTGCCACCCTGGGCAGGTCCCTTGATTTCTATGCTCCTCAGACTCCTCCCCATCCAATGAGAAGATGGGACTCAGAGCCCCCCAGGTTTCCCTTCAGCACTAAGTCTTATAAACTCATGAGAAAGCTGCGTTTTGACTCTAGGAAGCAAGGGACAGAAGACCCCTGTTGTCCCCTCTCCCTGCCTGGGCCCCCATGATACAGTGATCAGTTATGTCGGGTCAGCTCCTACAAGTCAAACTCTGGGTATATTCTACCTAAACTGGGGCATCCACACTTCTCTTTGGGTGACGACTTTATATGTGAGTGTGTTTCCTCATTACAAAGTTGGGGTTCTTGGGTTTTTCCCCCAGAACAGAGCATTATAGAAGCGCAGCCTTTTCATATAAATTAATGAGTGCTTATCAACAGAGCCTTGAGCAGAGGCCCAAGGCGGCTCTTCCCTAAGATCAAGGGTGTGTTGACCTGGGAGCCCTGAATGTCATCCAGGGTTCTCTCAGCATCATTGGAGTCTTTCCTCCCATCACCCCCTTCCCAGGCCCAATGCTTGGGGTTTTCTCTTTCCATAATTACAGGTTTGATAAATAAAATCTCCTGGCACCAGTCATAGAAAGGTAATAAAATGGCAGAACTCTTAGCAATTAAGTTTTGTTGTTTTAAATACATTCTCCAAAGCTGGGAGCAAAGCTCTTCTGCTGCTGGGTTTGGGCTTTCGGTTTTGGCTTCTCTCGTCTCCACTCACCCCTAACCTAGGAGCTTCAATGGGAAAAGACTGGCCTTCGGCCCTCTGCCGATTGGAGGGCTCCAGTCCATCCCAGCAGCTATCGCGGTCGGAGGAGCGCCCGGCGCTTGCCAGAGCGCTGCGCAGTCCCCTCCCCTCCTCGCCCGCACCCAGGGCCGGGAGGGAGTGGAAGGAGGGGAGAGGGGGGGCGGAGCAGCTCGCTGCGGCTGCACTAATTACAGACTGGTTTTCACCTGGCGTCTGGCATTAATGACCACCTGTGGTGCTTTCTATCCAGGGGAGGAAATACACCATTTCCCCAGTGTGCTTGCAGGAGAGGCTTGCTCATTCCTGAGGGGCAGGTGGTTCTCTGGGGACCAGGCTGACCCTGGGCGCTCCGCGAGGCTCCTCCGCCCCAGTTCTGGCTCTGCAGCCAGGCTCCTCAGTCGAGCCTCACAAGAGGAGCCTAGACCTGTGACAGTGGGACAGCCCGGTCTCTTTCGGGACCAGTTCTATTCTGCCCCCGACGCCGCTGCCACCTGCGGAGGGTCGGGGCCCTCGCGTGACTTCTCAGGTCACCTCGTCTCTCTGCCTCTCCCCCAGGTGGCATTCTGTGACCGCCTTAGGTGTGCCCTGGCTGGCCCAGGTGACTGCCTGCCTCCTCATTCATCCCAGCCCGGGGCACTCCTACCTGTGCAGTGCTCCCAGGACCTCCATCCTCGGGTGGTGCAGTGCAGGGGGTCAGCCCTCAGCAGCAGCAGCAGCAGCAGCAACGGGGCAGCAGCCATCAGGGAGACAGCGAGGCAGCTCAGCCCCCGCGGGTGGCCTCCCCTGCCCTCTTCTGCCCAGGGCTCAGGTGGAGCTGGCAGGAGGTCTGATCGCCAGGTGAGGGCAGCTCCTCATGCCCTGCCCGAGGGGAGCAGTCAAGCTCCGGCCCCCGGCACCCTCGAGGCACACATTACCGGCTAGTACAGAGGCCTCCGTCTCCGCCTCCTCTCGCTTCTCGGTGGCTCCTGCTAAGCACCCACTGCTGAGCCCCTGCCCTCTTGGTCTGCCTGTCCCAGGTGACAGCTAGCCAGACAGCCCGCCGCTCACCATCCCTGCCTTTGAGCCTAGGAGGGGGTGTGGTTCCGCCACTGCTCTCCCCGAGAGGAGGCGAGGAGGGTGCAACAGCTCAAAGCTGAGGACTCCTGCGGGCAGGGTGGCTGCCTGGCGGCTGCGGCCGCTCCTCGGTCCTTCCGAGCCCCCCTGGGAGCCGCCTTCCTGCTCATCCTCCGGGAGGGCTCGGAGCTCCCGCCCGGCTGTCGGGCAGGGGGCGGGGGCGGGGAAGGGGGACAGACATTTAAATGAGGAAGAAGTCAGTTGTCAGGGAGGAGAAGGAGGTGGAGTCCAGGGCCCTCGGGGATCGTTTCATCTTTTGCCCAGCCCTCCAGGAGGGGGGAAGGGGGAGGAATTTCCCTCTTCAGTGAAGTCAGCCCTCAAAGAGAATGCAGGAGGATGAGAAGGTGGGTGCGGGGCGGTTGGGGCCGGGGCCCTGACTGGGCAGCCCGAGCCTCTGCTCCCGCGAGGACCCTCTAGCCTCTCACCCCGCCCACCGAGGCCGCCCAAGGCTCAGCTCGAACCCCCTCCCCAGTCTTTCAAAAGCAGTTTGGGGAGACTCGGACTTTGGCCCGTCTCTTAACAAGGGTCTCTTAGCCTTCATTGCCATCCCCAGCACAATGTCGCCCCTTTGCCCTGAGTCTATTTCCTTGTCTGTAAAATGGACTCGTGACTACTAGGGTCAGGCAGGATCTCCTTCCACCGTCTGTGTGCAGGGACAGGCTATTCAGAGGGAGAAGTGCCTATTCTTTGCTAGGCTTGAAGACACAGGAAGCCAGGAGAAAGGCCAGCCCTGCCCTTGAGGGGGACCTTCTGTCCAACAGCATGGGAACAAAGAATAACAAAAGAAACCAGGACCCAGAGGACACCGAAGTTATCCCTGGTGTTTCAGGGCCCGCCCCACCCCCCACCACCCCCCATCCCCAAGGAGAAAACTTTCCTATCCTTCCCGTGGGTTTGGTGTCTGGCTGCCAAGCACGAGCTGTAGTGAACAGCTCTGGACCCCGAGGTCCCAGCTCCAGCTGCTTCCCAAAGAGCACACTGCCAGCAGGAGCTTCATGGGTCCCCATCCTGGGTCCCCATCCAACAACCACTGACTTCAATCCCAGTTTAGTCACCTTGGTGACCGAGATTTCCACTTAGCCCAGGCTACTGGGACAATATCCACCCAGGAGACTCCTGTTCACCAGTGGGTGGGCCCCTTCCATTCATCCCCCATCTCTTTGGAGCAAAGACCTCCACTCAGTGGGGTATCCAAAGGGAAGGTGAGTCCTAGTCTGTGACCAGAGCCAAGAAACAGGAGCCAGGGCACCTTGACACTAGCTTGGCACAGGCCTTCCCTGCAATGACCACCTAAGCTGACCTCCTCTATTCCCCCAGTTTCCCAGAGATTTCTATCTGGCTAGTTCAAAGGCAGAGATCAATGTAATTTTTAAACTACCTACCCTATGAAGCAGCTTTTAAATATTTCACCTTCCCATGAACAGTTTCTGTGCATTAGATGGCATCATATAATCAAAGTTATCGACTCAATTTGGCTACATCCCCAAGCTGCAAGATGGGAGTCAGGATACCCTGGGCCAATGACCACCTGGTTTACTGGTTCTCTTCCCCTGAACATGCAGAAAGCCTAGCCAGACCCACTGGACAAATTCCTGACCTTCCTCCCATTTACCCATGGAGGAAGGACCTCTAAGGAACCCTGACTTATGTCACAAGGATTTGCATACCCTTGGCCACAAGTGATGCTATCCTACAGCCTGGGAAGGAGGCTGCTTTCTACACCACTCAGAACACCACTCAGCATGCCCTGGGTTTGTCTAGAACTTGGGGCAGGGAATTCCAGGTCAGAAGTGGAAAGCCATGAGGGGATAACTTGGCCTGAGTAGAGCCTGTTCTTCCAATGTAGCTTCCCATGGGCACCTGTGTGGGAGAGTAATGCAGGTGTCCCTCATACATCCCCCCCCCCATTCTGGAATTCCAGGCTACCAGCCCAGACATGCCTTTAATTTCAGTCTATCAGCTCCTCTGCTTTCCAATGAGGGGAGCAGAGTCACAAAGGTAGAAACTTTGTGGTAGAAACATGCAGGTTAAGTCCAACAAGACATTTTAATTCACATAAGAGCAACAGAAGATTTCAGACACGCACACCTTTCTTAGTGTTTGATGATAACTTGTGGTGAATCACAAATCTTGGCAAAGAGTATCTGAGAAACAAATCTCTTTTCTCATGATGCCTTCCTGAGATAGGCCCCCAAGAACACAGCTGTCCCCATTCCATTTGCAATGTGTATGCCCTGCCCCCATTCTTTCAGGGCCAGGATACCCAGCAGGGAGCCAGGATACCCAGCAGGGAGCCAGGTTACCCAGCAGGGAGCCAGGATACCCTGTGGTGTTTGTGAACTATCTCTTTTCTCTGCCATCAGCTCAAGTACCCACCAGCTGTGTTCACCCAAATTGTTAGGGACCAGGGACTAGCGATCCCAATTCCATTTAATTGCTTAACATCAATTAGCCTTTTTAAAAAAAGAGTATTTACTTCACAGATAGCACAAGAATAAAGACTCAAACTTTCCCCATTATCTCTGGGTTTACTCTCCCACTTACCACCACAGTCTTTTATCCTACTAGCCTTGATCCCACCAGGTTCATGTCCAGAGGCAGCACCACTGTCAGAGGTCATTCCCCAAGATCTCTCCTTGCTCCTTGGAATGTCAATGCTGTGCTGGCTGCCAAATATGCCAAACATAATGAACTCTGAATCCCAGATTCCTGTGACTCTGGCTCCCAGCCAAAGTTAGGGACTCCACTCACTTCACCTAGAAGATAGGACAAATGGCAAAGCCAACAATGTGCCATTCCCAGGGGGCCATGTGGCTTCAGTAAGGGCAAGAAGACTTCTGAAACTGAGTCCATAAAATGACCAGCCTGGCCTCCCAAAGGAAGCCTGACACCCCCCCCCCCACACACACACACACACCCTTGTTACAGGTGGGAGGAGGGAGAATTGGAGGGAGAAATGGAGGGAATGGGAGGAGGTAGTGGTAGAGACATCTGGGGGGACAAGAAGAAAAGAATGGCAATGTGTCATTTAAACAGGAACAGAAGCCAGGCCAAAAGCAGCCACAAACTAGCTGAGCTGTTTTGTATCTGTTGGGTTCAGTCTAGCAGATACTTCCCAAGAGTAAGCTGTCCTGCTGGAGAAGGCATCCCTTTTTCTTGGCTTTTTGTGGATGGAAATGCTCACAGCTGTTCCTGTTTCTCAAGTTCACAATTTTAAAAAGACATTTTTTTTAATTTCAGGAGGAAATTTAAGGAAAGGGCAGACTGAAGGTCCCTGCCTCGTTCCACCCATAGGAGACTCTGTGTCTGAGCCTGATGATAACTGGCTCCCAGGGGATGGAGGGCTTGGGGTTTGCAGAGCACTCTGGTGCACTGTAGCTTCTGATCCCCAACAAAAACATGCTCAGCCGCACAAACGTTATTATTTTATGGATGAAAGAATAAGGCTCCAGAAAGTGGCCCTGCCCAGGCCACCAATGCCCAGAGGTGACATCATTGGGCCTGAGGTCTCTTCCAGACCTAATAGCCAAGAAGTTTGTGGAATATGAAAATGGGATATGAAATGACTGGCCTCCCTCCTGGAGCAAGTGACTTACTGTCTTTCAATAATGCAAAAACACCAGACCCAGTGAGTTCTGGTCAATTATTTTCTTAAAAAATAAAGTTCTAACTTATTTAAAATTGCCAGAAATTTCCCTATGGAATGAAATGTCCATGTATTTGGAGGGGATCCGACCTCTGTCCCCTCACCATGTGTGGCTTTGATCTAGTACCTTCCCCTCCCTGGGCTTCAGCTTCTTTATCCATAAATGAGGTTGGACCCAATGGCCTCTGAGGTCTCTCCCAGCTCTAGATCTTATTTTTTAAAGGACTCTGAAAAAATAACTCATTATGTTTGGGGAAAAAAATTTGTTATGCAGAAAGATTTGGCTACCTTTGGACAACATCATACCAGTCGAGTAGCCATTTGTGCTGGACAAACAGGTGCAAGAGGTGGTTTTCTGCATCCCCTTGCCCACTCATTCAAAAGGGGACATGCTGTTGCATCATTGTTGGGGCAAGAAGGTGGAGTGGAAGAACTCCTGAGAGTAATTCTAAAGGATGAAGGCAGTGGCAGGGGGGTAGTTTTGGGGTCACACTGAGGCCCTGATCCCAAGCAGTTTTCTAATCTCTCAGGCACTCGGCCAGCTCTCTAAGATTCTTGAGTTACAGAAGAACGATGGGTCAGCAACAGTAGAGGCATTTTCCATACTGGAACTTCCCCTACACCAATGCAATCACAGACCCAAGCCAAGTAAGGAATATGGCTAGGATTCAGCTTCATTTTGCAAGCTCTTGCAAGAGAGACACAGAAATGTAAAAAAGACTTTAACCAAAATTAAAACTATAGGATCATTCACAAAGTATTAAAAGCAGACAGCAGCTACTAAGTCCCCCAGAGCCCCAGATTCCCTCTTCGATACCCCGCATTGGGATCTGCAGTTAGCTCTCTGCCCCAGTTCCTCCCCGTCTATGTCTGAAGACATTTCTGGGCCCAGTGGCATCTGGCTCCATCCTCTAGACTTATCCAGGGGCCTGGAGCCCACCTGACACTTGCTCCTCCTTTCCCTTTTCTCTGCCTTTCTCTTTTCTTCCAGCTCTGCTTCAAAACTCCCAGACTCTTACTGTAGGCACCCAAGTTTCCCACCAAAGAACCATCCTCAATTCCTCCCTCTCCCTCACCCTGGAAATTCAACCAGCTGCCAAACCTCATTGATTCTCCCTTCCCAGCATCCTGCAGGCTTTACCACTTCTCCCCACACATGCAGCCCCCACCCTGGCACAGGCCCTCACCATCTCGCCCCTGGACTGTTGCAGGAGCTGCTGGGGGAGGGGGAGGGCTTCTTCTCGGCCCAGGTCTCTCCTTACTCCACTTGGCTGCCAAAGTGATCTCCCTAACGTGCTGGTCTGGCCATCTCATTCCCTGCTCTGGGAGCTTCAGGGCTTCCTGTCAGTGGGATCAAACAGAAACTCGTCTATTTGACCTTGAAAGTTCCTCAGCCTGTCTCCAGCCCACCTTTCCAGGCTGGCTACACACCATTCCCCTTCAGGCACTCCATGCTCCTGCCAAATTGGTCTTCTTGTTTCCCAGGCCTCGAATGCTCTCCATGCTCTCTTCTGCCTCTTGGAGCCTCCTTTCCAGGTTCAACTCAAGGACCCCCTCCAGCACAAGGTCTCTTCTGATTCCCCAGTTGTCAGCCCCCTCCCCTCCCCTGCCACGATCACTTGGTAGCTATTGTGTATGAGACATGCTACGTACTAGACATTCATATGCACTAGCACCACAATCACATGTTCTTCTGATGCCAGCCGTCGTTGTCTTCCTGAAGTTGGCAAGAACTCAGCACAGCATGTCGCTGTATTAATTGTCCAACAAGGGAGTGCAATATTTGAGTCGCCCACCAGATGGCACTTTACTTAAGTGGCCAGCCCAGTGGTCTCATAGTAGCCTGCCTAAAAGGTTGTAGTGCCGCTACTGGCCTCTAGAGGGTCGGAGGATTCCTCCAGCTTCCAAACCCATAGTATCAGTGGCCCTAGGCCCTTGGACTCAACCAGTACAAGCCAGATCTGGAGATGAGATGTATTAAAATCTGTTGTCTGTAAACAGTTCATAAGCTCCATGAGTCCATGCCTGGGCTCTCAGTTTACAAACCCCCACATTCATGGACTCAAGGACTTGCTGTTCAGTCCTTATCCAACTCTTCGTGACCCCTTTTGAGGCTTTGTAGGCAAAGATCCTGGAATGGTTTGCTGTTTTCTTCTCCAGGAGATTAAGGTAAGCAGAAGTGAAGTGACTCACCCAGGGTCACACAGCTAGTGAGTGTCTGAGGTCACATTTGGACTCAGGGCTTCCTGACCCCAGGCCCAGTGCTTTAGCCACTAATCCACTTAACTGTTTACACTAATATACTGCAATTGCATAGTTGGCTGAATAGGGCATGAAGCAGAAGAAAATCAATCAAGGCTTTTCTTCCAGCCATCTGTTAGACCTCCTCCCACTTGCCCTCCCAGATCTGTAGATATAAACAGGGGAATTCTCACACCACAAAGACTTTCAGCTTAAAGTAAAGGAATAATGAAAGGAAGCCTCCCCTTGCCCTCCAGTTTGTGGACTATAAACAAAGGAAAGTTCACCAGCCCCAATGGAAGCTCAACACTCAGGATCCTCTCTCCTCATGACTTCTCTTTCCAGCTCTGTCCCAGGATCTGGCTCTCCAGATGGCTGTCCAGAACTGACTCACTCCTTTCTTTATGCAGACCTTAAATCTGGACTTTCAGGCTTCCACAAAGTACATGGGAGTGGCTGACCCTGGGCCCGCTGATGCTGTGGCCAGAGATTCGAGCAGTGGTGGGTGAGCTGGGCAGGGACCAGCATAGACTGGATCCCTTTCCTCTTTTCCTATGACTTATTTTCCAGAATGCAGGAAGCACACGATGTTTGAGGTCTGAGGCACTCACTTCCAATGCATTTCACCTGTGGAAACATCCTGGCCTTTTAAGTCCCCAGAAAGATGAAAAGGCAGGACAGAAGTACAGGCTACATTTACATAATTCTGTATTTACTTGCCTGTAGCACACTCTCCCCACCCCAGTAAAATAAAAGTTCCTTGAGGGAAGCTGGCCTTGTCTGCTCTTTGTCTTCTGTCCTATAGAAAGTCCTTGCTAAATGCTTGTTAATGGGTCTCAAGGCCTCTGCTCAGCTGGTCCTGGGGCACATTTCAATGACCAGACCCCCAAATCCCCAGGGGTACTTTGAATAGATTTCGAAGCATTGAGGACTTTGGTAGTGAAACTTTTGTAGCTCCCATACAAAAGCCATTCTTGATTTCAGTGTGTCTTTGGCACAACTATTAAAACAGAAACCATAGAAAACAGATGTGTTGTAAACAGCTGGTGGTAGGGGCTTCCAGACATGAACAGAAGGAAATCCCTGCCGTGTGGGCAGGAATGGAACTTACTGCCGGAGCCATCACTATCCTGGCGCAGGGTCTGGATTACAGGGCAAATCTGAGGTTTTGCTGCTACAAGGTCAAGTGCTCATAAGTGTCCTTCTGACACTCTGGGATGGGAGTCGTGTCTAGAAAATGGAAAATGGACATGTTCGAAAGGAACAGTTTAGCTGGGATATTGAGGGAAAGCCACAATCAAGAGAAGGCAGTCCATGGAAAAGCACCCGGGCAAGGATTCTCCTAAGTAACTGATCAGATGAAGGAGATGTGCAAGTAGTTATGCCAAGACTGGCAAGGAGGCAGGATGAAGATCACAGAGAAAAGAAAGCTTCCCTGTCTATTCTGCTTCTCCTTCCTCTGCCAAGGAAAATCATCTTTGAACTGGAAAGGACAGACAAGACCAACTAATGGGGAGTCACTGCCCAAGATAAGTACAAGGTAATAACACCAGCCAGCCCTCAATGAGTTAAAATCACTTGGCCCAGATATACTCAGGTATAGAGAACTCGGGAGGTTCTGCTGACCTGGGCAAGGGCAAATGTCATCCCAAACAAGAGAATGGAGTCTACCAACGATAAGCCTGGAGCCTAAGCCAGGGCCAAAATTCTTGTAGCCAGCTTTTAGGATGATGTCCACCTCAGAGAGTCTCTGTGGGTGTTGGGTACATGCCAGCCCGCAGCCTCAACCTGGTCATTCCTGGGTCCTAAGAAATTAAGGGGTTGCTCTAATGCACAATCTTTTGGGTGAATTAATCACTAACTAATTGATACTTAATTCATCTTGGTGACTCTGACCACACCCTTGTTTATTTGAAAGTAAATAAATTATTAAAAAATATTAAATAAAATGTTAAACCATAAGCTTCGCTCATCTTTCTCTATCAAAGCCCTTCATTTCAAAGGCTTCTCTAGACATTAAAGTAACTGGCTACGCAATTTGTTAACAATGGGGGGCAGAGCCAAGATGGCCAAGTAGAAACTGGACTTCCATGGCTCCTGCTTCCACCTCCTTCAATACATGTTAAAAATGACTCCAAACAAACTTTAGAGCTACAGAACCCATAAAGTGACAGAGAGAAACTAACCTCCTGCTGAAGACAGTCCAGCAAGCTGGCAGGAAGGGGCCAGCACAGCACCCTGAGAGCAGAGCCTAACCCCCCATGAGCCCACAGTTTTGCCCCAGGGTGGCCACGACCAGCTGCCAGCTGGAGGGACTTTGGGAGAGTGGATCACCAGCAGCTGTGGCGGTTTCCAGAATTATCAACCCATAGATGCCAAGTTCAAAGTGAGAGGTCAGTGTGAACTTTGGAAACGGGGAGTCTGGGAGTTCAGTCCAGGCCTCTGTCCCTGGAGGGAGAAGTGGCTGAGGTGCCACAGCTGTGCAGCCTCTGCCATATGGCTGCTTCAGAGCTCCTGGCCTGCAGGTTGTAAGGGAACCAAGTCACCAGTCTGAGGGGTAATTGCTCTTGATTTGACTTGCTTAGATCTGGATCACTGTCTAGGATGGAGGTCCTGGGGTGCATGACCAGTGAGCCAGAGCATGTGGAGGTTTCAGAGAGGGCACCCAATTAATAGCTCCAACAGCTGAGAAAACCCCAGTGATTTGGGACAAAGCTCTCCCCTCTGTAAGCAGAGTTCTACTGTGGCAAAAAGCTCAAAAGTCAAGTAATTGACTGACAACATGAGCAAGCAAAGCAAGCACAGCAATCTGACTTTAGACTCCTATTTTTGGGAAAAAAAGGATCAAAGAATGGAACAGAAGGAAGACAGTGAAGTCAGAACTCCTGCACCAAAAACTTCCAAGAAAAATATGAACTGATTACAGGCCATAGAGGAGCTTAAGAAGGATTTTGAAAACCAAGTAAGAGAAGTGGAGGGAAAATTGGGAAGAGAAATGAGAATGATGCAATAAAATCATGAAAAGAGAGTCAACAGCCTGACTGAAGAAAATAATACCTTAAAAAATAGACTAACTCAAATGGCAAAAGAGGCTCAAAAATCCAATGAGGAGAAGAATGCCTTGAAAAGCCGAATTTGCCAGATGGAGAAAGAATCTCAAAAGCTCACTGAAGAGAATAATTCCTTCAGAATTAGATTGGAGCAAATGGAAGCTAATAACTTTTGAGAAATCAAGATACTATTAAACAGATCCAAACAAATGAAAAAAAAAAATAGAAGGCAATGTGACATACCTCAATGGAAAAACCACTGACCTGGAAAATAAATCTGAGATAATTTAAAAATTATTGAACTACCTCAAAGCCTTGATCAAAAAAAAAAAGAACCTAGAAATCATCCTTCAAGAAATTCTCAAGAAAAATTTCCCTGATGTTTTAGAACCAGAGAGCGAAATAGAGGTTGAAAGAATTCACCAATCACCTCTTGAAAAAGATCCCCCCAAGAAAACTCCTAGGAATATTATAGCCAGGTTCTGGAGTTCCCAGATCAAGGAGAAAATATTACAAACAGCCAGGAAGAAACAATTTTAATATTGTGGAAACACAATCAGGATAACACAGGATCTGGCAGCTTCTACACTGAGGGATTGAAAGGCTTGGAATATGATATTCCAGAAGTCAAAGGAGCTGGTACTAAAACCAAGAATCATCTACCCAGCAAAACTGAGTATCATGTTTCAGGGGAAATTATGGTTATTCAATGGAATAGAGGACTTTCAAGCATTCATGATGAAAAAAACAGAGTTGAATAGAAAATATGACATTCAGATACAAGAAAAAAGAGAAGCTTGAGAAGGTAAACATGGAAACGAAATCATAAGGAACTTATCAAAGTTGAACTACTTACATTCCTACACGGAAAAAAGATAATTGTAACTTATGAAACTTTTCTCCTTATGAGAATAGTTGAATGGAATATAAATGTCTATATAGGAGGGAATATGGGTGTATGAATATATATGTGAGTGTGTACAGGTATACATAGACAGAGGGCACAGGACCAATTTAATAGGAAGGGATGATACTTAGAAGGTGAAATCAAGAGGTGAGAGAGGAATATAATGACAGGAGATGGGGTGAGACAGAATGAGGTAAATTACCTCATATAGAAGAGGTAAGGGAAAACTGTTACAATGGAGGGGAAGAACAGGAAGGCAAAAGAGAATGAGTCAACCTTACTCTCGTTGAATTTGGCTTAGGGAGGGAATGACATACACACTAAATAGGGTATCTCACCCTACAGGAGAGTGGGGGGAGGGGGATGAGAAGGGGGATGATGGAAGGGAGGGCAGGTTGGGGGAGAGGGAAGTTGGAAGCACCCACTTTTGAAAAGGGACAGGGTCAAAGTAGAGAATAGAACAAGTGGGGGGGGCGGAATGCAATGGAGGGAAATATAGTCAGTCTTTCGCAATATATCCATTTTGGAAATGTTTTGCATAGCTAGACATGTACAACCTATATTGAATTGCTTATCTTCCTAGTAAGGGTGGGGATATTGGGTATCCTCCAAGTAAGGGAGGAAGGGAAAGAATCTGGAATTCAAAGTTTTAAAATCAAATGTTTAAAAAATAATAATTATTATTTTTATAAGCAACTGGGAAATAAGATATACAGGCACTGGGACACAGAGATCCATCTTGTCCTACTGAAAAGTCAGAGGGAGAATGGGGGAGGATATAGGAGAGAGCAGATTGGGGGAGGGGGTTTTCAATGGGATTGCTATTTTGGGGTGGTAGGTAGGGGAAATGAATGATGTAAACTAAAAATAAACATAAAATTTAATTAAAAAAAAAAAACAATGTAACACCATGAAGACACACTTAAGAATGTCCACAATGTATCTTAGTCAGAAGGCTCCTAGCCACAATTTCCTTAATCCTCAGCTGTTCACTCTCCCTAAACTAGAGTCTAAGGCTGGGCTTCTCCTGGGGGCTGCTGCAGCTCAGCTCAGCTGTCTCAGGAAATGTCTCTTCAGACGCTTTCTCCTTGGTACTTCAGGCACTCTGTCTCTCAGGGAAAAAAGTTCTCTTAGAACTTCTCC
>NW_027186308.1:469333-476931 GCF_028583685.1 Petaurus breviceps papuanus
GGGGGGGGGGGGGGGGGGGGGGGTTGTGCATGCTTAGACCACTAAAGAAGGCGGTATCCAAGGGAAAGGTGCTGGGGTCTTGCTTTGGGGATCCTGGAGCACGCGTGGACATTCTGTATTGGCCAGTCATATTGTTGGGAGAGGCCCATAACTGGCTGAAATGATGGGGCTTTTGTGGGCTTTGAGTCTGAAGGACTCCACTTCCACCACGTAGTAAGGGGAATGAGCCTGAGGGCTGTGACCACTACTCCCTCACATTCTTTAGGCCATGTGGCCCCCCAAAATGGGCCTGAGCAGTTGGCTTTTTCCTTCATCCTTTTCTGTTCCAGGAGTTCAGGAATTTAGGCCCGATGATACAGGCAGTCCTGAGAACAAAGGTCCAGCAAGAGCAACCCCGGGTGGACGTTGAATCTGAACCTGGTGGAGACTGATGCTTTGTGGAAATTGAGACATCAGTCTAATCATCTTCTCCACCACGGACACTGGAGTAGTGGGGATGGCAGAATTATGCCTCGGGGGGAAATGTTTCTATTTTTGTTCTTGCTATGCCTTTGAAGTAATGTCACTGGGCCTTTAAAAGCAGGGAGACACAGGGGCAGCCAGGTAGCACAGCGAGTAAGAGCACCAGCTCCAGTGTCAGGATGACCTGGAGATCAAATCCCGGGCTCAGACACTTAGCACCCACCCAGAAACACCTGGCCGTGTAACCTTGGGCAAGTTACTTAACCCCAATTGCTTAGGGGCAGCCAGCTAGCACAGCAAGTAAGAACACTGGCTCCAGTGTCAGGATGACCTGGGGATCAAATCTGGGCTCAGATACTTAGCACCCACCCAGAAACACCTGGCCATGTAACCTTGAGCAAGTTACTTAACCCCAATTGCTTAGGGGTGGCCAGGTGGCTCAGTGAGTAAGAGCACCGGCTCCAGTGTTGGGATGACCTGGATCAAATCCGGGCTCAGATACTCAGCACCACACCCAGAAATAACTGGCCATGTAACCTTGAGCAAGTTACTTAACCCCGATTGCTTTAAAAAAAAAAAAAAGTAGAGAGACAAAATTGGTGGGGGCCCAAGCCAATGGTAGAGAAAAGACCTTTCAATCCCTTCAGAGTCCTGGAGAGCCCTGTCGGGGTAAAATATCACAGGCCTGGCCCTGAGAGAGTTGGGATCAGAGAGAACTAGGTCACAAAAGGGAGCTGTGATCATGTACTAGAGTCAGAGAAGCTTCAATTGAGAACAAACCAGGTCACAAAAAAATTAAATTGAACCCTGCCTGACAGGCAAGGCCATGCTTCACCTTCATGGCAAAGGTGGCGGCCTGTGGATGTGGAAGACTGTACATGCTGGCAGAGACTGCTAAGGAGTGGTTGGTTTTCATGATCTACTTTTTAATTGTTTCTTTTAAAAAATCTTTGTCACCTAATGCACCGTTGGTGGATTGTGAACTGATTCAACCATTCTGGAGAACAATTTGGAACTATGCCCAAAGGGCTATAAAACTGTGCATACCCTTTGATTCAGCAATACCGCTACCAGGTCTGTATCCCAAAGATATCAAAGAGAAAGGGAAAGGGCCTATTTGTACAAAAATATTTAAAGTAGCTCTTTTTACGGTGGCTAAGAATTGGAAATCCAGGGGATGCCCATCAGTTGGGGAACGACTAAGCAAACTGTGGTATATGATTGGGATGGAATATTATTGTGCTATGAAAATAACAAGGAGGATGATTAAAAAAAAACCCTGGAAAGACTTACTTGACCTGATAGAAAGTGACGTGAAGAACCAGGATAACATTGTACACAGTAACAGCACTATTGTTTGATGAAGAACCATGGATCTTAGCCATTCTCAGTAATACAATGATCCAAGACAATCCCAAAGGATTAATGATGAAGCTTACTATCCATACAGAGGAAGCACTGATATTGTCTGAACACAAACTGAAGTAGGCTATTTTTTACTTTCTTTCATTCTTTTTTTTAATTTGAGTTTGCTTGTACAAAATGACTAATATGGAAATGTTTTACGTGATTGCACATGTATAACCTACATCTGATTACTTACCATCTGCAGGAGGGGGGAGGAAGGAGGGATAGAATTTGGAAATCAAAACTTTAAAAAAAAAAGCAAATGTTAAAAAATTGTTTTAACATGTAATTGAGGGGGAATAAAATACACATTTTTAAAAGTCTTTGTCACAAGGGAGGAATATATTTGGAAATAGAAGTAAACTTAAAAAATTTTAAAGGCATCAACTAAACTTTAAAAGCAAAATGTCAGGTTGTACCTGACTCCCATTTCTTTTTTTACCAGTTACCAACCCCTGGGGGATCAAGGCAACACCATGGATGTGGGTTACTGAAAGTCCAGCAAACATTTCAGGTCTCTCTTGTTCTTCTTGCGGAAAATAAAGAGATTGGAGCCAGATAATAACAGACTTTGGCAGACTGGAGACTGAGGAGTAGTCAGGAGCAGTTCAACGTCACCTTGGCAGGGGCCTCCAATAGGCGACTGGCCTTGGGCGTGCCTATGTTTTCATCAATGACTCAGATAAAACTGTAGAAGCCATACTCATCACTTGGCAAACGTAAAAAAACGGTGAGAAGAGGCCTAACATTCTGGAAGGCAGAACCTGCCTTCCAGAATGTTCTTGAGAGGCTGGAACGTTGGAAGAGACTGACTCAATTGTGTTAACTAGCAAATCTCACACTTGGGTCACAAAGACAAAATGGAGACGTCTGAGGCCTTTGTGATCTTGAACACCACAGAACTGTCTTGAGAGTGTGCGCTGTTGAACAAAAAAAAGAGAGGATGTATCCTGTGCCTGGAGCTGCCAGCCTGGCCCTGGTCAAACTCCCTCAGGAGTGCTAGGCTCCGTTCAGGATTCCACACCTTTGGACAAATATTGATGAGCTGGAGAGAGTTGAGAGGATGAGGTGAAGGGCCTTGAATCTCCCCTGCCCATCACTGGAAGGGACTGGGGTCAGACACTGTGCTGAGTGCTGGGATACAAAGAAAGGCCAAAGGTGGGAAGTGGACCGTCAATCTGCTTCTTTCCTGTCATTCCATCACTTTCTGGTATTGAACCATTTGACGGACTCAAGGACTTTGGTGCTAAGAATTCTCTTTTCTGGGTCTCCAGTAGCTGTGACTGCAGCCCCTGTGGGAACAGTGAGGTCCCAGGTTGCATGTCCCCAGGGTGGCTTTCTCAGAGGGTCTGAGGGCTGACCCTCCGGGGCACTGCTGCTCCCATCACAGACCTCCTCACCTGCCTCCTGGTCAGGCCAATTCACATCTCCACTAACCGTGTATTGGTGACCTGGTTTTTCCATAGCCCCTCCGATACCATTTCCATTTGGGGACTCCTCAGGAATCTCATTATCCTGTAACATCAAGCCAGTCTAGGTGTTCACATGTCAGTGTTCTCTATCCCCCTGACCAAGGGCAAAGCAACGAGAACCTCCCAAAGCCTGCTCTGAAGGAGGGGGCTCTCACCCTCCCTCATCCTTCCTCGGGCAGCCTGATTCTTTCAGACTTAACTCCTCAGCATCCCCTCCCCACCCCCTATTCAGCTTCCTTTGGGATGAGATTGTAAACTCCTGGATGGCAAGGATTGTCTTTTCATGTTTGTATTGCTAGTGTCTGACACATTGATAAATGTTGACTTACTAACTGACCTTTGCCCATTTTCAGGGCACGAGGTGAAACCTAGGAGTTATGCTTTACATTTCTTTGATTTGGAACATTTATTGGAAGGGATTGTAGAGAATCTACAAGTCTTTTAAAAATGATTTATTTCTATCCTCTAACCATGTGTCTACAAGAACTGTCTCTTGGTGTCACATGTTTGTGACATATCCCTGTGGACTCTGGATATTGGACTTTTACAAGGGATAGTTGACACAAAGATTTTTTTTCCACCCAAAGGTTTCTTCTTATTATTTCTACCTTCAATGACTTCATTCATGCAAAACCTTTTTAGTTTTATGTAGTCAAAATTGTGAATGTTGTCCTTCATGGTCTAGTCTATCTCTGATGGGTTTAAGTACCCATTGCCAGCCCCTTCTTGACCTAGGGCCTGTCTGCTCTAACATTTTGATCATGGCATTTCAATAGAATTGGTTTCCTTTGGGAAGGGAGAATCCTTTGGGCTCAACATTCCAGAGTGACTTTAGCTATAGTTCTGTTTCAGAGCTTGAGCTTTGGGCATTTCTGCTAATGCCAGCAGCTTCAGCCCCCATTTTCAGATGTGGTGGGGAGAAGAACTAGTGTCCCAGGTCTGTTTAATCAATTAATACCCAAAGGACATAGAGAACAGAAGTAGGAACATTTCTCTACATACCCACTTAGGGAGCACAACCTTCCTTCTGTCTCCTTGGTCTCTGGCCTCAGACTTAATTCCATTTCAACAGAACGTTGGCCGCACTGAGATCATTTCCCAATCTGGCCATGGAGATGGAGGAGTTCTCATATTAGCAACCACTGGCCTGGACCCCAAGGTCTCTCTAAAGGGCGAGGAGACTAGGCTGGCTGCAAAACAGTAGGGACTCAGTTCCCAGACTCCAGACTCCTGGAAGGCTCACTCCTGGCCTGGGAAAATGAATAAGGTGGTCGCTTGCAAAGGAATATATTTTCATGTAAAACTTAAGAGGAAGCCACCTGGTAGCCCCATTGTCTGGGGCCTCTCCCCTTTCAGTGCTGCCTCTCACCAGACTCCATATGGTAGGAAGAAGTCAGCCAAGGGGAAGCCAGACCCCTAGAGAGAGGTCTAACCCCAAGAGAGCTCACAGTCCTTCTAGAAGCCTCGAGTTGGTTACACAGCAGCAGTCAGCTACTGGCCACCAGATGGTCAGCAGGCCAGAAACTGTTAGAGAAGGTCTACACCTGCTCTAAGGTCTCTCCAACATGCTTCTGCTACATGGAGCTGTGGCTTTTCTGGATGTACCTGCCCAGCTCGGAAGGACTGGATTCTTAACCATTTCCCCTGAATGTTTGCAATATTGTGCATTTATTTCATACAGTTTTAAAATATTAATTTTATTCTTACCAATTATATATAAACAATTTTAAAATTCATTTTAAAAACGTTTAACTTCCAAATTCTCTCCCTCCCTCCTTCCCCTCCTCCCTCCTTGAGAAGGTGAGCAATTTGATATAGATGATACATGTGCAGTCATGCAAATCATATTTCCCTATTAGTCACGTTGTGAATGAAAGCACAAACCCAAAAAACAAAAACAAGAAAAAGAAAGAAAGTCTGCTGTGATCTGTACTCAGATCCCATCCAGAACACTTTCAGTCACAAGAAATTCACTACTCACCAAAATAGCCCAGAATCTATTTTACAATTAAGGTGCAAAAAAAGTGTAACACTCCAAGGTCATTTTAGAGCCTAATAAACTTGTGGGTCACCACACCCACTTAGAGAATGCAGAATGAGAGGGAAGGAACCATTGGATCTTTATCTTTGGAATCCCAGTGACTTGCACACAGTAGGTACTAAATATTTGCTTATTGAGGCAACTAGGTGGAACAGTGAATAGAGCACTGATCCCGGAGTCAGTAGAACCTCAGTTCAAATCTGACCTCAGACACTTGACACTTACTGTGTGACCTTGGGCAAGTCACTTAACCCCAATTGCCTTGCCTCCAAAAACAATAAATAAATGAATGAATGAATGTTTACTGACTTTACTGAATCAAAATGAAGCCCACAGTGGCTTTCTGGTTCCTTTACCTCTACCCTCTGAGCTCTTAGGAGAGTCTCCCAGGTACCTGTATCTCTGACTGCATATTTTGTCAATTGCATAGAAAGGAAAGGATGTTGTCTGGAGTGTATGGGGTATTAAGGGAGGATGAGCACCCTAACCCTAAATACACTGCTCATCCCCCTTTGGTGTCCACCTGTCCCCCAACTTCCTGTGGTTCCAAGAAGCTGAAACATGAGGAGGAGCCACACCCCGGTAAAGCTTCCTCAGCACGTGTGCTAGAAGAGGCTGAGGGAGACGGAGGGCTCCCAAGCCCATTGGCGAGTGAGGGGGCATCTACCCCAAGCATGTGAAGATTTCCACCAGCAGAACGGGCAGAAGAGAACAGTTTGTTCTAATGGCCAGAAGCAGGCACTACAGAGCGCTTGGAGCTTGGGCAGACACTGAAGACTCTAAGGCCGTCCCCTGACTGCCAGGTCACTGCCAGTCCCCACTTCTGTTCTGCCACTGGACTGTGATGACTGGAAGAGAGAGTGAGGCTGGCAACTTTGTGCAGCTCTATCCCCTTTAATCCAGTCCATGCGCCAGTCAGGACACCATCCGTGATGTCACTGGTCCTCTTCGAAAATGAAGGACCAACAGCTACGCTTTGGGCTGGCCCGAATCCTGTGGACATTTGCTCTGCTCTGAGGCAGACACACTAAGTAGCCCTCCCAGGACCTAACCCTCCCAGGAGAGAGCCAGGAACCTGATCAGTCCTGATAGTGACAAGGCTGCCTTCAAAGCCCCAGAGCAAACACATCCAAACTGTACCCAAGCTCCCGGTCTTAGAGGAATGCTCACCTGGTTCCAATCCCACCAAGGAAATGGATCTCTTTGGCCCACGTGGGATTCAGAAAGTATCCCCAAAGGATGGTGATGAACCTGGCCCCCAGGCCAAGTAGCCCCTGCCTCACCTTGCCATGTCCACAGGAGGAAGCTTGGGAAGGGAGACTTGAGGGCACATTGGCCCATTTCCTCAGGCAGAGACGGTTCTAAAAGTGTGTGTTGTGGACACACCCAGGCCCACCCTTCACAAGTTTCCATAGGATGTGCCATACTGGCAGATCCAGAGAGAAAGGCCCGAGGGTCAAGCTTTGAAGGTTCTCTCAACCAGGCTCCACCAGCTCTGCCCTCTGCTGCCTGCTCTCCTGGGAACCAAGTCAACACTGAGAGGGGCCTCGGATGCCCCTGTGCCAGGCCCCCAGATCACTGATTCTCTGTCTCCAGCCTGGCCCCAAGCCAGATGCTACTAGGGAAAGACCCCAAGCCCCACCCCAGCAGGAGAGCTCTCCTTGGGCTAAAACAAAGAGGGAGACAGACTTCCAGGGGTCCTTGGGGTGTTCCCAAAGGAGCTCATTCTACTTGGTGGGGTGTTCAAAGCCTAAATACCCTTCCTCTTTGCCAGTGCCCCCAGGAAGAGGACGCATGTGGAGCAGGGACCCAGAAGTGTTGGCAGAGGAGCGAGGCACAGCGTTGGACCCCTGTGGTGTCGAGGAGCAAACTGCTAGCCCGGCCATGTTATGGCCCAGGAGGGTGCTGCTCCAATCTTAGCAGCTTCTAAGGGGCCAGGGTCCTAGTAGGAGTGCCAGCAAAAGACACCCAGCTAAGTTGTATGGAGGCCCACAGAGGCAGCCTTGCTGGATCTCTGTAGGGAGGGTCTCTTTTCACATAAATACACACCGTGAGGCCAGTCACCCAAGCAAGGTCTGGAATAAGCCTTCTGGAACTCATCAATGGCCTAACGCACCCATTGCTGGCCCCTAAGAACTAGAGGAGCCTTAAGGACAAGGAAAGTAGGGAATGAGCATTTATTAAGCCCCTGCTCTGTTCCAGGCACTGGGACATCT
>NW_027186308.1:477331-488367 GCF_028583685.1 Petaurus breviceps papuanus
CCTTTCCCAAATGCAAAGAAATGCTTAAGGTGGGCTTTAAACAGCAATGCTTCTTGATGGATAATGTTTGAGCTTTAAAAAATCCCCACCAAGTTTGAAATGGCTTAATTGTTCAATCTTTTGCCTGGATTAACAAACTTCATTTCAAAGACCAGGTCCCAGATCTGCCTCTGATAGTCCCTGTGTGACCTTGAGCAAGCTACTTCACTCTGGGCCTCAGTTTCTCCCTTTGTGAAATTAGGCTCCTGTAGGATAGCTTCAGAGGTCCCTTCCAGCAGCTTGAGATCTGGGAACATTTGATTCCAATTTCAAAAAAATCAGTAAGACAAGAAAGGACTTTGCCCAAAAGCGCTAGTGCTGATGCTGCTGCTGCGGCCACACTGCCATGGCTAGCATACCTATGGCCTGGAGGTGGGCTATTTGGGGTGACAATGCTGCTGGGAGGCACTTAGCCCAGGCCTGGTGGATTTCTTAGATTATCAATTGAAGAGCTTGGAGGCTCAAGGCTTTCCTACTTACAAATGAACTTGGGGCTTTCTAAGCCCTGGATCCAGTGGCTCTAAGCTTAGATAGGCTGGGCTCTCTGCGGCTAGACATCCTTATGACCTTGGGGTGGGGATGGAGTTGGAGCCCCTTAATCCTTCCCCAACTAAAGGAAAATTCCTTTTTCTCTTGTACTCACTCAATTTTCACTTTGACCTGCTCCCCTCAGCTGGCCAGGATAGGGAAATGCCAGCCCTGGTGATTTATCTCACCGAGGACTGTGAGGATGCCAGGAGACCAGGAAGCTGAGGCCAAGGTGATTCCAAAGAGCCGGCTCTCTGCTCCTCCCAACAAGATCTGCCTGATCTTGGGAACAGAAACTGAGGAAAGTCTTACAGAAACAGGGTCTATCAACAAATGACAGCTCACTTTTTCTGACCAGATCTACGATTTCTCCCAAGGAGGAAAGTCCCTTCACCAGTGCAAGTCACCACTTGCTCTGAAACTGAAGGGTCCCAGGAAGTTGCCTGCAGTGCTGAGAAGTGACTTGACCAAGGTCACACATTGGTGATGCCACAGAAGGAGACTTGAGCCTGGGCCTTACTGACCCTGAAGCCAACACTATCTGCTGCCCCACAGCATCAGAGTTTTTAAGAGGCTAGCAAGCCCTCGATTCCTCACAAATAACAATGAAAGCTGTTATCTGTGTCAGAAACTATTTTCTAAACAGGCTCTTCAGGCTTTCAAAGGCACATTCCTTGGTGTTTGTAGCCCAAAATATGATTTTGTTCATCTCTATTTAATAGATTCATGATGCCTAAAGTCAAAACAGGGTTTTCATTGTTGCCATTTCTAAGATAATAATTGGTGGCCAAAAATACTGGAATAATTGGGGGTCAAAAAAGCCAGCAACGAGAGGATGGATAGAAATGGAGAGGCCTGGCCCCCAAGGACAGTGAAGATGGCGGATGGTGCTGGGAAAGGTTGTGGAGGAGGAGAATCCACAGAAAGGTGGGCACGAGACCAGCTTGGGCCTCTGAGAGTCCTTGGGAAGGCCAAACTTGGGTAGTGGGTGTGCATTCCTCTGCTTCTGCTCATGCACTGAACTGTCCTCAGTGCTGATGGTCATTGACCAGCGGGGTGGGGGGAATGAGACGTGGATGGAAGAGAAGCAGCAGCTGAGTAGACTCTGGGCGATGGTCAGTCAGGCAATGAACAGGCATGGTTTGTGCTGCATGCTGAGGAGACAAGGTCAAAGCATCTCTCCCACCTGCAAGGACCTCCCACCTACATTCTAACAGGGTTACCTTGAAGGTAACCTTAAGGGTGTGGTTTCCCAAAGACCTCCTCAAGAGGAAAGTAAGAAGAATGGGAAAGATCTCAGAGGGCATTTAAAGGTGCCACCAGGGTGGTTAGGTGGCTCAGTGAATAGAGCACCAGCCCTGGAGTCAGGAGGACCTGAGTTCAAATCCAGCCTCAGACACTTAACACAAAAACTAGCCTGTGACCTTGGGCAAGTCACTTAACCCCAACTGCCCTCCAAAAAAGCAAAAATAAAGGTGCAGGTGGGGGAGACTGAGAAGACAGGGCACCTCTGGCCTCTGCCCACACTGCCATCTCTGTAACATCTTCTTGTACAAGTCTATAGAGAAGAGGCCCAAAGACCACCAGGGCTGCCTCCAAAGAAGCCATGACTCAGTGGGAACAAGTTCAGTCCCCTGAAAGCTGCCCCCCTGCAAAGTTCCAGAAGAAGTGTGATCTCTCAGCATGTCCCTCTGCTCACCAGCAGAACAAGGGGGCCCAGGGTTGCCAGAGGGGGTCTGAGGACCAGAAGACTGTTCAATGCAAAGTCTGGCCAGAACAGGGAAGCCCCCTTCAGACTCCCATCTGGCACTGGTGTCATCCAGCCCACACCAGTGGTCCTCACCTCACATGTTTTCTAGGAAGGTCACTAGGTCCAGCTCCTTGGAGACCTGGTAAGTCAAAGGGGAGTGCTTTGAGCACTGGCACAGGAAAACCAATGGCTTGTTGCCAGTGAGATGTTGGATGAGCAAGCCACTGAGTGATGCCTTTGGCAGACATCTGCAGCAGGCCCTGCCAAGGGCAGCTAAGGGAGGAGATTAGGCTACTGCTGATGGCTGGAGCTGGGCTGAGCTTTCATGACCCAGAAGCCTCGTACTCTCTGAGTTATGAGTGCTGCACATCACAGAACACAGCCCAGTCAGAAGTGGAATGAACCCTTAAGATCATGTCGCCCACCCCCCTCATTTTACAGAGAGGGAAACTGAGGCCCTGATCAGAGTCACACAGGTGGCAAGCTACAGAGCCAGTATCTGAACACAGGTCCCCTAATTCCACATCCTGGGCTCCATCCACTGACATCAATAAAGCTCAGAATCTGAAGCAGTTTTAGAAAAAATTTATTTGGTCATTTGGTAGAGAAGAGAACGAGAGGAAGAAGGTGCGGCTCCCCCTTGAACCTTTGTGAGCTCACACAAGAACATAAGGACACTTTCCTGCTTGGCCTGACATGGGGCAGCCTGAGGCAGGTCATGGGGCAGCAGCAGGCAGGTCAGCCCAGACACAAGCACTGAGGGGGGAAGGATCATTTCTTGTAGTCTTCAGCCTCCCTGGAAGTCTCAGAGGGCAGCCTGCCTTTCGCAGTAAGTGTGGAGATTAGACTATTTTCTAGCCCCATGAAGTTGGGCACAAATGATATTAATAAGTGATAAATAATGAAGCAATTACTTCCACAATCATACTGCCTCCCAAACTCTAGATGAAGCAAATAGCTGTGGAGAGACACGAGGCATGTGAGGAGACTGTGGCATGTGACTAACCATGCTTGTGGGCCAGCAGTGGCCTGAAAGCCACCACCAAGGACACAGAAAAATGAAGAAGGTGGGTAGTCACCTGCAAGAGTGAAAGCCACCAGGTATGTATTGGGTGCCTTGTGTGTGTGAGGCACTGAGCTGGGGACAGGAGAACAAAGACAGTCCTTGCTGCCTTCAAGAAGCTCCCGAGAGCCTTCATCTCCTGCCTCCAGGCCTTTCCCTGTCTGCCCCCCATGTGTGAACAGCTGTTCCTGCTCAGGCACTTACTAAATGCCAGTTGGCTTGACTCCTTGCCTAGTTCTTCATTTCAAAAAGGACCAATGACATCACGGGGCAATGTCCTGACTTGTACACAAATCAGACTGAAGTCATTGGCCCCACTCTCTTCCAAAGTCATCAGTCCAGCGATAGGACAAGTCAGGATGATGGGATGGCCCAGGAGGCAGCGGACGACCTTCAGTATCTGCCCAAGCTTTAGGCCCCCACAGCACCTGCTTCAGCCATTCAGCCACCTTCGTGGCTGCTGGAGCAAACTCTTCTCCTCACATTCTGCCAGGGGAAGGCTGAACACTCTCGGGGTAGGCACCCCCCAACTCACCAATGGGTTTGAGGTCTGTCGGTTACCTTCAGCCTGGCCTAGCCCATTGGAGTCACAGGTGAGTGTTGGGTGAAGGTGGACACCAAAGATGGAAAAGCAGCCCTGAGGAGGGCTCGGTGACCATCACACCAGAGGTGCAGGTCCTCCCTGAACACCCCATGCACCCCTACACCCCTGATTTGCCTGAGGTGGGGCTTAATTTCCCAAATAGCTGTCTGTGAGGCTCTTTGGAGTTCATGGATTTCCGCACAAGCTATCCCTGAGTTAAGGTCACAGAATATCTCTCCTCAGTGCTGGGTGGGAGTGGGGGCCATGGC
Organism: Petaurus breviceps papuanus; assembly: GCF_028583685.1. Lineage (NCBI taxonomy): Eukaryota > Metazoa > Chordata > Mammalia > Diprotodontia > Petauridae > Petaurus > Petaurus breviceps. The sequence goes on from NW_027186308.1 coordinate 481,564, forward strand.
TTTAGACACCAGGCTGAGGACTTTTTTTATATGTCACATGATCTTTAAATCATCATCAAAGAAAAATGAACTTGATCCACCTGTTGTTTTCACAAATATCTTCTTCCAGGGCAGATTTATGTTCTAGGAGAGCTCGGAACATCAGCATCAAGGGAGATGAAGCCACAGCAGTGGAAAATTGAGAAAGACTAGCTAGAAATCCTGAGGGGAAATGGTGATACATTGAAGCTCTAAAATCTCACAGACTGGAGCAGCTAGGTGGTGCAGTGGTTAGAGCGCCAGCCCTGGAGTCAGGAGGACCTGAGTCCAAATCTAGCCTCAGACACTAGTCATGTGACCCTAGGCAAGTCATTTAACCCTGATTGCTTCAAATACACACACACATACACACACCAGCCCTGGGATGTAGGTGCTCTTGTTATCTTCATTTACAGACAAAGAGACCGAAGCCAACAGCTCCACAGCCCTTTGATGCCTCTTCTCTGCCTCACTTTCCTTCTGAGCCTCCCAAATGCTCAGCTAGCTCTGGCAATGTGTGCCTCAGCCTCTGTGTAGACGTGCCTAGAAAGGAGACTGCCAAGGAAACCAAGAGCTACCGTGCCTTCAGAGAGGGCTGAGGAGAAGTGTTTGCTGCCCAGCAGCTCCAGGAGAAACGCCAGGAGCAGAACGGAGCAGAACGCCCAAGGCCTTTGTTATGACCAAGGTCACTTATGAGGGCTTGTGGAAGACCACGCCAAGATGTGGTCGCCCAGAGAAGACCATCGGCATTGTCCGTCAATTTTATGGCGGCCCACTTCCCCGGGTTCTGGATAATGGACGATGCTCTCCCACGTTCCCAGTCACAAATGAAGTGAAGCAAAGCTGTGTGTTTGCTCTCGTGATTTTTAGCATGACGTTTTCAGCAATGTTGTCAGACACCTTCCGTGAGGACAAACATGGTATCAAGGTCAGCTACTGCACCAATGTTACATTGTTTAACTTGAAAAGGCTACAAGCCAAGACTAAAGTGGAGTACCAGTTGGTGCTTGACTTTTTGCTCACAGATGATTGTGCAGCCTCTATCCCTGTGTCCCTGCAGCCTCTGCAACAAAGTATGGATCAATTCTTTGTTGCTTTGCTAATTTTGACCTCACAATTAACATCAAGAAAACACAGGTTTTCCACCAGCCACCCCACACCATCCATACATGGAATCATCAGTTACAGCAAATGAAGAAATTTTTTTGAATAAAGCTTAAAATAAATAGATAATTTTTACATAAAATAAATACATAAATTTTAAAAGAGAAAACAGTGAGATTGGTGTTACTGTGTACAATGTTCTTCTGCTTCTGGTCACTTCATTTGGTGTCAGCTCCTAGAAGTCATTGCAGGTTCATCATTTGTTACAGCACAATGGCAACCCATCATAATTATACACCACAACTTGTTAAGTCATTCTCTGATTAATGGATTGATTTGTATTTGATTTCTTGATTTCTTTGCCTTGATTTCTATTTCTTTGCCACCACAAAAAGAGTTGCTTTATTTTAATAGATATGGGTCCTTTGAATTTTTCTTTGATCTCTTGGGCAGATCTAGTAGTGCTATTATTAGGTCAAAGGGTATGCACTCATACCCCTTTGGGCATAGTTCCAAATCATTTTCCAGAATGGTTGGATCAGTTCACAACTCCACCAACAATACTCCATCAACAATGCAATCTACCTGTTTTTCCAAACCCCTCCAGAACTTCCCATTTTCCTTTTCTGTCATGTTGGTCAATTTGATGGGTATGAGGTGGTACCCCAGAGTTACTGCAATTTGCATTTCTTTACTTATTAGTGATTTAGAGCATTTTTCGTGACTATTGATAGTTTTGATTTCTTCTGAAAACTGCCTGTTCATAACACCATTTATCAGTTGAAGAATGGTTCTTATTTTTTGTATAATTTTGGCTAAGTTACCTATATATTTGAGAAATAAGACCTTTATCAGAGAAACTTGCTGTAATTTTTTTTTCAGTTTTCTGATTTCCTTCTAATGTTGGCTGGATGGGTTTTGTTTGTACAAAACCCTTTTAATTTAATGTATTGAGAATTATAAATTTTACCTATGTGATTCTCTCTTTCTCTGGTTTGATCATGAACTTCCCACCTAGTCTGATATCTGATGACATAAACTTATGGTGAGTTTATTTCTGAATTTTCCCCTTGTGGGAGGGTCACATATATTTATCAGTTGTCTATGAACACACACATGTTGTTTACCAATCTATACCACAATGTGATTATCCTCACACAGAAAGAGAAGATGTGAAAAACAAACATGAGAATCATTCATAAAAAAGCGAAGTCAGTTATACTAAGATGATAAATGTTTTCTCCCCACATTCTGCTGTCTGACTGCTGCCTATCCCTGCAGCCGCCCAGGATGGTCTACAAATGGGATTGTAAGGATCATGACTGCAATGCCAATATCACTTGGGGTTGGGACGTATGGCGCAACCCTCGATGTTATATTTAGCGTGATCACGTTTTAAATATGTCTTTAAGACAGCGGCGGTCGGCCTTTCCGTCTGACCCACGTTCTCTCATGGCCAGTCCTCTGCAGAACCAGCCAGGAGCTGAACAAGCTACAATGTCTCTTAACTTCTTCCTAATCAAGTCCACGCCCTGTGTTTGCTGTCTGGTGAGCTCTGTAAGGCCCATTGTCATCTGTCTTTCTTCAAGTCAACCACAACTGTTTTTGAGCGACTGCACCACATCTGGGTGATGCTTCAGCCATCACTGTTGTATCTTAGCAAGGTTTCCTTGCATGTCTGGCAAGCCCAAAGGTTGCCACCCCTCTGCTTCCCATGGGGTGACTTCCCATAGGTGGCACTCCCCACTGTTACATTGGCAACGTTTCGTATCCTGGTTCATCCTGTTTGCTGCAACCATAATTTACAGGAACAGGTGCATATCAGACAACCAAACAGAAGCTAAAGCCAATCTTGGCTGCAAGGGACTGAGAGAAGGTTCTGTGGGGGTGACACAGGACTCTGACCACTCCCCTTCTCTGTCTCTGGGGTTTTGCTCATGCAACACCCTCCACCCTGGCCAATCCTGTCCATCAGAGTGCAGAAGATTTCAAGAAACCTGGTTAGAATGATGTAAACTGATGCAGAGTGAGGTGGGAAAATGAGGCTGTGTGCCATGACCACAGTGAGGTGGATGAAAGCCACCTGAAAGGGCAGCTGCTTGGAATGACCCAAATGACCAAGTTCTGTCCCAGAAAAGAGATGATGGATCCCATACCCTCCCCTCGGCAGAGGCAGAATGCTACAGATGCCTCCCGGCAAGGCGGGACCCTGGGGCAAGGCATAAGCCAAAAGCCATGCCCTCCTCCCCTGCGGAGGTGGGGGACTAAGGGTGCAGAATACTACTTCTCCAATCAGCGCCAGTCCGAGCATCATGACTTAGAGGCCATCACATCCCACTCCCTCATTTTACAGGTTGAGGAAACTGAGTCTCCAGTGGTGTTGTTCAGAGGCAGACAGCTAGGAAGTGTCTGGAGCCAGATTCAAACCCATGTCCCCACTGCCCAGCGTGTTCTTGCCCTTGCAGAAGATTTGAACGAGATCGTCTCTTCTCCTCTTTGTTCCCAAGGAAGGCTCAATACTGGCTGGGGGGGGGGGGCGTGGGGGGCCCACATCCAGAAAAGGACAGGCTGAAAGCAGAGGGCGTCAGAGAGGGAGCCACAGACTGGGGAGGGAGCAGGGGCTCCTCCCGCGCTCCCTTCCCATCCACATCTCCATTTCTTGCCAGCGGCTGCTGGAGTTTAGGGGATTTGTAACTGGATCTGCTCACTTTGAAGAGCGTGATAAATTTATTACAAGTAGAATCCCTGGAGATTATTAAAAACCATAAATTCAGGGAGAGTTCCCTTCCCTCTGCCCTCACCAGAAAAGCCGGATGACATGTCAGCCCAAGACAAGGCTCTGGGGGCGGAGAAGCAGCGTGGCCACAGGTGCCAAAGATGCTCCTGGGGGGAGGCTGATCCCCAGAGTCCCTGAGATGCTCACTGGGGCACTGGCACCTAGTACTTACCTATCAGGTGAATGGGCTTTCCCTGAGCTGGGCAGCTTGCCACAAACCTTGGGCCTGCCCCAGGGCCTGCCAGGCTGGCCATACTAGCCCTGGACTGCCTTTCAGACTCCTGGAAACCCTCCTGGCCATCAAGCACCACAAGGTCTTGGACTGGTCACCTGGAAGCCTCTCCATGTTTGTGGACCATGCCCAGACTGGAGGCCAGCCTAAGGGGAGTGAGAAGCCTCCTGAGGCCCAGCGGTAGGGCATTCTCTCCTTTGGTCTTTATGCCCACAGGCCTTAGACCCAGATCACCAGGTCACAAACAATATGCTAGGAGGCAGTGAGGCCAAAATCCCCACCCAACCGCTTCAACCACCCACGTGTCCTCCAGGAGGTTTGGGTTGCCCAGCCGCAGGATGGAAAAGACCTCAGGGGTCTCATTTTACAGAGAAAGAAAGAGACCCAGAGAGAAGTGTCTCCTGCCCCAGGTCCCAGAGGTGGCCTGTGGCAAAACCACGGGGCTCCACATCCAGCCAGCTCTGCAGTGCCCCAGGCTGCTTCCCCTTGGGAGAGCTGCCTCAAGCCTCTGATCAAACCTGCCCAGAGGGACAGGATAGTCTAAGAAAGGCCCTAGGACGGAGGAGACAAAAAAGCTTGGGAGTTGGAGTCCCAAGGTATGAGTTCAAATCCTAGTCCATTCTCAGTTTTCTTATCTGTTAAATGGGGACAGTGTGTTGGCAGGATGACATGAGGTGGACCCAACATGGACACTGACTCCCCCAATTGATTCCCCCACAATGTCACCAGCAAACCTGACATGGCTGGTTAACCCAGAAAGCCCAAGGGGATGAAGACAGGAAGAAGGGTCTCCATTAAGCAAAGCCTTTTGTGGCTGAGCTGGAAACCAAGCAGGTACCCAGGGCCAGGGATGGGCTGGGCCTTTCTCCCTCTCATTTATCTAGTCCCTAGGACCATTCTCAGTGTAAGGGGAGAGGGTGAGCTCTATTCAGAAGTGAAAGTGAGGCCAGTGCTGTGGGGTCAGGCCTGTCCAGAAGGTGACCGGCACACCCAAATGTTGCTAGGTGAGTCAGGCTGGGCTGTGAGGCTCCGCTCCTTCTAGGATATGAGTAAGAGGGAGCAGATTGATTACGGACTGATAAGTATTGAAGGATGGTCAAAGACTGAGAGCCACAGGGGCCCCAAACCTGAGTGCACTGGCTGTGGGAGGAGGACAGCTAGCTGTGGCCCCCAGGGCGCCCCCCCCAGCTAGGACTTCCTGTCCCATAATGCTGGCATGGCCCCCACTAAGGCCATCTCCATGCATGGCAGTAATTAGTTAAGTCCAGTGTCAACACAGTCTCTCCAAGCATGTGAAAGGCCTGTTAATGACTCCCTGGACCCAAAGAAAGGAGAGGGCTGAGGCCTTGCCAGGTGCCAAGGCCCGTGCCCAGGGCATGGCGAGCATAGCTGGCTGTCCTGCTGGCAGCACAGGGTGTGTGGCAAACAGCAGCAGTCTAGCCTGAGGTTTGAAGCCAGGCTCGTTCCGGGGCCTTCTGTTGCGCTGGGCCTTGTCAGGCTCAGTCCTGGTTCTCCTCACTGGTTCTCCTCCTGGGCTGTCCAGTGCCACTAGCTCTGATGAAACACCTACTGTGTGCCCGTCACTGTGCTGGGTCCTGGGGAGACCATGACAAAGTAAAACATGCTTCCACGTGAATATTGCAGGCAATCTTGAGAATCCGGCTGTGCCTTCATTCTAATGCTTCCCACCCAAGTTAGACACCAGCCATGGAGCCCGCTCAGTGCTCCCCCTCCTCCCCTTCTGGCTGGGTCCAGGAGGCCATCCTTCCTTCCATACCCGGTAGCAATCTGTCAGTCTCAAAAATTTACCCCCATCCCCTGTGATGCTAACGCTACCACTCAGATGTTGTGTGGGTGCTGGAGCAGGGCAAGGAATGTGGGTGCCCCTGCATTCCTTCCGCTTGGCCCAGGCCTCAGCCTGCCCACCAGGGCTAGGGCCCTGCTCCCTCCTTCCAGATAACTGAATTTCCCTGGTGCAAAGTCCTCAGCATCTCGGGCCTCATCCCAGTCGCGTCGGCCTGCTGAGTGTGGCATCCTCGATTTAGCCGGAAAGGGGCCCAGTCCCCCACTGGGCAGAGGGGGAACCTGAGAGAGGAAGTGACTGCTGGGGGTCCTACAGCTAACAGGAGAAGTGCCTGGCTGCCTCTGGAAAGGATGCCAGCATGTCCTTGAGACAAGAGACTGGCATGATGAGCTGGGTGACTGAAGGGGAAGCTGGGAACCTCTGACCCTTAGCTCCCTCATCTGTAAAACCGGGCCAAGCTGATCATGGGGACTGCTCATTCCTAGGCGAGTGAGGGCAGCTCTGGGCACAGGACCCTCCCCATCATGGGCGTGCCTCCAGGATGGTGGTGGAATAAGCTCTGCTCCACCTGCAAAGCCTTAGAGAACCCGGGGCATCCACATGAAAAGGGTTTTGGGGAGTTGTGCTCATCAATGCCAGGGATGGGCTTTCTGTAATTCCAAACTGCTCCCTGAAACTGACACCCACCTGGGGATCGCCAGCACCCCCTGGTGATCCTGTGGGGTTAAGAGACATGGGGGGATCCCTGGGGATCACCAGCACCCCCCTGGTGATCCTGTGGGGCTAAGAGACATGGGGGATCCTCAGGGATCACCAGCACCCTCCCAGTGATCCCGTGGGACTGAGACATGGGGGATCCTCAGGGATCAC
>NW_027186308.1:488377-524352 GCF_028583685.1 Petaurus breviceps papuanus
CTAAGAGACATGGGGGATCCCTGGGGATCGCCAGCACCCCCTGGTGATCCTGTGGGGCTAAGCGTCATGAGGGACCACAGGTGCCAGAGAATCCAAATGGTCCATGCCCCCGGGGGATAAGGCAACAAAGATACAGACAGTGGGTCTAGGGGGGTTGAGGCTGCAGTCAGTGACATCAGACAAATGATTCAGGAAACAAACGATCAGCCCTCGGTGGGCATGAGGGATGAGAAGCGGCCAGTTCATGAGTCGAGCTGGGAGCCACAGAATGTGAAAGAAGTCAGGGCAGGGACCCCGTAGAAGGGAGTTTATTCTGAGAGGCTTGCGGGGAGAGCGTGGACAAGAAGTCAATAACAGCAATCGGCCAACAAAGCACAGAGTGTGTTCTAAGCACCTGGTGTGTTCCAGGAGTGCTCCGCTAGATGCTGGGGACACAGACACCAGCCTCGGAGGGTAGAGAGAACATGTGGCTGGGTTGACTTCCACAGGAATGGGGGAAGCCAGATGAGTCAGCCTGGCACAGTCCTCAGTACTAGTCAGCAAATCCTGGCCTGCCCTGCTCAGCCGTGTAAAAGACCAGGGGCTGAGGGCCACTGCTGCCTGCCTCCATCCACCAGCTGTCACTGGCCCCGTCTGCTTTTCTTTCCTGAAGTCTCAACCTTCACCTGGAAGACGGAACCAAAAGGTCCCTTCCATCCCTGTAAACGTTCCCCCATCCCCACCCTGGACCAGGCACAACTGCTTGGGATTCCTCCTGCTCAGGACCTCGGTGACCTTCTAAGCCTCCTGGGGTGGTATACTGAGCCCCACCCACACCAGGAAGCAGACATCCATGGACCTGCTAAGTCTCAGCAGACTTCCTTTCCATCCCAATACAAGTAGACAAAATAACCTTGAAGATTCTGTTTCTGGGTTCTGCCTCAGGAGGAGAGCCCTTAGCCAAAGGACAAACGCCCAGCCCCTCTGCTCTGCAGGAAGTTAGTGACCAGCCTCCAGGTACCCAGTAACAGGTTTCCTCCTCCCAGCCCTGCTCCCTGGGATTCCACACTATCAGCACCCCAGGCTCAGGCGGCTGCTCCAGGGCCTCCCCCCCTCCCCTCAACTTGCTGGGTCATTCTCTCCCATTAGCCAGATTCAATGGGACTGGCTGGCATTTTCTGTTCCTTCTCAGAAATGAATGATTCTACAGAATGTAAACTGAGTAACAGCTTGTAGAATCATCTCTAAGTTGGAAGGGACCTTAGAGGTTTTCCCCTTTTAGGATGAGAGATGGAGCTGACAGTGGTCACCTGTTCCAAGCCCCCTCGTTTCCCAGAGGAGGCAATGAAGGGGATTTGCCCAAGGTAGCCCAGGCAGGGAGCCTCCAAGTTGCCCTTTGCCCCCAGAGCCTCTGCTCCTTCCCCCTCACCTCTCCTTCCTCACCTTCTTGGACTTTCCTTTCACCTTTCGAGGCACTCTTCAGATAAGCAGTGGCCAAAAGGAACCCCCCCCCACCCCAGCTCCTTCTCCTTCTCGTCCACCAGGGAGACAGCACTGAAGACAGCCTCATTGGTGATTCTCCAGTCACCCACAAGGAAATGAGCAAACGTTGCTGCTGCCCACCTCGGGAAGGATCCAGGCTCCCTGAAGGAAGCCCAACCTTGAGAGGCTTCCTCTGCCATCTACCCCAGTACCCTGCCCAGTGGCAGCCTCCCGTTCCCAGTAGCAGGGCACCCACAAGCCAATCTGACCAGTGCCTCCTCAGGCTCCCTGCTCATGGCTATAGACCAACCTCGCCAGGTCTGAGCAATTGGTCGCTGCACTAGACTTCCCACCATTGGGCTGGGAACAATAGAAAAGAAAACAGACACCAGAATCACCAAACAGACCATTCATGACTCCCACTGCACTCCTAGATCTCCCTAATGCTCCAGTCTGGGCTGCCCCTGACTCTGGTCCTGTGGACTTCCTCCTACTGTGGATCCTTCCTGGAGCCTCCTTTTTGAGAAAAGGCCCCACACCAGTCATCCCTGATTCTCTAGATGGCAGCACCATGTCTCTGCCCAGGGTCCTCCTGCCTCCCACTCCCTCCCCAAACTTTTCCCCTTCCCTTCAAAGGGTTGCCTTCTACCATTAGAATGGAAGCTCCTCAACACTCCCAGATGTTTCTGTGAGTTGGTTTTGTTTGACTATTTTTCTTTGTTACAAAGGAGAGTTCTTGGTGGAGGTGGAGGAAAAGGGTAGATTTGAATAATATTTTTGTATAAAAAACAAAAAGCATTAATGCAATTTTAAATAAATGTCCTATGCATAATTGGAAAAAAAAGAATGTAAGCTCCTCGGGGGCAAACTGTCTTTCCTTTTGTCTGGATTTAGATCCCCTGCACTTAGCACAGTGCTTGGCATACAGTAAGCACTTAATAAGATACTTGTTGACTGACTGACTGAACCTTCTGCCTTCTTGGCACAAACCACCCCTTCCCTGCTGCTCATTCCTAGCCACCTTGGACTTCCATGAAATCCTTGTCACTTTCTGGTCATGGCCCTAGCCTTAAAGACAGCCCGAGAACCTCCTGTGCCACCCGTAAGTACAGGCTGGGGTAAAAAAGGGGCATTGAGAACTATTTACCAATAGATGAGTGGTTAGAGTTCATGAACAATCTTCAAAAGAAGAAATGTAAACCATTGATAATCATGTGAAAACATTTTATGAATCCTCAATAAAAACAGGGATTTCTGTCTCCAGCATCACCAGCCTCCCGGTCAGCCTAGCTCTCAGCCCCAGAGACATCCCCCCTCTTCCTTCCGCCTTCCCACATCCAATGAGTTGCTAAGTCTGGTCCATACTGCTTCCCTGACATCCCTTGCATCCAGCCCTTTCTCTCCACCCACACAGCTGCCATGTTGATATAAGCCCTCAGCCTCCAGCCCACCCTCCCTGTAGGTCTGCCCTCCCCTGCCCGGATGATTCCCTATTGCCACTAGGACCTAGGTCAGACTCCTTTGTTTGGCATTCAAAGCCCTGAACAAACTGGCTCCAACCTGCCTTTCCAGCCTCATTTTGAGCGACTCCTCTTCATTAATAAATGCCTGTTGATTGATTGATTGAAATGCAAATTAAAACAACTCTGAGGTTTCACCCCACAGTTATAAATTTGGCAAAGATGATGAAAGACAGAAATAGTGTTGAAAGGGCTGAGGGAAGACAGGTGCATTAATATGCCATGTTCTAAAAAAAAAGAAATCAAATTGTGCCCCCTCCCCAAATCACTAAACTTTCCCTACCTTTTGACCCATGACTGCACAAGCGGGCAGAGGCTCCCAGGAGATCAAAGACAGATGGTGAGGGGGCAGAGTCACCAGCATCGTCTGGCAGCATTTGTTTATTATGGGGACAAAGACCTGGAAAGAAAGTGGGTGCCAGCTGAGGAATGGCAAACCAAGGCACTGACGGAATGGGATAGGACGACAGTGTAAGAGCCAATGCATATGAGGAGTTCAGAGAACCTGGGAAGACCCATTTGGACAGTCAGAGCCCAGAGAGCAATGGTTAGTGACTCAAGGGAAAGTTCCCCAGAGGAAAAGCAGTGACTGGTGAGGGCCTCCCCTCCCTCTGCCGGGGGATTGGGGTGGGGGGAAGGACTGGAGAGGGGGCAGGGGGGGCGCGGGGGAGGTGGGGGGGGCCCGCGGTGGGGGGGGGGGGGGGGGGGGGGGGGGGGAACTCCTGGTGCTGAATGTTCCATACCCCTGCTCTGCTTTGTGACAATGGAGGGGACTAGGGGGGAGTGGGATGGGGACATGGTGAAGTGTCTGAGGAGCCAAAAACAAAGGACAGAAAAGAACTTTAAACACCCGGGAAAGTCTATCCCTACAGGGAGGAGGAGAAGCAGGGAAAGAGCCCTGGCTCCGGAACTCCAGCTCTGCCACTCACTCCCTGGGTTAGGGTCCCCTCGCTGGGCCTCAAGTCTTCCTAGCTATACAATGAGGAAGATGGAATCCATGTTCCCCACCAGTTCAAAATCTGAGTACCTCCTCAGGACCTTCTGACAATGGTGAGCCCCCTAGGCCGGCCCCTCCCCAAAGGGGCCACGGACCAATGGGGGTGGGGTGGGGCAAAGCGAGGGGGAGGGGGGCCCCCTGAGTCATTGTTTGCTCTCCTATGAAGAGGCCTGAGCCACTGACTCAGCATCATCGTGGCCTGCGGGCTCCAGCTGCCGCCTGGAGAACTCCGGTCCCTTCCTCTAGTGGCTTTCTGGGTCTGGGAACTCCCTCCTGGGGTCTTTAGGATGGCCTTGGCTTCCCCACTGCTTGGAGTGGACGTAACCCCAGGTCAGGTAGCTAGATACATTTGTTCATGTTACAGAGGAGGAAACTGAGGCTGGCTTGTCCAAGTGTACCTTTAGAGTCTGGGCTCTTAACATAGGCCGTGAACTTGTATTTTTAAGTGTTCTGATAACCGTTTGTATACAACTGAAATAAGAGATATTTGTGTAACACTTAGCATAGTGCCTGACATACAGTAAGCTCTTAATAAATGTTTGTTCCAAGAGATAGAGAGCATTATGGGATGTATGGATAATCTTGATTATGTTAAATTAGAAGATTTTGCCCAAACCAAACCAAATGTAGCCAAGATTAGAAAGTAAGCAGAAAACTGGGGGGAGGAGGGGAGGTTCTAGCACGTATATCTGATAAAGGCCTCATTTCTAAAATATATAGAGAACTAAGTCAAATCTGTAAGAATCCAAGTCATTCCCCAATTGATAAATGGTCAAAGGATATGAATAGCAGTTCTCAAATGAAGAAATCAAAGCTCTCTGTAGTCATATAAAAAATGCTCTAAATCACTATTGAATAGAAAAATGCAAATTAAAACAACTCTGAGGTACCAACTCATGCCTATCAGAAAAGACAAATGCTGGAGAAGATGAGGGAAAACAGGCATACTAACAAATTGTTGGTGGAGTTGTGAGCTTATCCAACCATCCTGGAGAATAATTTGGAACTAGGTTCGAGGGGCTATAAAACTGTGCATACCCTTTGATCCAGCACTATCACTACTAGGTCTATATCCCAAAGAGGTTTTTAGAAAAAGGAAAAGGACCTACATATAAAAAACTATCTATGTGGCTCTTTTTGTGGTGTCAAAGAACTGGAAATTGAAGGGATGCCCACCAATTGGGAAAAGGTTGAGCAAGCTGAAATTGTGATAGAATACTATTGTGCCATAAGAAATGAGGAGCAGACGGACTTCATAACAGAGACTTGTATAAATGGATGCTGAGTGAGGAGGGCAGAACCAGGAGAACTGTGTGCACCGTTACAGACACAGTGTATGTGTGATGACCGACTTGGAGAGACTGGGCTCCTCTCAGCAATGCAGGGCTACGAGACAACTCCAGAAGACTCATGATGGAAAGGGACGTCCACACCCAGAGAAAGAATGATGGAGTCTGAATGCAGACTGAAGCAAACTACTGGCTCTCCTATGTTGTGTTTTGTCCCTTCTTCCTCTTTGTTCACTCCATTGGTTATAACCCTTCTTTACAACTTGACTCATGTTTAATGTGAAGGTATTTGTAGAGCCTATATTTGATTGCATGCCTCCAATGGGGCGGAGGGGGAGGAGAGTGAGGGAGAGAAAATTTGGAACTCAAGGGATTGTGGAACTTAATGTTGTAAACTAAAAGTAAACAAATAATTTTTTTTAATTTACAAAAATGCTTGCCTTCTCAAGGAGGGGGAGGGGAGGGAAGGAGAGATTTGGGAACTCAATTTAAAAAAAAATTTATATAATATTTTATTTTCCCCCAATTACATGTAAAAGCAATTTTTACCATTCATTTATTTTTAAGTTTTGGGTTCCAATTCCCATCCCTCTCCCCTGTTCCAACCCTTATATCGTAAGCAATCTGTTCTAGGTTATACATTTGCAATCACATAAAACATTTCCATAGACCCCTCCCCAAGTGTTTTGAACCCCCAAGACCTGAGAAAGGCCTAAAACCTCGATTGGCCAATCAGAAGAGGCATTTTGGCCCACTCTGAGCTTAACCCACCATAGTGCTTTACGTGCTCTGGCATGACAGATATGCCTGGCTTCCTGTGTCATCAAGAACAAGGTCAGATGAAGCCAATATGCCAGGGACAAGGCACCCTGAGCAAGACACCATCTCGAATAATGGGACTGTTCTTATGTTATATTATGTCATGTTAATCGTAAAAGAAGCACAGACATCCTGGATTTATAATTTCAATAGACCTTTATTGTATTTACAACCCATTCGCTTAAGAAATGCCTTTCTCATATCTTGGTTAACCACATGGAGACTATGATTTTTGCTGCCATAGGCATCCTGAACTAGGAAGGGAGGGCAGGTGAGAGGAAACGGCTCTGAAGATCTAAGGTCCCCTTTTGTCTGTCCATCCTTAGGCTCATTTACACAATGAGCTTCGTGTGTATCTCTACATGCATGTTGCGCAGACTTTGAGAGGAATAAACGCTCATATTCAGACTAATTTTGTCTTTCTACGAATGAACTTAGTAATGGTTGACACCATATTAGTCACTTTGTGCAAGAAAACTCAAACACAAAAGAAAGTGGAAAAAGCATGTGTCACCTTGTATTCCAATGACATCAGGTCTTTCTCATTCACAGCTGATCATTGTACAATATCCCCATGATGTTCCCCCGGTTCTGCTTACTTCCTTCTGCATCCGTTCATGTAAATCTTCCCAGGTTTTTCTGAGAGCATCCTGCTCCTCATTTCTTACAGCACGATAGTATTCCACCGCAATCACATACCACAACTTGCTTAGTCATTCCCCAGTTGGCAGGCATCCCCCTGGTTTCCAATTTTTAGCCACCACAAAAAGAGCTGCTCTAAACATTTTTGTACAAATAGGTCCTTTCCACCACCACCCCTTTGTAAATCCCATTGGGATACAGACCTAGTAGTGATAGTGCTGGATCAAAGGGTATGCAGAGTTTTATAGCCCTTTGGGAACGTGAACTCAAAATTAAAAAAAAAACATTAAAAATTGTTTTTACATGAAATTGGAAAAAATAAAATATAAAAATTTTCATTTGAAAAAGTAAAAATATTTAAAAACAAAACAAACAAAAAAATTTGCTTCCTTTCTCCTTTTCTCATCTATGCATTTTATTTTTACATATATAAGAACATCATTCTGAGGAGGGATCCACTGACTTCTCCAGACTCTCTAAGGAGTCAGGCCACCATAAGGGGCCACAGCCACCTGACCCTGACTCTGAGCCCCTGGCTACCTAGAGGGTCTTGGGGAAATCCCTCAGAAGAGCTGGGCCTAGCTAGACCAGAAAAGGCAGAGTTTATTGCCCAGACAAGGCCATGTGGTTGAAGAGACAGCTCTGGGATCAGGAATGATCCCCAGAAATGGGGTTCCCCACTCCCACCATTGGTGGCTGTTGAGTGGAATTGAACTGAAGCCCAAAGGGTTCCCAAGAGCTGAGGTGTCACTTTTCTCTGGGCAAAAGGAAGGGGAACCTTCTCTAGTCACTCACGCCATTCTCCACAGACATAGCCAACTAGAAATGTGCTTCTACAATGTGGGAATATCCAGGCACACTGGCAAGTCCCCTCTTCCCAGGATGTTCCACTCAGTGTCAGAGAGTGGTCAACAGTGGGAATTAGGAGGTAGGTGTTTGGGCCTCTTTTTTTCCAGGCCCCTCTCCTTGGGATTCACACTGAAATACAAGAAGGGAGGGGAAGAGGAGGAGGAGGAGGAGGAGGAGGAGAACAGCAGCAACAGCTGGAAGGGGGCGGTAATCGGCTCAAGACCTGCCCTGGCCCAGCACTTGGCAGTCGGGTCCTCACCCCCACTTGGGACCTGAGGCAAGTCTCTGAGTCTCATCTCAGGCACACCAGGAAAAGCTGAGTCAGGGGCTTGGTGACAGAAAGATCTGGTTCCCCAAGTTAAAGGATCTGTCCAGATCTCGCGTTGACAAGTATCCACATACACAGACACCCAGGCGGTGAGTCACCTCCCCAGGCCACTTCCTCCAGGCAGACTGCCTTCTGTAGACTGGGGATCATGGGTACAGAAGTCAGAAAGGGGAATTTTTCTTGAAAGAACCTGTCCTGGTGCATGGTTCTGAAACCCGCTGATTCTCTGCTGCTTTCTGCACTCCCCACCGGGGTGTCGGAGAGAGGCCGCTCCTCTAAGGTGAGGGGGGGGGGCGCTGAGGAGATCCCACAAAGACCCGGCGCAGGTCTAGGGAGGAGTGGTCAAGGTAGTGGGGGTGATGTTGTTCCAGGTACAGAAAGTAGTAGGGTGGATGGAGAAAGCCGAGGGCGAAAGGGAGCTGGGAATCAAGGCCCAGAGTGGTGCCAGTATTCCCTGGCCCTCTCAGGCTCCACTGTGGGCAGCTCAGGCCTAGGCTCTGTCCCTCTGCGCTAACAGCCTGGGGCTTGGAGCGCCACTCCCGGGCCCCAGCGTCAGAGACTGTCAGGAAGCCTTCCGCTAGTGGGCAAGTGTTGAGAGCAGGTGGCGGAGCCTTCCCAAGGAAAAGAGGTCTTTCTGTGCCCCCTGCTGAACTGGGCCAACTGCTGGCCGAGAGGTGACCGTCCCCAGGCCCGGGAGTTCCCGGAGCCACGCTGCTCGAAGCTCACCCCAAGTGACGTGAGGAGGTTGGGGACTCACAGGTGCTGAACCAGGCTGGCTTACTTAGGTGATCAGTCTAAACTTAGCTTAATTAATTTGGAATCAGCCTTAGGAGGCTACATGAAAGAGCGCGCTGCCGCCCCAGTGGCCACCGGCTAAGAGCCTCCCTATCTGATGGGCCCCAGCTCTCGGGGGAAGCCCAGACATTTCAGTTGGTGTTATTGGGGGATGTTATCTTTGGGGGCAGGGGCAGGTCGGAGATCCCTAAGCTGGCAGGATTCAGGCCTCCCAGGGACCGGACTCTGGGCGGGAGGTCTCGGAGGTGCCAAAGGGGGGAAGGACTGAAAGGGCTCAGTTGGTCCTAGAGGGTTTGGCCGGGAGCACTTGGGGAAGCTGCCGGAGGCCATTTAAGCAGCTGCCTCCGGAGATGCTGCTCTGCCCTCCCTTCTCTCTGCAGATCCTTCCCGCTCAGACAATTCTCCCCCCTCTGGGGGGCATTTTCTTGCTCAGTCATTTCCTTTTGTCTCATTATGGTTGGGAACTCCCGGTAAGAGAATTCCCTCTACCAGTGTGTACTGGCACTTACCTGTGTCAAGGAGTTGGCCAGAGCCCAGGGAGGGCAGCAACTGGCCCAGGGTCACCCAGCTAGCAAGTGGAAAAGGCAGGGCCTGAACCAAGGACTTCTGGCTGAGGCCAGCCCTCCATCTACTGTACCATGCTGACTTTTTATCACCTTCTTGTCAGAAGACATTTCAAAGAGTCTACCTAAAAAAATCCAAACCCTCTGTTCTCTACCTTGTTCTTCCCCCCCCCCCCATCCCCTTTGTGCCTGGGTCCCTGGTCACATGGAGTCAGGGCCATTTCTCTTAAGCCTTCTTCCATGAACCTCAATGGCCTAGACCTTCCACAGATGCCCAGAAAACATCTATTTTCTAAACAGGTAAGTCTGAGACAACTGACAGACTCCACAATGTCAAGAAATTGAGAGGAAGGTCCTCAGAATGAGCTATGGGGGTTGGCAGAGGACCAGACCATCCCTCCCAACAAAAGAAGGATGAATGGGCTGCAGTCCATATTCACAGGATCCAGCCAAGAATGGAATCAAAGGCAGGCACAAGAGGCTGCCTCGAGAAAGGTCACACAGCCCTACAGAAATAATGTGTGAAACAAGAAAGCTTGCAAGACCCCAGGATGAGGCTAGGCTAGTGTGTTGTCAGCTACTGGGGAAAGGACAGCCAAAGATAAGACAGAGGGATCCTTGCTCAGGGTGGGAGCTTGGCAACAGGTGAAGGCAGAGGGAGGGGCTACTCTCTCGGTTTGGTTTTCTTATCCAGAAAGGAGGCATTCTAGAAGACACTATAGAACAAAAGTAGCCAATGGAGCCCATGTCCAAGACAGTAAGAAAGTGCCCAGGTGCCCTCCTGGTTCAAACCACCTGGCCAGGTAAACAAGATCCCAGGGAATTAAAGGAAGTGGCCAGTGTAACTACTGAGTTATCTTGGAGATTTGTGTGGTGACAAGGAATGGCAGATCAAGAGGGAATCTACCCACTGGGAAATGGATGGACCAATGATGGCAGAGAGTCTAATAGAAGAACATTATGACAGAAGAAATGTTGAACGAGAGTGTCAGAGAAACCTTGGAAGACTTGTAGGGGCTGATGCAGATGGAAGAGGGCAGTACCCGGAGAATCAGGTACAAGAATAACTTTGAAAGACTCACAAACTGCTCACCAACAAGAATTCCAGGGGACTCATAATGAAACAGACTCCTCATAGGAAGGAGTGAACAGACAGCAGAAAACCCAGATGGGTTAGGGACTCATGAGCTGTGTACAAGCTTAGATTATGCATTTTAACATATTCCACATTATCCCCTAGATTGATTCTGAACCAAGTTAGCAGGGGTTGAACCAAACCACTTCATGCTGCCACTGAAACTGGGAGCTTTAGAAAGTAGCATGCTGTGAATGTAATTAAGGGGATGATTAAATACATGCATCAGAAACTTAAGGAGGGGAGCGCTTGGTCAGTATCTCAGTCATTGTATTCCCTTGCTGGATAATTAGTCATTGTATTCCCTTGCTGGATAATTAATACAGTGACATGCTGGGATTTTGTAAGCTTAAGAAAGATGGTACTGAAGCTACATGAATACATTTGGACAGTGCACAAGCATCATTTCTAAATTTTCCTTTTTGCAGCTTAATCACAATAATGATATGAACTAACATCATATATTAGCTGGGGTAGCTAGGTGGTACAATGGATAGAGCCTAAGTCTGGAGTCAGAAAGACCTGAGTTTACTGGCCTCAGACACTTACTAGCTGTGTGACCCTAGGCAAGTCACTTAACCTGTTTGCCAAAGTTTTTTGTTGTTTTTCAGTCATTTCAGTCTTGTTCAACATTTCATGACCCCATTGGCAACTGGAGTGACTTGCTATTTCATTCTCCAGTTCATTTTTCAGATGAGGAAACTGAGGCAAACAGGCTTAAGTGACTTGCCCAGGGTGACACAATTAGTAAGTATCTGAGGCCAGATTTGAATCCAGGAAGATGACTCTTTCTGATTCCAAGCTCAGTGTTCTATCCATGGCACCACATATTATTCTCATCCCCACATTACAAATAAGGAAACAGGGGTGAAGTGACTTGCCTAGTGAATAAAGGTCTGTGGCCACACTTGAATGCAGGTCTTCCTGACTCCAAAGCTAGCATTCTGTGCCCTGTGCACCACCCCTCTCCCCAGCAGCCTAACCCACAGTCTAGGAAGGCCAAGTGACCTTGCCCAAGGTCACCCAAGGAATGAGGGTCCCCTGACTAAAATTTTACTCTTTCCATGGGACTGCAGCCCCTCCCACTCACACCCACTGCTCTGGCCACATTTTCCCCTTTGGTCCAAGCAAAACAAGCCTAATCCCTTGTCCATGGGACAGATACTAGAGGACAATTCCTGTGCCCCACCCAGAATCTCCTCATTTCTAGACCGATCCTTGTCGATAAGGGACTAGAGGCCTCTGTATCCTATCCAGACTGTGGACAACCTCCTAACTGGTGGGTGGCAGCATCCAGAGCACTGGCTGCAACCCGTGTGGGGAGTACAGCAGGAGCTGTTACTCCTCTGTTACACATTCTCCAATCAATGCACTGAAACCACACACTGATGTGATTTAAGGACCACCTTCTCACACAGTGCCACAAGATACAAGAAGACCCAGAGGAAGACTGCCAGCTCCCTGGAATGTCCTCTGTGGGAGGAACTATGAGAGGCCATAGACCAAGAACAATACAGCCAGAGAAGGCTCAGATGGGCTACAATCTGTATCGGATTGAGGGACAGCAAGTAATTCTACAGAAGGTTTCCTTCCTCTTCCTGCTGGCTCAGCACCTCCAGACCAACCCGCCAGATCCCCTCTCCCAGACTCCCACTGCTGCCAGGAAGCTCAGCTCAGGCCACTCAGCTGACTCTCTAGGCACTTATTAGGCACCTAGTGCATGCCAGGTGCCGTGATGCAGACACAGAGCGGCCTGGACCCTCAGGGAGAAGCAGGATCAACATGTACATGGGAACAAAATATTGTTTTGCCTTTTTTAGTAGTATTTTCTTTTTTCCAGTTACATGCAGAGACAATTTTTAACTTTAGTTGTTTTTTTTTTTTTACAAAATTTTGAGTTCCAAATTTGTCTTCTTCCCTCCCCTCCCCAAGAAAATATTGTTTAAATCTACAAAATAAGCCCAGAATAATTGGGGTGCGGGCACAAGGATACCAACAGCAACTCTTCCCTCTGGCATTTCAAGCCTCTCCCAGTGGTGGCCTCCCCTGGAGCCTTCTCTTGTGGGGGAGTCCGGGCTAGTCCCAAAGTGGGAGGCTGGCTCCTTTTGCCCAGCAGCGTGCTCTGTTGGAAAGCTAGAACGTAAGCCTCTTGAGGGCAAGACCGGTCTTCCTGGCTTGAAGCAGTGCCAACAAAGCTAGCTCCCTGATCTGGGCCTCTATTTCCAGGTTCCTACTCACCCATTCTTTCCCCAGTCAAATTGATCTTGCTGTTGCCTCTGCATGACATGTCTCCCCCCTCTGTGTTTTTGCTCAGGCCATGCCTGATGCCTGGAGTGCTTTCCCTCTCTGTGCCTCCTGGAATCCAGAGCTCCCTCTAGGCTCCGCCTCCTCCTACACAACCTCTCCAGAATTACTCTGTATC
This sequence comes from Petaurus breviceps papuanus, assembly GCF_028583685.1. Lineage (NCBI taxonomy): Eukaryota > Metazoa > Chordata > Mammalia > Diprotodontia > Petauridae > Petaurus > Petaurus breviceps. Next base: position 501,198 of record NW_027186308.1, read on the forward strand.
TCCATTGTACCTACAGTGTCTAGTCGAATCAATGTCTCCCTTCTCCCAGCAGCATGGAAGCTCCTTGAGGGCACAGGATGCTTCCCTTTCTGTCCCCACAACCTAGCAAGGGCGCCCGTAGTGGGCAGGCAGTAAATGCTTGCGACATCGAACTTAAGCCAGGTGTGGACGGCGCCACATGCGGTGGGACCAGATTTCTCTCCCTTGCTCTATGATCGCTGAGTTTCTGTCATCTCCTCAGTCACAATTCGCCCCAGGTGTGTATCCGAGTGTCTCTTGAGCCTGGATTCTCCTGTCCTGATGCACAGTGGTCGTGAAGCAGATTCCTTCCTTCGAGCCCCAAAGACAGGTCACGCTGTGTGCAGGTGGGAGCAAGGGGGGGGGGGGGGGCGGGGGGAAGTGACCTCCACGGATGAGCGGATGGCTGCCTGCTCAAAGAGTCCCTGCCCCTTTCTTATCCAGACCCCGGCAGCTTCGTGCCCAGTAGCGCAGACCTGTAAAGTGCTTTGCGGGTGTGGAGGACACTTTCCTCACAAGAGCCCCGGGAAGCAGAAAGTCCAAGTTTCAGGGCCCCCGTTTAGCCCGGAGCGCACTCCACCTGCCCGATCGCTTCTGGGGCAGCAGCTGGGGCCGTTTCCGGTGGGGAGGAGTGGGGCTGCTGCGCGCGGGGCTCGCGGCGTCCCTGGGGTGCCTACTCCCACCGCCAAAGCGGCATCGCCCAGGGAGCACCTCCGTCAGGTCGGAGCTGGGCCAAGGAGGAGAAACCAGGAGAATCCCCGGCGCAGCAGCCCTTTCATGTTCTTCCAAGTCCCTTCGAGTATTATCCAGGATTTCAAAGAGCCTTCGCCAAAGACAACTCAGCCCAGCTCTCGTTTCCAGCTGAATGACTTCCAACCTCAGGTCCTCTGCCAGAAACGCCACAAAAAGAGAAAGAAAGGAGCCAACAGCCCAACCCAACTTGAAAGGGGCCTGTCAGCCCCCCTCCCAAACCCTGCAGCCAACAGAAGCCAGCAGGAGAGAGCGGGATTAGGGAGCCAGATCAGGAAGGGCTTTCTCACGCACTCGCCCTGCTGGGGGGACAGCACCTGCTGGTCTTCCGAGGCTGAGAAAGGACTGCCCACAGCTGGACTGTGGCCCAAAGTGCCCAGTAGCCCTCGGGTCCCCCAGGGCCTCCGGGATGGCTGCACAGCCAGACCTCTTGAATGGAAGTCTCGGCAAAATGGCACACACTTAGCAAGAGCACAAAGGTTTACCAAAGGCTTTCAGATATTCTTCCATTTAATCAAGTGGCTGAACTTTTATTTTCCAGATAGGAAAACAAAGGTAGAGAGAGAGAGAAAAATGACCTTCCCATGGTCACGCACACACTAATCACTGCACTGACCAAGAATCCTGTCTGCGCTACAACCACCAAGGAGAGAGTCAGCTTCTTCCTGAAGCCCTCCAAAGAGGGGGACCCAGCAGCCCCTTCTCCTGTGGGATAACCACCTCCACCCCAGCCCACGCCATCATCCCCCAGGACCTCAAGTGCTTGACTGCCCTAGACATTGTCTAGGGTCCCAAGACCCCTGGGTTTGCCAAGTGGACAAAAGAGGTTGAGGGATTGCCCTGGAAATAATTATATGAATTCTAGGCAAAGATTCATCCCCAAAAGGACACATCCCCCTGACCCAAAGTCAGACACCATCTTAAAAAGGGAAGATAGGGCCATGGAAAGCACAGCCTGGTCAGGGCCCCAGGAAGTTCAGCTGTAAGGGAGAATGAACCCACACCTGACAAAAGGCCCACCTAATGTGTGTTCTCTGGGTTCTGAGATGGTCTCAGAAGTGCAGAGGTGCTTCCTCAGCAGATGGAGCCCAAAAAAGCAAATGGGTTCTGATGCAGGACTGGAGTCCAGTGGGGCACAGCCACTGCGCCAGGAGCCTGAGGACTCCATGTCATGAGCCCAGAGGCAAAGAAGAGACAGAGACAAAGCATAGCGGCTGACTTGGATGCCATCTTGTCCAGTGATGGTGGGTCTGAATGAAAGGAATGGAGGGCTGAACAAAGAACAAGGGTCCAGTGGAAGGACGTCAGCACCTTCTCCACATTTGTTTTTACACTAGACTGACGTCCTGCTTCTTTCGAGGGGCTGCCTCCTGCTTGACCTCAGTCCTCCAGGATGTATAGATGTCTCCGTGTGCCACTGACTCCTGTCACCTCCTTTTCCCCACAGACCCTAGGCACTGCTCCACCTCATTGCCAGCAGGAATTAATAAGGAATTACTTTTGACTTGGTTACTTTTGCTGGTTTCTCTGCTTCTTTGTCACTACTGATGCTGGTGAAGCCAGAGCAATTATTTCCTCTCCTTTCAACACAACCCAACCCCCAACAAGCCTTTGTCACACAGCTCTTCTGGGCCAGGCACTGTGGCAAGCCCTAGAGATACAAAGAAAAAGAGGAATGATTCCTGGCCTTGAGCAGTTTACAATTTATGGGGAAAGGCGATCAGCACCTGTTGTTCCTGTCCCGTTGTCTCTGAACCTTCATGAACCCCCTTGGGGTTTTCTTGGCAGATCCTGGATCGGTTTGCCATTTCCTTCTCCAGCTTGTTTTACAGACAAGGAAAGCGAGGCAAACAGGGTAAAGTGACTCGCCCAGGGTCACAAAGCTAGTAAGTGTCTGAGGCTGGATTTGAATTGAGGAAGATGATATTTCCTGACTCTGGCCCCAAGCTCTGTGCACTGTGATGCCCCCTGGCTGCCCTAACCTGCACCAAATAATGGGGGAGGGAATGACAGCGCCCACTTTGGGGCACTATTGGTGCCTCCGCTGAACCTTGAAGGAAGGAGAGAAATCCAGGAGGCAGAAGGAAGGAGGGCGGCATGGGGAACTGCCCATGTGCAGGCAGGCACAGAGGCTAGGGACATGGAAGGAAGGGCTCTGAAGGGCAGCCAGAGGGGATGGGGTTTGATCCTAGAGGGCAGTGGCCTCGGGAGCTCATGAAGCTGGGGACAACACATGCAGAGCTGAGCCTTTGGAGGAAGACTGAAAAAGAGCCTTGGGTCAGAGAGACCAATGAGGTTGGCTCCTCTCCAACTGCCTTGTGAGTTCTTTCTGGTGGCTCTGACTGGCTGGGCCCAGGAGGGGACAGTGGGGCCTGAACTGAGACCATGAGTGGGGAAGGACTTGTCCTTTGCTCTCTGTCTTTTCCTTCCCTCTGGCTCCAAGAAATGGACCTGGGGGCATTTATTGTGTCCTGTGCATTTGTAGAGGTTGGGAGTCTGAGTCCACTGAAAAGCGCCAGCTGGGCCAAGTGAAGTGAGGCTGGCTTGGACTGACAGAAAGAAGAGGCCTGAGCATGTTTCAGGGAAGATGGGAAGATGGCGGCCACCACCCCAAAGCAGAAGGAAACAAGTTACCTCGCTGGGAGTTTGCTCCAAGGCCTGGGTTCAAATCCAGAGCTTGACCTGGAGCCAGAGACAGCTTCCTCAGAGACTGAGCTCCCACCTACATGAGAGTTGTGGAATTTCTTCTCTGGCTCCTCTGATACAGGAAAAGGGAGCTCCAAGCTGCAGAGTGAAATGGCAGGCAGAGGGAGGGCAGCAGGGGCTGGGGAGATGAGAAGGGCAAGGGGGAAGTCTGTGAGGACCATGGGCCTCAGAGGGGGGAGCCTGGGCACTGGCATCGAAGGCTGAGCAGCCCCGTCCGTGATGAGGTCCAGGGCTCCTGCACCTGCCACCACTGGCCCTGAATCCTGCTCTGGGGACCACTCTTCCCATATCATCTCCTGCTATGACAGCTCCCATCCCTCCAGGGAGCAGGTGGACAAGGACATTCCTTTACCTCCATCTGTATGGGACCCTCCAGCTTCTTAGACTTCTGAAGATGGGAGAAAATGTCAAAACTGGAGTCCCAGCAAACAGGGAACTGTCAGTCATCCCAACAGGGCCCCATGCCATGATCAATACAAAGTAGAACCCAGAGGAGCCCAGGGCCTGCAGCATCCTTCCCAGGCAAGTTCTGGTCAGAGAAGCTCATGGGTGGCCTTGGCCGCGGGGCAGGAGGGGTCAGGCGCTGCTCCCCATGAGGCCCTCTCTCTCCCACCACCCTGCTCTCTCCACTGGGCTCAGAGACCGTGGATCTATCTCTTAGCTTTACACCACGGAGGGTCTTCAGAGGCAGGTTGGCGGCCCTTGCCAGGATTGGGGGCAGGAGGACTCTCCGCCTCCGACCATCACTCTCCTCTGGGACTCAGGCCATCCAAACAAATTATTCCATTTCCTTTACAGTAAACAACTCAAAAGAGAGAAACGGTTAAAGAGAAGGAGGGTGCAAGGAGTGGTTAGGGCTGGCTGCCCTGCCGAGACGTTCCCCAAAGCGGAAGCGCAAGAGGAAAGAGGGCTGAAAGAGGCCTCCCCTTCTTAGCCAAGTGCCCCTGGCCACCAGACCCCATGAAGCCTCCTCCAAGATGAAAGCGCAAGCAGCCTTCGTGTGCCGCAGGCTCCTGCACGGGCGGCCTTTGCTGGCCCTTTGGGGGAACGCCAGCCCCATGGGGAGCCCCACCATTTGTGAAGGCAGCCTCAGGACTCACCCCTCACAGCCAGAGAGCCCCCAAACCTCAACAAAGCTGGTGCTCTGCCAAGAACCAGGGCCAGACACCAACCAGATCCACACGAGGAGCCGACAGAGAGTGAGGCAGGACTGACCAAGCCCTGTCCAGCACCAGCTTTCTTCCTCCCTGGCGCTGGTTCCCCCAGGCCTTCACTCTGGGCAAGGTGGCACATTCCCCAGAAGACTTGGGAACTCGTCTTCTTAAATACTTTGGTGACCGTATTTCGATAGAACTGGCTTCTTGGTTTGTTCTTTGGCTTTCTGTGTTTGTTTTAGGCATTTGCAAACACAGCTCCCTCCTTTGGAAGCCTGGACTGAGGGGCCCCCCAGCTCCTTCCTGGGCTCCCCAGAACTGGTCCCTGGAGTCTAGAGCTGGCCTGACCACAGGGAATGCCTAGAGGACTCTCAGCCAGCCCCAAACTGCCTGAGCTGTCTTGGTGGTTGGTCTGTAGGCCACTAACGCCCCCTCCCACTCCACCGGTCTGGGGAAGGTGATTTCTTTTTGATCCAACTGTCCCACTCCACATTTATTCTTGGGCAGTTTCACCCTCCTAAGCTGGGCAGATCTTCAGAATCCTGAGCACCACCAATCAGCCTTCCCTCCCGGCTTGGCGTTGTCTCTGAATCTGGCAAGAAAGCCACTTAGACAATTCCTGGGCCCACCCCCAAGAGACCCTGTGCCAAGGCAGAGGTCCAGCCACCCAACCCAGCTCTCCTGCCATCCTGACCACAAGAACTGCATCAGAGACGCCATCCACTGGTGACCTCCGAGTCACTAATGTGTTTAGGGCAATGGAGAAGGCCTGTTTTCAGCGGTACCCTCACAGGATGAAGGTGAGCATGCCCTCACAGCAGTTCCAAAGGAGACCCTTACCAGAGTACCACACATACAGACTTGGGGCACACAGCCAAGGAGCCTTTCTGATGTTCACCAGGAGAGTGAGGCTTTCTCACCCAGGACGACCAGGGGGGGCTGAGGCCCACCGCTCCCCCCCCTCCAAACATCCTAAACCCAGCTGAGCTCCATAATCTTAGCAGAGCTGACACCAACTTCCAAGGCCCCAGGGAGGTACTCCCAAGCTCCTCTCACCAATGGCCACCCCCCAACCATTGACTTGGTCTCCCTTTCACAATGGAGCTGGCAAAAACAGAAATGATACTCAGGCCTCTACAACAGGGGGTCAATATATAACTTTATTTTTTAAACAAAGCAATTAAATTCCACCATAAAACGAGGAGACTGCATGGGGTGGGGGTTAAAAATAAATACAAATGAATAAAAATACTTTGATTTTGAAAAAGTTTTTCAACTCCAAAGCCACTCCCTTTCTCCTCCTTCCTCCCAATGGGGTCTCTGAGCCCCCACACCTGGCTAGACCTGCACTAATACCCAGCATGGGGACACTGCCAACACCACTTACTGGGCACTGTGCTAGCCCACTTCAAACCTCAAACATTCCCTTCTGGAAGAGAGAAAACAGGGTCTCCAATGGGCCAATGCAGACCCTTCAATGGCATCTAATCCCATAAAAGTGAGGGAAGGGTTTCAGGGAAGCTCCTTCAGATATGAAACTGAAGGGAAAAATGAAAATAAGGTGAATGCAAATCTAGGCATGAGCAGCTCATACAACACCATCCATTTCTTGTGTTTAAAAAATAGAAATTTCTATTTAAATTTCGCCAGCTAAAAGCAGACCCAAGTAGCTGATTCTGCAGGCAATAGATGTTATTGCTTAGAAACTCCTCTCTCGGCTCTGGGCTGGACTCGCAGGCATCCAGACTGCCCAGACTGTTGCCTGCAGGGAGCCCCCGGCTGCCCTATCAGGGAGGGCTGCTCCCAGGAACACATGGACACACGGAACACAGCCTTCCGGTCTGCACCACCCCCCCCTCCCCGTAGGCATCTCGACAGAATTCCTGCCCAGTGCACTGACCACAGCAGAGATGGAAATCTGTGAGAAACACTGCCCAAACACTTCTGGGTTTTTAAGATAAAGTGATGAAGATTTCTTCTACTTAATGCACTCCCATCCCCCCAGCCCCCACTGACCCACATGCCATAAAAGGCCATTTGCCAAAAATATTCTGGGTTTGACAGCAATGCACACCCGAAAAGATCATTCCACCAGATGATAAGAAAAACATGTATTTGTCAAATTGTAAGGACAGAATTTGATCCCAGGATGTTTCCCACGTGGCACATATGTAAACACCCACTGCTGGATCTGGAATCTGCGTGGGTCCCCAACCTTTCCTTCTGGATTCTGGGAGCCTGAGGGCCTGTTCGCTGAAAGCCTGGCTTTCACAACCCCCTCACCATCAAGGTAGCCCGGATGCTGACCCCAACCATGCAGAAGACGCCATCCATCCAAAGGAAGGAGCACGGGGGATGGAGCAGGTGAAGCAGAGGGAAAGTTCCGGGGTCACCAACCGAGCGATGGGGGGAAGAGGGGCGCCGGCTGTGACAATGGGGAGAGGGGGGCAGGTCCTAGAGCCCCAGGGACTTCTGAACAATCTGCTTGGCAATTCGATAAAACTGTTCCCGATCATCCCGCCACATCTTGGAGGCATCCACGTTAGCACCACTCTCATCATTTGGCTCTGAAAGAGAAGAAAAAAACGCAGGGAACCACTGGGGGTCTCCAAGTAAGGGAGAACGGGGGAGGGAAGTGCACCCCATCTAAACCAGGACAAAAACACCAGAAAAAGAGAAAAGGAGCTTTTAGCACTACTTAACGGGCTATCGGGGAAATTAGTGCCTTTTTAAGAAAGCAAACTTGCTGCGGGCACCCCCACACTAGGGTGGGACACTTGGACCCGAGGATGGTCCTGGTCTCTCCCGGGCTCCATGCAGCCTGAGGCAGAGAAGGCATTCCCTGTGCCCTGAACCCTCCTCTTCAGTCTCAGCCACAAGAAGCCTTGCCAGCAGCCCCAAGTTAGAATCACACCGATTGCCAATGGGCCCTGCCCGTCTCTAGCTCATCGGTAGATGTGAGCACCTGCTGTCTCCCCCGTCAGACTGGGGCTCCTGGAGCTCCTGGGCTCGGCCTGTATCTGCGTTTTTAAGCACTGTCTCCCCAGAGCTTAGGACAGAGCCTGGCACACAGCAGGAACTTCCCCCTGGTGTGAAACTGTCAGCGCAGAGCCTTTGCCTGCCCCCCGCCCTCCCAGGAGCTGGGGAGGTCTTGGCCAGGGCTAATTCAGGGTCAGCTCCCAGGAGCCCCCAGAGGTCCAAAGACCCCTGGAGGGAGAACGGCTAGGAGAATGGCCCGCCAACCTGGGAGGCGGGAAACCCATGCCCTCCCTTTGGGTTCCTATCAGGTGCCAGGATTTCTCGACCTCCTCGGGCCTTTGGTGAGTTGGCCCCACTCCCCCCTCCCCAGGACGCCCACAGCTCTGGCCCTGCTCACCTGCCAACATGCTCACCACGGAGAGAAGGATCTTCTCCACGCTCTGCACCGGACTCCAGCGCTCGGCGCTGCTTTCGTAGCCCATGGGGTCGTCGCCAGGGGCATGCAGGATGGAAATGCAAACCCTTCCGTCAGGGTAGACTGTAAAGGACCCAAACACAGGCAAGGTGAGGCGGTAGGATCAGAGCCAGCGCCCAGAGCGCCCTGGAGCCAGAAACCGGCTGCTGTTTGCACAGCTGTGGCCGACTCCTGGCGTGTCCCCAGAGTCACACCCACAGGCCCAGGGAGCGACTCCCCCCACCCCATCTCCCTGCGACATGACTCATTAAGGGAACCCATGCCAGGAACCCTGACATCCCGTGAGCACCAGGGGCCAAGTTCCTCTGGACCTTCCCTGACAATTCCAGAGGCCAAAGCTGCCTCCTCGGGGCTGGCCAAGGCCACCAGGCCCAAGACCTCAGAGAAGGGCGGGCATGCGATGGACAGACTGATGGCTACAAGTCTCTCTTCGGTCTTTAAGGAGACAGCTCAAAGACCCGGCCTCCTCTGCGGAACCCAGGCAGATGTCCCCCTCAAACTCTCCAGCAGCCCCCAGAAGGCGAGGACCCCGGCCCAGGGCTCCACCCTCCAGGGAGGCGTGGTAAACCTGCCAGTCAACACACCCACTCATCCTGCCCAGCCGCTCCCATCCCGAGGTGGGGGGAGGCCTGATTCAAATCCCCTTGTTGGCGATCCTGCCCAAGTTCCCCTCCCACCATGCTGGGCCCCAACTTCTTCTGTACAATGAGGCTAATACCAAGAGGACCGTCAGAGGGGGCCTGAAGCGCTGCGCAGACCCCAGTTACTGGTCTCCTTGTAACCATAACCAGACATCAGGCTCGGCCCCAAAACGTGCCTGTTCACCTAAGTCAGCTATGAGCCTTCACTGTACTAGAAACAAGAACGGAAGCGTTTTTAAAGTCTTCGGTGCATTCCTTAAAAACAGTGAAAAGAGCCCCCGTATGTGTTAACAGAAATCCCATTTCCGTGTGAAAGGAAGCCAGCAGAGGCCACCCGCACTGGTCTAGCACAGGCTTCGGCTGTTCCACACCCCTCTCCGGAGAGGGAAGGGCAAGGGCTGTTTTAACAGGCAAATGACATCTTCACCCTGGCGTGAACATGGTCCGCAGGCTGGCAGGAATGGGGAGGGAGCTGTCAGGAGAGGCAGCCTGTGCTTACTCAGGTGGCGGTCACTTGGGCAGCCCTTAACCCTTCTGACCACAGAGAAGGCGGTGAACACTGGACAGCTGCTGGCCTGCTCTCTCTGCTCCCACCTAAGCAGCTCCTCACGACGGGGGATGGGGGGAGGCGGCTGCCCCATCCTCAGGCTGGTGACTGAAGGGGGAGCACCCCCCAGATTTCTGAGAAGCAGATTTAAAAGATTTTGAAGAAAAGCCCTTCAGGACCCTGTGCCCTCAAATTCTCCCAAAGGCAGTGCGGGAGAGCCTGGGGAAACTGCCGCTGAGAAACGGGTCTAAGGGGTCGGGGGCCTGAAGTGGATACAGGAAAGTCACCAGCAGCTCATCCTTGGGAAGGGCTCCACAGAGGAAGATGATGGAAGGAGGGATGAGGAAGGGGCAGCTCAGCTCACAGACTGAGGGGAGCTGAGGACAGCGAGGGGGGGGCTCGTCTGGGCCAGGAAGAAGGGGAGCAGGCATGGTGGTCTGGTTCCCCCAAGGGGACGATGTGACCGACTTCAAGCCCCTGGCTCCCCAATAAAGCTGCTTATTAGGGGAGACAGATTCAGCGAGGGGCCCCTGACGTCCATTGTCTCGGAGGGTCTCCAGATGAAGACCCCTCCTTAGAGCCCCCCTCACGGCGTGGCTGGCACCAGCAGAGAGAGCAAAGACAGAGACCCTGAAGAGGAGGCTGGATTAAAGCCCCCAAGCCAGATGAGTCTGAAAGAGGCTGAGGGAGTGGAGGGTGAGAGCACGTGTTTAAAAGACTGCTCGACTGTGACAGGCAGCAGCCACTGTGATTAATCCCATTTTACAGAAGAGGCAACGGGCAAGCAGAGATTAAGTGACTTGCCTAGAGTCACATAGCTAATAAGTGCCCAAGGCTGGACTGGAATTCAGGTCTTCCTGACTCCAGATCCAGTAGTCCATATGAAAACCAGATCTCAGGGTCTGAGTGGACCACAAGCTCAACAATATACTGTGGCAGTCAAGAAATCTAAGGGGATCTGGAGCAGCTGGACTAGAACCACGATGGGCAGGATCGGGGAGCCAGACTCTCTGCCCAGCTCAGGTCTCTACATACACAAGGGAGCATCTGCTGAAGGGAACAGGGCATGTAGCCTGAAGACAGGAGCTGAGAGTGCGTGCGGGCACACACACACATGCGTGACAGCAGGGCTGTCACAGATATTCTCTGTGTCCTCATCAGAACCAGGGGAACCAAGAGGCTTGAGGCTGGGACGAGGTCCAGAGAGGAGTTGGCCCCCAGCCACCAGGGCAGGGGGTGGGCAGTGGCCTCTAAGCACCCCTCTGCAGGGATCTGGGGTTCCTAATTCCCAATGCTGTGGGGGTGGGGGGGGAGTGTCGGGATTTCAAGGCTGGTAAGGAGCTGGCCCCATCAATGTGAGGGATGGGCCCTGAGAGCTGAGCTCCCCCAAGGTTGTTGCCTCTGAGAACGTGGCAGCCACTCTGCCTCCCCCAAACTCCTGGACCTAAACAGTCCAGAAACAGGAGAGGAAGCCTGTGCCCCGCCTCCAGGCCCCTCAGGGCCCAGGAGGAGCAGGGACACCCTGGGTGTGGCTCACACCTGGGCACTGCCCACTGCACCCCAGGGGACAAGGGGAAGCGATCCTCCTCTGCTCAGTTAGCCTTTGGCCTTTCAATGGTCTGAGCAAAGGCGTGCCTTGCCAAGACATCCCTGTGACATCAGAGGGGTCACAGGGCTTTAGGCAGACACCATCCCCTTGGAGAACATACTCCACCATCCACTGGGGCTTCATGATCCCAGGAGTAATAATGAGGAGGACGATTCCTATAAAAGACTTCATTCTACAAAACGTACGGACGCCGATGCACTGTTGGTGGAGTGGTGAACTGACCCAACCATCCTGGAGCGGTGCCACACCATTGGCCTGCAACAGCACCGCTAGGTCTGTGTCCCAAAGGGAGTGAAGGAAGAGGAAGAGGACAAGGACCACTAAGTACAAAGACATTTCTAGGAGCTCTCGTCAGCTGGGGCATGGCTGAACAAGCCGTGCAGCGCGACTGTCACGGAACGCTATTGTTCCATAAGAAATGACGAGCAGGCGGCTTCAGAAAAACCTGCAGAGCTCGCTGCACTGCAGCCAAGCGAGGGGCACGCGGACCTTGACGGACTCAGCCCCTCTCGGCAACTCCCAAGGACTCCGAGGCTCTGGCCCCTCTCAAGCTCCCTGATACAGTGAGGTGCCCAGGGCCCCCAGCCCTCCCATCCACTTACTGTTGGGGTGGAACATTTCACAGGTGAACCTCATCTTCGGGGGGCTGAGCGGGTAGTCCAGAGGAAAGCTGAGGATCGCAGGAAAAACACCAAACTCGAAGCAGGTGTCTTCTGGGCCCCTGCAGAGAAGGGATCTGGCTGAGCACGCTGGACTCAGGGCAGGCGAGGGCAGGGGGTGGGGCTGATGTGGGGAAAGGTGGCCCCCACCAACCCAAGCTCCCCCATCTCTGCCCCAGCCTCACTGCCATCCCCGGGCAGTGCACCAGCAGCCCTCCAGCCTGCCTCTTCCCTACCCCTGCGACCGCCCCCTCATCTTGAGAGCCTCTGGACCAGACTCAGAGCCACCAAGCTCGCCCTGTCCCATCCTCACCCCACTCAGCTGCCAACCCCATCCCCAAGCACAAGCACGTCCAGGGGCTCCACACCTCTCAGGCTGGCACGGCTCCAGCCTGCCCTCAGACCTCTTAGTCAATCAACAAGTGCTTCTGTTGAGCACCGCCTCCTTCAGGAAGCCCTCCCTGATCCCCTTAGCTGGCAGCATTCACTGGGTCTGCTTAAGCGGTCTGGATGAGCACTGTCCCCTCAAGCCCTGCAGCATGCCAGTCACTTAAGGGCAGGGACTTCCCACCATGCCTTTCTATCCTTGCACACAGAAGACGCCTAACTAATACCTACTAAGGCAGAACACAGCCCCTGCAGGTCCCTGGGAGGCCCCACCATGGCCCTAAAGCCAACGGAAGCTGTCTGGGACACCAGCCCTTCTCAGTGTGCAAGCACCTTTGGCCTTTGACAGCCCAGGCTCTCCCCCAAACCCAGCCGGTTTAAGGAATAGCCTCCCCCAGCAATAACCCAAAAAGTCCCCACCACAAAGCAGGGTCCACTCACTGGCCAACAGCTAACAACAATGAAACGGACACGTGACGGCATCTGACTGGACCGAAAGGAACAACATGAGCCATGGGAACCACAGGGGAGCAATGGCCAGAGACTTCAGGACATGGACTGACCCAGGGACCAGGCCCCCTTCCCCACCCTGGTTACAAAGGAGGGCTCGATGTGGCCAGGGAGTAGGTGAGAAGAGCAAAGGGACTGAGACAAAGCAGTGCAGGGATGACTGAGGAGCCACCGACGCTTGGGCCACTGTCTGTCCAGAAAACCGAAGCTGGCGGCAACACTGCTGGGGGAACCCATGGCGCCTCACGCATCCCCCCAGGAAGCGATGTGATGCACCGCCAGCCCTGCCTCCACGAGGCCTCCAGGGGCCAGCTTGGGTCACTAACCCACTCCTCTCAAGACCCCTAGGTGAAATCTGGGCAGCGTCTCGGGTCAGGGGGCCCAGCGCACAGGACCTGGAGTCAGGAAGACACCAAGTCAAGTGTGAACTCAGACACTGACCACCCACCTCAGGGCCTGTGGGGAGGATCCAACGAGCTCATCCTTGGAAAGGGCTCAGCACAGTGCCAGGCACAGGGGGACTCTGGCCCTTCCCATTTCCTTCTTCAGTGATCTCCTAGGTGCTCCTGAGGGACTGGCCTAGAAGTGACAGACGCCAGACGGTGACCTCACAACATGCTGGACACCAGCCGGCAGGCACAGCACCTCCAGCCTGACCTGGGGCAGCCCACAGCCCACACAGGAAACGCCCATCATGGCCCTGAGCCATGAAGCCTTGCAGAAGCTGGGAGCTCCCCAGCCGCCATGTCCCATGGTGCCTGGGAGGCATTTTTGGAGGGGCTCCCGGAGAGCACCAGGCCTCTCTCCAGGAGCCCCACGGGAGCCGCCCGATGCTTTTATAAGAGGCCTTTGTGTTTCCAAACAGAAGTTTCTTTTTCCCTAACACCAAGTGGTTCCACCACAGCTCCAGAAAATGTTGACATGTCACTGCTTTGGGGGCCCGCTGTCTCTTCTTCAGCTGCCAAAATGCTCTGGTGCCAGGAGGCGCCCAGGTGAGCCCCACGTACACAGCAGTGTGCCCACAGGCACCGAGGGCAGACATCTGTTTCTTTTTCACTCTCTCCCTGAAAGAAAACTCACTCCAGAGCCTTCCCCGGCGCATCCCCCCAGTGGGGGACAGGGAAAGCTGGCCACCCTGGAATGGCTTGCCAAGCTCCCTGACATCCCAGACCCCTGAGCCTGGGCTGCCATGCTCCAACGCCCCAGACGCCAGCCACAGGGCCTCAGAAACAGGAGACACTCAGGTTGTGCCGGGGCCTGGTTCACAGCACGCACTGACTGATTCATCCATCGGCTGGGTGACCTTCCAGATGCTTCCTCAGTCCAGATTCCCCACCTGACGAAGCTCACTCCTGCACCAAGTCACGCTGGCCCAAAAACCTCTCTGAGTACTCTGCCAGGCTAGGGTCCCTCATGGAGAACAAGGCTGTGTTCCCCCATTTCACAATGAGCTCAGGCCCCCAGAGGGGAAGCACCTTGTCCAAGTTCACAGTGGAAGTAGGGGACAAGGCCAGGCCCCAACAGAAGGAGCCTGTCCCCCAAGAAAACAGCACAAGATACATTCGAAGTCACATGTGGGGGGGCCACTAAGTGGGAGGCTCGGCAAGACATGGTCAGTCTGAGCTCAGATTGATGCGAAGGATTCTGGGGATGGGGAGGAAGGCTTCTCCAGGTACGGGCCCAGTCTAAACAAAGACACGGTGGCGGGACATGAGATGTGTGCAAGCTGGCCAAATTGTCTGGAATGAAGAGAAATGGGAACAAAGTCCCGAGAAAGGGCAGGAGCCAGATGAGGCAGGGGTAGTCATCCCTTCTCCCCACTCTGGAGCTTCACCCACAAATGGGCCTGGCCTAGTCTTGCTCCAGGGCTCAGCATCTTCCAACATCCCCTGGGAAACGCCTGGCAAAGCCAGTCTTTGAAGCTGGTGGACCCTGGCCGGCGAGGCCGCCACCATCCCCGTCCAAGTTCTCAGGGCCTCTCCTCCCACCTGGAGCCGCCTCTGAACTGTCCTTCCTGCTTCCCCCAGCATATCCCGCCACCTCCCAAGGTCCTTCTGGAGCGGGTCCAGTTGTGTGGGTTGAAGCTGGGGTGTCACCACCAGCACACTCTTCCCCAGTAATTTCACCTCCTGTGAGCTTTTCTCAGACCTTTAACTGAACTCTAAGGCCCCAAACAGGAGTTCAGTCATTCAGTTAAAAGGGGGAAAACCCCCACTAGCGACGATCTGGCCCTGGAGTCGAAGCATAGTCTGGCTGCTCCGCCGGCCGCGACAGAATCCTGATGCTTGCTGGGCATCAGAAAATCCCTGAAGCCCTCAGAGAGGAAGGGAGGCAGCAGAGGACAGACAAAGGGGCGACAAGAAGCTCCCACGTGTCTGGCTCCCAAACAAAACCCAGGCAAGGACGGTTAATGCCCTAATAGTTGTTTTAAATGAGTTTGTAAATGGCTCCTTATTTGTGAAAGGCCCTGGAACTGGACCAAAACCCACAAACTCCGAAGTCCTGAAAAAGGGGAATTCCACCCTGACAGTCATCCTCAAACAGAGAGTGCTCTGCCCAAAAGACAGCGAATCGCTGGTTTGACGTGGCGCTGTTTACCTAAAATCAGCCCTCCCAACCCCTCCAGAGCTCCGACGGTCGGTCAGAAGGTTGAACCCTTCCTTCACTGGGGCCCAAGCTCCCAAGCGGCTGCAGCCTGGGAGGCTGACCCCAGGAGCGCGGAGGTGCCAGAGCAGGGGGGTGGGCCTGGTGCAGCCCAACATCTGTCCTGCCATCAGTCAGCCTGCCGCCATGATGGACCAGAAGGGAGTGCTGGCATCACAATTTCCAGGCATTACCTTTAGGGAAACCAAGCTGTCCACATTTATGTGTTTGTGCATAAAGCGTATGACCAGGGCTTGAGAGAAAAGGTGGCACCGTGCCCCGAGAACTCGTAACACCAGTCATTCTTGGCAGCTCAAGACTACGGCACGCATTGACTCACACGCATTCATCAAGTGTTGGCGATATGCTGGTCCTGTACCAATGCTGGCTTTTAAAGACCAAGGCCAAAGTGCCCCTGGCCCTGACGAGGGTTCAAAGAAAGAAGGTCTGAGGGCTTGGGGAAGGGGAGGGACAGTGAGGATAACCAGGATGATGCCAAAAAACCAGATAACAGGAATAAAAACTTATTTTTTAAAATCACTATGTAACTCTAAGCTATGCTGCTACTGCAAACAAGAGGGTACCAGCGATCTGAGTAGGTGTCCCACAGCGGGGAGAG
Source organism: Petaurus breviceps papuanus (assembly GCF_028583685.1). Lineage (NCBI taxonomy): Eukaryota > Metazoa > Chordata > Mammalia > Diprotodontia > Petauridae > Petaurus > Petaurus breviceps. Next base: position 516,895 of record NW_027186308.1, read on the forward strand.
CGGTCCAAAGGCATGGAGGTGGCAGTCCCAGAACAGTCTCCCACGACAGAGCCATCCGTGAAAACAGTAACATGTGTGCCACCCTGACCTCCAGGGACAGGTCCGCACGGTCCACAGGCCGCCAGACAAGCACTGTGACCGGCTGCCGTCTCCTCTGACGTCCTCAGCGGCCCAAACCAAGGAGGAAACAAGGCTTCGCGTGGTGCCAGGAAGTCAGCCAAGCTTTCCCAAACCAAGGGCTCCCAGCCTACCACATGCCACCGACACGAAAAACATGGTGATGACTATTCCATAAAAACCATTTTAAATTACTTAACATTTCTACGTTATCAGTAACCTTATGGTGGGTGAGCACAAAAGAATCTCGCACCACTCAAGTCCCTTTTTTGAGGCTGTTTAGAGGCTCCCATCAGACAGCAGATTCTGAGTGGGAACGGACCTCACTGGCTGTCAAGCCCAACTCTCTGACTTTAGGAAACTAAGGTACCAACAGTTTCTGGTCACAATGAGGAGGCCCCCAGCCTCTGCCCTTGGGGAGTTGGCCTCCTAGAACTAGCCAGAGTAGAAGAGCGGCCATCAGGGAGAGGGCCCAGCCTTCCAGACGCCAGGCTAGCCCAGAGGAGGTTCCCTTGGGGCCCAGAAGGGGCTCCCTGGGGGCTTCCGGGGAGAAGCGACAAGGGGGGACAGATTTGGATCTGGCGAAATTGTAAGTGACTGAGAGGACTCAGAATGCAGGGAAAGGGGAGGCACCAGGTGTAGACAATCTCCTGAGGGGTTTCACTAAGAAAGGAAAGAGAAAGGGAGCTGCCAGCTAATGAGGACATGGAGAAGCCAGTGAGGAGGGAGAGGCTGAAGGCTGAGACACAGGTCTGGAAAAAGGGGAGGGGACAAAGGGTGGGGAGGAGTGGGAGATGTCTAAGTGACAGGTGGATGAGGAGGGAGGATGGGGAAGAGGGACGGAGAGGACCTCCTGGTGAATGACTCAATTTTTAAACTTCAGCATGAGGTGGGGAGGGGGGGATGCCATGGCGCCAAGAGCAGAGGCCAGATGGTGTGGAACACCAATGGTGAGTGGGATAGGGGTCGCTGGAAAAGGATAGGGGGAAGGAACAGAGGTGGAGGCCCGGGATCCTTGGCGTCACCAGCAGCCATCCTGAAAGCTCCCAGGTGATAAAGGCTCTCTGTGGGCGCACCAGGAACGTGGAGGGGCTCCGCCCCAGAGGCACTAAGCGTCTAGCAGGCGTGTGTGACTCACATGATCAAGGCTTCCCACTCAAAGAAGTTCTCTTCGTTCATTGGGCCTACAAGAAAAGGAGGGAGGAACATGTGAGTCCTTGGCAGGTCAATCCCAAAGGCCAGGGGCAGGGTGGGGCAGGGCAGGGGAGGGGCCTTACCTGCCACGATTCCCTCTGGTGGATTCAGCGTCAGTTCTACAAAATGAAGAATTAAAATGCAGTCACTAACAAGGACAGATGCTGAGACTTACAGCCCCAACGTGACTTCTGGGAAGGGTCTGAGCATTCACCTCCTTCCTAGATTTGGGGTCGGAAGGGACACCCTCATTTTACAGAGGGAGAAACTGAGGCACAGCGCCCATGGTCACACAGGCAGACGCATCTATTTGATGGGCACAATACCCCAAGATGACTTGACCGATCCTAAGGGTCCCTGCAAAATGAAGAGCCCCTACAGTGACTCAGGGCGAGCCCCACCTGAGGGGTTCTTATCACAAAACTCCCACACACATGCTTCACATACATGTGCTCACAACAATCAGGTAACTAGGCACTGTCCTTATCCCCAGTTTAAAGATAAGGAGACTGAGGCTGGCTGTCCAGTGTCCTAGAGGCAGGACTTGAATTCAGGTCTTCTTTCTTAATCCCAAGTCCAGGGACTTGGAAATCACAGGCCAACACTCTCCTTTTACAGAGACACCAAGCAAGTGTCTCCAAGGCAGTGGGGATCGCGGAGGTCATCGCACTTGGCCCAGGCCTCGAGCAAGACATTCATCGCGGTGGGGGGGAGCAGTTCTGGACCCTGGTGGGAACCTCGGGAAGAGAACACTCTCATAACCAAAGTTCCTTCCTTCCCTTCCTAAATCCCCACCCAGGGTCCCCAGAGGGGACCTGGGGGACAAATCAATCAATCGGTAAGTATTATGGATCTTGTAGCTAGCCGGGGCTCGAGGAATGAGAATCACAAAGACCAAAGTCAAAAGGCCGGCAGGCCAGGGTGGGCCGTGCGAGGCCAAAGACAGGGATCTTCTCCTGTTCCAGAGGGCCATGAAGACACTGGACCTTCTGGGGGAAGGAGGGTGAGGACGGCTCAGTGAACGCGATGGTGAGACCCGGGGAGGAGGAAGGAGAAGCCAAGGACAAGGGGAAGGTAACCGACCGGGGAGACGCGGGGGGAGAGGAATGAACCGCCCCCCTCCCCCCCAGGCCCCTCCTCAGTAGCCTCTGGGAGCAGCTCAAGGGGACCACCTGGAGAATGGGCACTATCCTTTCTTCCTTGTATCTGCAGCCCTAGCGCTCAGCACAGAGCCTGGAACACAAGGGCATTTAATAAAGGCTCTTCCCAGTCTGTGAGGCCTTGGGGACGGTCACTCAGTCTCATACACCTACTATGAGCCAGGCCTGGTGCTAAGTGCTGAGGCCCTCAAGGAGCTTGTGTTCTAACAGGGGAGACAAGAAGCCAACACACTTGCACCAAGGCTCTCTACGAGAAAAATGGGGACTAACTAACAGGGGAAGCCCTGAAGAAGGGGGAGGCCAGGGCTGGAGATGAGGAGGGACCAGAGAATGGCCGGAGCCGCGAGATGGCCAGAGGGCCTCGCCTGTGATCGGCCAGGAGGCCGGGGCCCTGTATCACAGGGCGCCAAGGGCTCTGAACGTCAGAGCATGCCGTGTGTATTCTCGGAGGTCACTGGGGCAGAGACGGTAATGAAATCCGCAGGAGCTGCTGAGATCCCCGATGATGTGGATGGCGAGTCAGCGGAGACCGAGAAGGAGTGGTCACTCAGGCAAAAGGCAAGCCAGGGGCATGAAGCATCAAGGAAACTCAGAGGAAAGAGAATCTCCAGGAGACGTGGCAGTCCAGAGGGTGAGAAGCCGCAGTGACTGAGACTGGCGAGGCCCGAGAAAGACTCCTCCAATTTGCGACACAGAGATCAGGTCTAAGGGGATGGCAACACATGCCTCCCCTCACCACGAGCAGAACCCCCCTTCTCTCTTCCAGGCTGCTCCATCAGTGTCCAGCAGGACAGGCCCCTGTGCATCCTGGTCTCCCTCCTGGCCTGGCCATCCACAAGAGACCATCCATCATCCAGGGGGTATCTCCATCACCTCCAGTCTGTGGGCCCTCCACCCTTTCCCTCCGCCACCTCCTCCCCTTCATCCCAGAGTCTTACAACACAGAGAGCACCCCCCCACTCCGCTCTGGCTGTGATCCTTGTGCCACTGCAGCCTCACAGGACAGGCCCAGGGACACAGGCGCAGCCACCTCTCCGCCCTTCCTTCAGGGCCCAGCATTTGCTCTCCTGGTGAAACCCCAAGAACGTGGTTACTGGAGTCGGAACCTGCAGGGCAGCAGCCTGGCAGAAAGTAGGGTCAGAGCAGCATTTCACAATGTAGACCAAGAGAGGCTCCAACTAGAGAATCTGGATCTAAAAGCAAACGCCCGAGTGTCTGTGTCTATGTCTGTGTGTGTGTGTGTGTGTGTGTGTGTGTGTGTGTGTGTGAGAGAGAGAGACAGAGACATACAGAGAGAGACAGAGACATACAGAGAGAGACAGAGAGAGAGATGGCACAATCCAATGAGAAGACAGTTGGTGACACTGGGAAGGACTGTCCTTTCTGATCCGCTCTCACTTCTCCTGAGCCCAAACAGGAAACTTCACTGTATGAATTTTGACATTTTGCACAAAGAAAACCTATGAAGCGAAAATCAGAAAGGAGAACAGACAACGGGGAAAAAACATTTGCAGCATTTTTCTGGTAACGTGAGCCTGCGTACACATGCATGGAACAGATAAAATCAACAAGACTAAGCATGTCCCAAGAGAACGAAGGCCTGACTGTGCCAGGCCGGCCCGCCTGCATGAGCCCCACTCCATCCAGTGTAAATTGTGCCCAAAGAAAAGCAACAAGCCAGCTAGTGGTCATTTGGCCTCGGCTCAAACTCTCATGAGGGCCCAGGCCAGGCACCAGCCACACCACACACATGGGCACGTGCACGGGGACACCGCCCATGCTCACTCCCATCAACACTCCCTTTCTGCCCTACCTGGCACCCTGCAGCTGCCCTCGGGGGCTGAGCCACAGCATCTCTCCACACACACCAGTTTTCCAGACACAAAGGCGGGCAAAGCGCATGTCTCTCCAGGCTTGTCCCCAACTCCTCTGCCTCACCCAGAGGCATCTTCAGGCATCCGGATCTACTCTCCTTAGGGTCCCATTCTCTCACCCAGGACCATAACCTGACAGGGCTCCCTGAGGCAAGAAAACCTCCCAAGTAGCCATGGCGCCAGCCCTCCCTCCCTCACCCCATACCGCGGCCCCTCCTGCCCTCCCTCCTCTCTGCTGCCCTTCACTCATTTCGATGGTCTCTCTGGGGCATGCAGATGTCCCACACTGGCCCAGTGGTGCACGGAGCCCTTGGTCATCGTGGGCGCATGTTCCGCACACACAGTGCACACTCTGATCCACTGCTGGGCTTCCAAAGCGAGACAAGGACAACTCTTACTCTTGGTCTTATTTCCACCAGGGAAAATATTCAAGGACTGGACCAGGTGAGTCTCGCCTGCTGAGGCCCAGGAGGAGGAGGCGCAGCCCGGACTGCCCGGAGAAGAGGCCTGTGAGAGCAGGGCAGGAGGTTCTCCCTGTCAAGAGGGGAGTGACCGGGCCTTCTCACAGAGAAACTGAGCAGCCCAGGTGAGACGGTGCCTGTGTCCGTGCAGTGTGCATGTGGAAGAACACACACCACACATACATACGCCCACACGCACATGCACACATACAGCCCTTTCCCCCAGAAACATCAGAAAGAAGAGATGAGGAAGAGGAACAGGCCACATCTCTCCTTCCCGGGCTCAAGCGGAACGTGTCCAGTCTCCACACGCCTACATTGGACAGCCGCAGTCGGGAAGAGCAGAGATGGCAGAACCGGCCAAGGTGGGGGCACTTCTGTGGTCCCGGGAGGGTCTGGGGACAAGCCCAGCTCTGGGAGCCCTGGAGCCTTAGAAGGGGAGAAACTGACTTGGGAGCAGCCACTGCTCCCCACAGGGAGACCAGGAGCCCCGGGCCACGTGTGACGCGACGGCACCACCTGGTGGCCAGGCACGGAAACCTGTGGCAGCTCCGCCTGCTTCACAGTCTGCTGCCTAGGGTGGTGTGAAGAGCAAAGTGATGCCAGGCACCCGCAGCTGGTCAAACGCCAAGTGTCATTTCCCCACATGCCGTGGAACCAAAAGGTCCCCCCTGCCCAGATTCCACAGGGCTCAGTGCCCAGAGAGCAATGCAAGGAAGTGCATGGCTGGAGGGGGAGGGGAGCTCCAACTGAGGGCTGGGACCTGGCCCTCTCCCACCGGGCATCCCCCCCCCCCAGCCTAAGCGCTCCTTCCCTTCCGCACAATCCAGCTCAGCCCCACCTTCTTAACTGACTTGTAGCCACGCCCACACCCACGCAGGCTCGACTGAGCTCCCTGAGGGCAGACACTGCTTCACGGCTATTTCTCTTCCCTGTACAGTGCCTAGCACAAGCTATTTGGGGTGGGAGATGGGCATCTTTCCCACCTAAGTTACGTGGATGTGCCCGGTATCCAGACCTGTCCCTTCCCAGCCAGAAGCTACACCAGAAAGCTCGGAGGCAGAAGAGACCCCATCAGGGCCAGGCTATCCCCTCCCCAAGTCGGGGGAAGCATCCCCCTTGGGGCTCCCAGGATACTCAGAACTACAAACACAGCTGCCTTTGATTAGAAAGAGAGGGGACCCGGCCAACAGGTGCAGACGCCCTCCCTGCATGATGAAGGCCCAGTGCTGGGTCTGTGCCCACTCCCCAGGGGACCCACAGGACCTCCAGAGATTTCACAGGAAGAGGCCAAAGAGAACCACAGACTCCTGGTCCCGTGTTCACCCGGGATAGCCCAAAGGAAGGCGGGTTAGAGCAGAGACCCGCATTCTCCATGGGAGGAAGGCGCAGGCTAATGGGACGCTGCTCTGGCCTCTCAAAGGGGGTTCTCACGGGTCACACAACCCGACCTCCAACCATGATGTAAAATTATCATTTAAATTTTTGTTTTTAAATCTCTTTCCAGATAAAGGCTTTTTTTGGATGGGGAGGGCAGGGCAATTGAAGTTAAGTGACTTGTCACACAGCTGGTAAGTGTTAAGTGCCTGAGGCCGGATTCGAACTCATGTCCTCCTGCCTCCAAGGCCTGTGCTCTATTCACTGTGCCACCTAGCCACTCCTCCAGATGAAGTTTTGAACATTAAAATCATCAAAATTTTAGTTTAAAAAAAGAAAGAAATTAAGACAGTGGCTGGAGGAATGGGCTTGGAGCTGGGGAGCCCAGGCCCTGTCCCAGCCTGGCTGTGTGGCCCACGCCCCGTCACTAAAACACTGCAGCGCCCATCCACATCAGTGGGCAAGCACATGTGCCCTGCACACATGAAAGCACGGGGCTGGTCCAAAACTAACAAACCAAAATGTGTTTTCCCAAGTGTGAGATGGGAGAGAATTTTGGGCAGGGCAGAAATTTTTCTGAAGATGATCTGGGGGTCAGATAAGGTGATCTTGTGGGTACAGGCAGTGATTGGGGGCTGTGGCCCCACCAACAGGGAGGTGGCCATTCTTCTGTCTATTTTCTGTTTGGCCGGACCACTGCTGAAGCGTCCGTCACTTTGGTTCTGTACACAACCAAATAAGAGCTGGAGCAACCAGACTGAGAGCCTGGACAAGTTTCACTTTGACAAGAGATGTAGCAGCTGTCCTCGCAGCCTTGTGGAGCACCTACTGCGTGCTGAACCGTGTGCTAGGGAAGCCTCCCGGGGCAGCATCGAAAGCTTCCCAGAGTCCAGCTGGGGCTGGCGGCAGCTTCTGCAGGGGCCCCTCCCAACCTGAAACCGATCTTTCAGTTATAGAGGAACAAGAATACGGAAAGGCCTTGAACCCACCCAAGGCCTGCGCTGGTGCTGCCTCCTTCATCCACACACATATTCCCCTCCCGTGGCAGGGAGATGGACGTGGCGCAATTCAGTGTGGGGTGACCAGAGCGCAGGCAGTAACGGCTTGGTGCCCCAGAATCTGGGCGGCATTTGCTGCCTCTGAAATCACCAGTTTCCCATTCCAAGAGCTCACTCCACCTGACTCAGAACGGCACATGGAGAGACAGGCACCTCACAGAACGGGCACCAGGCCAGGGACGGGTCTTGTTCATCTTCAGCCTGCTCAAGGTGCAGC
>NW_027186308.1:529352-567323 GCF_028583685.1 Petaurus breviceps papuanus
TCTCACTCCCTCACTCGCTTGGTTTCGGGGCTGCTCGGGCCGCACTCTGTCTCTCGCTCCCTCCGCTCCCGTCGCTCCCGCTCCCGCCGCCGCTCGGGAACGCGCTTCCCCCCGCGAATCCCACGCTTCCCATTGGCTGAGAATGGTGTCACGTGGCGTCGCGCGCTCCCGATGCGCGCGCCCGTCCACTGCTGCACCTCGGGCGCGCGCCTCCTGCCCCGGGGCCGCGAGGCCGTTGGAGGGAGATGCGTCACGGCACAGCACGTGACCAGGCCCCGCCCCCTCTCCAATCTCGCGCGGAGGCGTATGTGCGCGCGCGCGCGGCCCCGCGCCCCTCCTTCTCCTCCCACGTGACCCGACCGGGAGGCGAGGCTGGAGCTTTGGGTCTGGTCATGGGGCACTGAGTGCGCAGGCGCACAGGCCGCCCTCAATCCTTAACTGATACAAAGTAGCCGAGTCGTCCTGAAGTGGGGAGGGGCACGCGAGTCAGACACCCATCCCCCACTCCTATCCTCGCGGCGGAAGCCGCGCCTACTGAGAGAGCGCCAATGAGCGCGTGCGCGTTTGGCAGCGTGTGCGTGTGCGTGTGTGTTTGTGTGCGCGCGCATGTACTGCCGGGAGCCCAGGCTGAAGCCGCCCCTGGCCGCAGGGAGCCTACAGTTACCTGGGAATGGGGTGGTGCCTGTGTGCTCGGGATTATGTAAACAGTGCTTGAACCTTTCCCCTAGACCTAGGCCATGCCAGCGACAACGATCCAATAGCAAAGTATTTAATTAAGACACGACCTGACTTTGTACTTTGTACACGGGAAAGGGGGTCAGAGTGAGACTGTCGGCTGCCCACAAAACGTCCGCCCTCCTAGAGGCACCAATGGAGAAGTGACCAGAGTCCCGCGGAACCCCGCTGACAGTGGGCAAGACGAGTCCCCACCTACCCAGGGGGCTTGTCATCCTAACTCCCCCAGCCCCGGGTCACCTGCTGCGTGCTCTCCGGGCATGATTCTGGCTTTAAGCCCGCTGAGGGCGCGGTCATCAGCCTCCTCCCTGTGACCCCCAGCTAGTCCTCCCCTCCTGACCCCTGCGCTGCACTGGACAGGTTCAGGGGCTCACAGAATTCAGAGGTTCTGCCTGGCCCTCCGACTCCTGGCCTCAGCCATGGGACTACACCGGGAGGTCGGAGGAGGCACATGCTGACGGCCCCTCCTCCCGTGCCCAGCTAACTCTCGGGAAGGAAGCCCGGCCAGAACCGGATAGGTAGACAGCCTCAAAGCCTACAGAGAGCCGCTTGCAGAAACCTCACACTGACTTTGGGCACCCGCATGCCAGGGGCATCATGGAGGGGGGAGGGGTAGCCCATCCCCTGCAGCTTCAAGTCAGGTTACTCTTCCCCACCCCCATGCCCAGGCCTTCCTCTGGCGCTCTGCCCACTGGAAGGACCCTGGAGGGAGGCACAGCCTGGGCTCCTCCCCATCCTCTCTGGTCCTCCATAGAACTACTCTCTGCTATCCCGTCAGACCTTTCAGAGACTGGCATTTTGTGCCTCCCCAACACAATAATGATTTTTAAAACTTTTTATTCATGTTGAACTTCAATACAAAAAGACAAAAATGTACCGTGTACACAGCACGACAGAAAAAGAGGACTCAATATAAAACCATAAATTTCCATTTCACACTGTTTACTTTTTAAGAAAAAACTATGTAAATCCCATGCATCCTTTTCAAAACTATCTGACTTTTCTTTGCTCCCTTCTGCATTTTCTTTTGTGTTCTGCTGGGCACTTTTTTTCTCTCTCACTCCCCACCCCACCCTAGAGAAGGCTACCATTAGTCACAAATATGGGTGCATATATATATATATATATACACATATATATGTACATGTGTATGATATGTATATGTATGTCTATAAAACCATACTATTCACACTTTTTTTTACCAGCTTTTTCTCCAGAGGTGGAGAGCATCTTCCTTCATAGATCCATTGTAGCTGATTTGAGGATTTATGATACTCCAAATGACTTAGTTGTTCAAAGTTGTTCTTAAAATAATGTTGCTGTTACTGTATACAATGTTCTCTTGTTTCTACTCATTTCATTCTTGTTTCATGCAAGTCTTTCCATGCGTATCTAAAATCGGCCTGCTCCTCATTTCTTATAGCACAATAGTATTCCATCCCAATTATATACCACAACTTGTTCAGCCATTCCCCAATGGATGGGCATCCCTACAATTTCCAGTTCTTTGCCATCACAAAGAGAGCCACTATCAATATTTTAGAACATATAAGTTCTTTTCCTTTTTCCATGATCACCTTGGGAAATAGACCTAAGTGGTCTTGCTGAGTCAAAGTTTTATAACTCTTGGGGCATACTTCCAGATTGCTCTCCCAAATGGTTGCAATTTCACCAACAATAAATTAGTGTCCTGATTTTTCCACATCCCCTCCAATTTTGTCACTTGTACCTTCTTCAGTCCTTTTAGCCAATCTGCTAAGTGGGATTGTGGTGCCTCAGACTTGTTTTGATTTGAATTTCTCTAATTAATAGTGATTTACAACATTCTTTTTTATGTGACTCTAGATATTTTTGATTTCTTCATCGGAAAACTGCCTGTTCGTATTCTTTGACCATTAATCAGTTGGAGAATGGCTTGTATTCTTAGAAATCTGAGAAAGTTCTTTATATATTTGATATATGAGACCTTTATCTGAGCAACTGTCTATTAAAATGTCCTCTCAATTTTCTGTTTTGTTTTTTCTGATCTTGGCCACATTGGTTTTATTTGTCCAAAACTTTTAATTAAATGTAATCAAAATTAGCCTTTTACACGTCACAATGTTTTCTCTCTCTTTGTATATTCATAATAGCTCCCTTTATATCTAGGTCATGTATCCATTTTGACCTTATCTTGGTAACTGGTGTAAGATATTGGTGTATACTCAATTTTGACCAAATTGCTTTCCAGCTTTCCCAATCATTTTTACCAAATAATGAACCTCCCTCCTTTACATTTTTTATTAATTCCTTTGATATTTTTTACCTTTTGTTCTTCCAATTTTGTTATTACCTTTTCTAGCCCAGTAAAATAATATTTTTGTAATTTAATTGGCATGGCATGGATAAACACATTAGGTAAATTTGTTAAATAATGATATTAAAAAGACAGGCCTTTCATTCCCCAACTGATAAATGGTCGAAGGATATGGATTTCCAAGAAAAACATTCAAGCTGTATGGAAAAATGGCCCAAATCACGAATCATTAAAGAAATGCATGTTGAAACAACTTTGAGGTTCCAACTCACACCCATAAGATTGGTAAAATTGGCAGAAGAGTAAATGACAACTATTAGAGAAGGTCTAGGGAAACAAGTACGCTGATACATTGTTGGTGGAGCTGTTAACTGGTCCAGCCATTCTGGAAGGAGGCTTATAACTATACCCAAATCAGTCAGTAAACATTTATCAAGCACCTACTATGTGCCAGACACAGTGCTAAGCACTGGGGATACAAAGAGCAACCAAAAGGCAGTCCCCTCAAGGGGCTCACAGTGCAATGGGTGCCTGGAAACAGGCTGAATCCAAGCTGTTTGTCTGTTGTTTCAGAGAGGTCCGATGACATCCAGAGATGATTGATGCCTCGTGGGTAGGCTAGATTGAAGTGAGGCAGGGCCAAGCCCAGTCCCCAGCCTTGCTCTCTCCCCCACAGTCACCGGAGTCCAGGGGCGGGGCCCAGGACACAGGGTGACCTTGGCATCCTTGGTGGCTGACTGAGCACAAAGCGCCCCCTGGAGCCTGCTTCAGCCTCCTTCTTGCCCCTCAGAACAAAGTGTTCTTATGCTGGGGGTAAACACCCCCTAACTCACCAGCGGGTTTGCGGTCCATCAGTTACCCTCAGCCGGAGTTAGCCTGGGTACTAAGATGGTCCAGGGCGTGGCCACTGTGCACATTCCCTCTTCTTATGAAGAGACAGGTCAAAGGTGGACATCCAAGGTGGATGAGCGGCCCTCCTAACAGAGGTCCTGGTCCTCTCTGAGCACCCCCATGGGATACATAGGAACTCATTAATGGAGGCAGGTACTGCAATGAGGGGGGCATAGGGAGAGTGAAATTTCAGATGGGACTTCAGGGGGCCGGGTGGTCAGTGCTGGAACAGAGGAGGAAGGTGTTCCAGGGAGGACAACCAGAGTGAATGCCCCAGAGCCCAGAGACAGACACAGCCAAGAGGCTGGTGAGGGAGTGCACCAGGCGAGGGCCAGTGTCAGAGGAAGGAAGGGAGTAAATTCAGGAAATGTTGCAAAGGCAAAATCGACAGGCCTTGGAACAGACTGGCTATGGGGGGCGGGGGCAGTCCAGGATGTGTGCTGGTCTGTGAGCCTGGGGAATGGATGTCCAGTGGGAGACATCTGAAAGGCAGCTGGAGAGGTGAGACTGGAGGTGGGCAGAGTGGGGCAGAAAAGGTTGACCTGAGAATCATCTGAATGGAGGTGGTCATTAAATCTGGGAGCTGAGGAGATCCCAAAAGGAAGCAGGCTGGAGGGTCAGAGAGGGAGGAGTGCCTAAAAACCTAGAGAGAAGAGAAGATCCGGGGGAGAGAATGACCCAAGGGGTCCCCAGTAGAAGCAATTCTAGCCAAGCCTCTGAGAGAAGGGAATCACGAAGTGGGGAAGGAGGAAAATTCTGTCTCTTCCCCTGCCCTCTCAATGGAGAATGGCTTCAAGAGCTTGGAAGAGATTTGGACTTATCATTGCCCCCCTTGTCCCCCTGCATCTCTGGACTTGTCATTGTCCCCCCTCATCCCCCTACGTCTCTGGACTTGTCACTGTCCCCCTGCATCTCTCATTGTCCCCCCTCATCCCCCTGCATCTCTGGCCTTGAAACTGTCCCTTCCTTGTCCCCCTGCATTTCTGGAACCACAGTGGCTGGAGGAGGGGTTGGCATCAGAAGCCAAGGACAAAGCAGAGCCAGTTTCAGGCAGGAATCAAGGCCATCCCCAGAAGATGCCCGCTCCAAGGCCATCTCCCATAAAGCTTGCAGCCACCAGGAGTGCATGGGTTTTCTCTGCATGGGAGGGAGAGCAGGTCCCTGAAACTGTTCTTCTGCTACCACCTTAGCAAAAGCTCATCCTGAAAACTTATTAAGCCTGCTGGCTGATTGATAGCAGCTGATCACTAGAGGGGCGACCCACTTATGGGGGCTCATGAACTGTCCTACTAGAAAACCACCAACCTGGAGCAGGGGTGGGGACAGCAGCCCCAGAGGCAAAGGGGTGGAGGCAATAAGGCACACTTCTCCAATGCAGGGTGGTCACAGCAAGTGGTGTTGGTGATGCAGACCGCAGCCCCCACTTTTCCACTCGTAGCTCCTGTGGCCAGCAGCAACCTGTGACACCCCACGGACAACTTTGAACTGGTCAGACTGTGTCAGCTGGGCCTCTCGTGGCCTCAGCCATGCCCTGATCACCCTCCAGGCTTGTCCCTGAGTGGTCTTGACCTTCCTGTCCCCAGCCCCTCCCCCCACCCAGGGCCAGAGGAGGGGGCGGGGGAGGGGAGCTGCCCAGTTACCCATGTTCTGGACAAATAGGAAGCTTACCAAGTGAAGCTTACCAAGGAGTCACACCACACACAGTTCCTCCTTCTCATTCCTCGTTTGCTGCTGATTCTAACCCTAGTTCAGCCTCCCTGGAATTTGCTTTTCTTAAAGCTGGTGCCCCATGCCTCTGCTGTCCTGTGAAATGAGTCTCTCCCGTGGGTCTGTGTGAGCACCTTCTGGGTTCTGGCCCCCACTGATGGAGAGGGTTCACATCCAGAGAAAGCACCAGCCCCTCCCAGCCTGAGGTCAAGCAAGCTCACTGACTTCTTGGCCATGGAGGCCTCCTGTGCTCTAGGTCCCAGCCAAACCTTCTGTCCGCTATTCCTTACATCCCTGTCGCTGCCCCTAGGGGCCCCTGCTGGGTCTAACCCTAACCCAAAGGCAGCCTGGCTCTCTGCACCCTTGGGATCCCTTTGAGCCTCGGCTCCCATGTTCCCCCCGCCATTACCTTTGTCCCAAGGCTTGGCCTGCCCCCTCCTCCACCCATGCCCAGATCCCAGAAGCCACGACTCCCACTTTGGGGACCCCTATCTCCCCATCTGTTAAATGTTTCTGTCCCCTCCAGCACCTGCCACTTGGGTTCTTTGTGGGAGACAAATCAGCTCCCACCCTTCCTCACTTTACACCATCCTGGTCACACACTCAGGCCGCCAAGCATCCTGGGTGTGTCTCCAGCTAAAGGTGTACAAAGGTGCCAGATGGTTCCAGGTTCCTCCCTCCCCTTCTGCCTGAGCCAAGCCTCTCCATTCCCTCGGATTCAGGCCCCTTCTTTCACCCTCCAGTCCCCCTCCTGGTTCCAGGCCTCATCACCTCTCAGCCCAGCCCTTCCTTCTCCAAGCCAAGGTCCTCCTCCGAAGGCATTGCTGCCCCTCCCTCACCCTGGTCACCCAACATTTGTTGTGGTTCTAAGATTCACTGAAGATTTCTCAGCCCACCCCCACTTCATGCACCATGTTCCAATTGTACTGTCTCTTTGCTGTATACAATGCTACATCTCCCACCCCCATATGTTTGCCTAGGCTGTGCCTCAGGCATGGAAAGTGCTCCTTCCTCACCTCTATCTCTCCAAAGGCTCAGCATCATTCAAGGCTTTCTTTGTCTACTGAACTTGTCATCCTCCCTCCCTCCCTCCTTAAATGTGTCTACATATGGGAATGGGTTGGAGTCTATTAGAAGGTGATCTCCCCAAGGAAAAGGACTGTTCTTCATTCTGACCTTATACATCCAGGACCACCCAGGTGTTTATCATTGAGCGGTCACTTCACAAAGGCTTGGTGGCTTGGTGGCACTGGTCAGGCCCTCAGGCACTGGGGGAGGCCTGAGCTGCCAAGGAGGCTGTGGGCACTGTGGGAGGCCTGGGCTGCTGAGCCCAGGTGGGCCTTTGAAAGCCTCTTCAGTTCATTCTTTCATAACTGATATATGGGTACCCCCGCCCCCGTGGTCTCTTCAGGGCTCTGGGTAGACAGGACTCCCTGGGATTCTTCCCACCCCTGCTCAGCCCCCCTAAAGGGTCCACAGCACCGCGTTTGAGGCAGTGTGATTCAGTGGAAAGAGCTCTGTGCTCATAGCCTGCTTCTGAGTCACTGGGCCTCTCTAGACCTCAGTTTCCTCTGCCCCACCTGTCCAAGAGATGTGCCCCCCCCCCCCCCAGCAGAGGGACATGCTCTACCTCACTTGGCTCCTTGGTTAGGAGGGGTTTCCTGGTTTTCCTGTTTTCATGGTGGGGGGAGGGAGGTAAAGGAGAGAAAATAAATGCTTGTTAATTGAAAAAAATTTTAAAAGAAAAAACCCCAACCAGGTTGGACCAGACAGAGTCTGGGATCTCATAGTCACCTGGCACCAGGCACAAGGCTTCAGTGGCCATTCACTCCAGGGTCCAAGTCGATGAGACTCGGTGGAATTCTCCACAGAACCCAAGGACTCCTGCAGATGCCCCCCAAGGGCTCCCCAGCAATCCCTCTTCCTCTAATGGTGCTGTCAAATCATGGCCTGAGCTTGAAGGAAGCCATGCTAGAGTCCCTGGAGCCCCCACGTTCCTAATCAACTCACCCTGATCCCCCTCATAGAGCCAGAACTGCTTAGGAAAGCGCAGCCATTTGTGGCCCACAGGCAGCCTGGTCCACGCCTGGAAGTCTGCTGTCCATGGTCTGCATGCTGCCCCAGACAACTGAGGGGACCTCCTGAATGTCACAGATCAAGCCGCCCACATGCCACATCAACACTTATCGAGTGCCTAAGGTGTGGCCAGCACTGAGGACACAAAAGAAAGACACTTCCTGCCCTCAGGGAGGCCCGAAAGGGATGGAAGGGTGGGGGGATGGGACAGGGGGCTTGGAACGAGGCCAGCACTCCACCCTCCAGCCCCTCCACGTGGAGCTCCCATAGGAGGGTCACCTCCATTTTACAGATGAGGGGACTGAGGTGGGAGAGGCGCCTCAGGGAGGTGAGGGACTTCCCTAAGGTCACACAGAGTAAGCATTTAAAGTGCGATTTGAACCCAGGTCATTCTGAGGCACCAGATTGTCGAGAGGTTGAATTAAATTCCAGGATCGGGAACTCTGAGACTTGGGGCAGAAGCTTCATCCACAAGGAGGTTCAGGGAAAGCAAAGACACTACTCAGAGCTCCCAGGGCTGGAGAGGAAGGGCAAGACCATTTCATCCAGGCCTGGCGAGGGCTGTCACTGCCCACGAGGAGCTGTCACCCGGGACCAAACAACTCCTGGAATGAGCTTCTCTTTCCAGGAGCTAGAATTTGTGACTAGATTCCCTCCTGCCCAGGTGTTGCTGCCAGGTGCCTGCCAATCTGTCCCCCTATCCTTCGGCCTGTTGCCATAGTGACAGGGCTGGGAGCTGAGCTGGGTTACAGACAGGATGGCACCCACTGCGTAGCCCTGGAGTGAGCCCAAGATGTCCCAGACTGTAGTGGTCAAGTCTGACTCTTCCTGTTCCCACCCTCTCCTGTGCAGCTTTTCCCCATCTGCTGGTACCTGCCTGTGGTGTCCTGGATGAACTGCTCAGACCCGTCAGAAGAAAGAGCCATGTCAAGGGTAGCCCGGGCCCTTCACCCCCTCAAGGCAGACCTTCCTTAGAACGAAATAGCAACATTAGGAGACAATGCCAGCCATCAGGCAAAGGTTCCAGCAGAGCCCCTTCCCCACTGGGCACACACAGAACTGCCCCCCTGGAACCAGTGCCCAGGTGTGGGAAGAGAGCTTCTTTCTCCTCTCATCTGAAAGGGAAGACAGGAGGGGAATCTCAGGAAGAAGGAGCGATGTGCTTGGGAGACTGTGATGACAGGAGACGGGGGCTCCTGGGGAACAGGGCCGTCCGTCACTGCTTCTACTGCTGCTATCATGGGGCTGAACCACAGAGCCCACGTGGACCACAGCTGTCTTTGCTGGCTAAGAACCATGGTGGACCTTCTCCCTCCTCTCCTCCTTCCCTCCTATTCTTTCTCATTTCCTCCCTCCCCCCGCCCCCACCTCTGTCACTGTCTCTTTTTCTCTCCCTCCCTTCTCTCTCTACATTGCTTTCTCTCTGTCTCCCTGTCCCTCTCTCTCCCCCGTCCCCTCACCCCACTTCTCCCGTTCTTTCTCTTTCTCTCTATCTCTCTCTTCCCTCCCTCCCTCTTTCACTCTGTCCCTCCCTCCCTCCCCCCTTTGCCTCTGTTACTGTCTCTTTCTCTCTCCTTCCCTTCTCTTTCTCCATTGCTTTCTCTCTGTTTCCCTCTTTCCCCGTCCCTCCCTGTCTCTGTTTCCTCTCTCTCTCTCTGTCTCTCTGTCTCTGTCTCTCTCTGTCTCTGTCTCTCTCTCTCTGTCTCTCCCCCCCTCCCCTCACTCCACCTCCTCTCTATCTCTCTCCCTGCTGTGGGTGGGGTGGGGTGTGTCTACCCTAAAGTTTATCTTCCTTCCTTTAAAAAGTTTATATTTTAAAATTGCTGTTCACCTAGTCTGCTTACTGGTTTTAAGGAAAACCTCTACTCACCTAAAGCCTTTGTGGTCTAGATGTACTTGTTCTAGACCAGGACAGTAAAAAGTGAGAGGGAGGCTCAGGGTCAGGGTCTGCCCCCACCCACTTCTAGGGCAGGTCAAGGTTTTCCTGGCTGGGGACTCAAACCAAGCAATGAGACTTTATTGGTGAGCTTTATTATAACTTCCCCAAAGTAAAAGAAGGACAAAGTGTCCTCAGTTGGGAATATTATTGATTCCCCTGGCAAGGAGTGAGCTAAGACCCATGTTAGGAGAAGAAAGCCTGGATGAGGGGAGCTGTCTCTCAGGTCCAACCAAGGCAGCTGGCCACTCCCACTCTCTTATTAGCCCCCACATTAACTTCAAAGGACCCGTCTATAACCTCAGGAGGAGGGAAGGTCATGGCCCCAGAATGTCTGCTTAAATGAATGAAGGAGGAAAAGCATTTCTTGCTCTCTTACTGAGCTCTATGATGAGTGCTGGGGATGTGCCAGGAGGTCATGTTAGAATGGCAAAGACAAGCCTCAGAGGAGGGCCCAGCTTTGGGGCAGATGGAAAAGCCCAGTGGTCCTTAGGACATTGAAGCCAAGAGAGGTTAAGGCCTATTCTTATGCACCATTTCCACAAATAAAAACCACACCCACCTGTGATGTGCAGCCATGGTTGGTGCCCAGGACTTGGATGATGAGAACTTTCTTCTTCTGGTCTTCAGTAGCCACTGAGGAGCCCCTTTGCCAAGTCCCATATCTATCTGTGTTGATCTCTGGATGGGGGCTGGGGAGAAAAGGTTCTTTCTGTTGGGTCTGGGGCAGAGGGAGGTGGTAGCTAAGATGCTTCAATAGCCTGGTCCATACAAGAGGGAGCTGGGAAAAGTGTGACTCTGGGGACCAGTTAGAGGAGGGAGATTTCCTGCAAAATCACTGCCAAGTGAGTAAAATCAGGAGAAGAGAGAGGAGAGCTATATCCTAAGTGGTGGAAGAATAGAACAATGGCATTAGCTGACATTTCAGGACACACAAAGGTTTGCAAAGCCCTGGGCCTGTCTTATCTCCCTCGGTCCTCTTGGCAACTCTGGGGGAGGCGAGCTATGATTAACTCTGTTTTACAGATGGGAACTGAAGCTTAGAAAGTTGGATGGAACTCGTTGGAATTTTAAAGCTGGAAGGGACCTCAGAATCCATCTAGTTCAACCTCCTCATTTTATACTTGAGGAAACTGAGACCCAGGGAGGAAAGAGGACTTCTTCAGCCAGTGGCCACCTCTCAGGGAAGTTGGATTGCAAGTTCCATCAAAAAAAAATGCATGCTGAGAGGCAGAACCAAGATGGAGGACAAAAGGCAGGGACTTGCCTAAGCACTCCCAATCTCCCCTCCAAACAACTTTAAATAACACCTCAAAATGAATTCTGGAGTGATAGGACCAAAAAAAGAGAGTATTCCAGCCCAAGACAACTTAAAAGGTGGCAGGAAAGGTCTGCCTCACTGGGGTGAGAATGGAGCACAGTCTAATGTGGGTCACACCCAACAAACCAGCAGCCCGTCTTGGGGGGTGACTGATCTGCCAGAGCTCTCAGTCCAGATAGTAAAGGAGCTGGACAACCGGTCAAAAGGTTACAGGGGGCGCCTTGTTTGCCCTGGGTACAGGACTCTGCTACATTGTCCACATGCAGTTGCAGGTCACAGTCCCAGGGCACAGAGGAGCGCCAGCACACCAAAGCTGGCTGCCACAGGGAAGCAGAGTCTCAGTTTCAGGGTGGACAAGAGTGTTTGTGGTTACTCATAGACCAGAGTACAGGCCAGGAGAACAGCGACCTCACCTCTCTTCAGATCATACCATTTAGAAGAGCTGAAAACTTACAGACCTGCCCCGAAACAGCTCTGATAACAGCAGCTTGAGAAGCCTGAAGCTTAGGACAATAGTCTCCTCCACCCTGAGAGCAGAACCCAATTTTAACATAGAGTTAAAAGTCAAGAAATAGGCTGGGAAAATGAATAAACAACAATGAAACAAGAACCTGACGATAGAAAGTTGTGATGGTGACAGAGAAGATAAAAAAAAAAACATTCAAAAGAAGAAAATAGTCAAAACAGCCACATCCAATGCTTCAAAGAAAAATGTGAATTGTTCTCAGCACCCCCAAAAAAATTCCTAGAAAAACTCAAAAAGGATTTTAAAAATCAAATAAGAGAGGGAGAGGAAAAATTAGAAAAATAAATTAGAGTGATATAATGAAATAATAATAAAGAAAGAGAGTTAACAGCTTGGCTACAAAAAAAAGTACTGAAGAATTCCTTAAAATTTGAATTGGGGGACAGCTAGGTGGTGCAGTGAGTAGAGCACCAGCCCTGGAGTCAGGAGGACCTGAGTTCAAATCTGGCTTCAGACACTTAACACAAAAACTAGTTGTGTGACCTTGGGCAAGTCACTTAACCCCAATTGCCCTCCAAAAAGCAAGGAAAAAATTAGAATTGGGTAAGTGGAAGCTAATGACTTCATGAGACATTAAGTTCATAAAAAGGGAAAAAAAATAGGAGACAATGTGAAATAGTTCATCAGAAAAACAACTGACCTGGAAAATAGATTGAGGTGAGATAATTTAAGATTTATTGGACTACCTGAAAATTATGATAAGAAAGAACCTACACATTACATTTCAATAAATTATCAAGGAAAACTGCCCCAATAGTCTAGAACCAGGGGCAAGATAGTAATGGAAAAAATCCACTAATCACCTTCTGAAAGAGATCCCAAAATGAGAATTCCCAGGAATATTATAGTCAAATTCCACAGCTCCCAGGCAAAGGAGAAAATATTGCAAGCAACCAGAAAGAAATAATTCAAATAATGTGAAAGCATAGTAGGAATATTACAAGATATAGTAGCTTCTACATGAAAGGATCAGAGGGCGAGGAATACGATATTTGGGAGGGCAAAGGAGCGAGAATTACAACGAAAAATCACCTACCAAGCACCACTGAGTATAATCCTTTGGGGGGGGGGAATATATATTCAAAGGCATAGAGGATTTTCAAGCATTCCTAATGAAAATACCAGAGATGAATAGAAAATCTGACTTTCAAATACAAGACTCAAGGGAAACATAAAAAGGTAAATAGAAAAGAGAACTCATAAGGGACTCAAGGTTAAGCTGTTGACATTCCTACATGGAAAAATGATACTTGTAGCTCCTAAGAACTTTATTATTATTATTATATCATTATTAGGGAATTTAGAAAGAGTAGACATAGACATAAGATATAGGTGTGAGTTGAATAGGATGGGATGATATCCAAAAAAATAAAATGAAGGGGTGAGGAGGGATGCACTGGGAGAAGGGAAAAGGGAGAAATAGAATGGGGTGAATGATCTCACATCAAAGAGGCAAGAAAAAGCTTTTACAGTGAAGGGGGAGATGGGGGGTAGTGGCAGGCAATATTTCCATCTTACTTTCTTTGGAACTGGCTCAAAGAGGGAACAACATGTGCACTCAGTGGGGTATAGGAATCTATCTTACTCTGCAGGGAAGCAGGAGGAGAGGAGGATGAGAGAAGGGAGGGGGACAGACTGGGGGAGGCAGAGGTCAGAAGCAGAACATCCTGAGGAGGGAGAGGATGAAAGGAGAAGGATAAATGGGGAAACAGTATGGCGGAAACTAGAAATGGGCCGATATCTCACATCATACACCAAGAAGAGGTCATATGATTTAGATAGAAAGGGTGATGACACCTGAAGCAAATTAGGAGAGCATGGAACAGTTTATCTGTCATATCTATGGATAAGGAAAGAATTTAGGACCAAACAAGAGATAGAGCTTTATTAGATATAAGACGGATAATTTCAATTAGGTTAAATTTGCACAAACATAACCAATGTATTGAGGTTTAGAAGAAAAGCAAAGACTGGGAGGAAATTTTTACAACAGGTTTTACAAGAAAGGCTTCATTTCTCAAATATATAGAGAACTGAGTCAAATTTATAAGAACACAAATTATTTTTCAATTGATAAACAAAGAATATGAACAATTTTCAGATGAAGAAATCAGAACTATCTATATTCAGATGAAAACAATTCTAAATGACTGTTGATTAGAGAAATATAAATTAAAACAACTCTGAGGCACAACCTATCAAATACCTATTAAATTGGCTAATATGACAAAAAAGGAAAATGACAAATGTTGGAGCATGTGGGAAAACTGGGACACTAATGCATTGTTGGTGGAATTGTGAACTGATCCAACTAT
This sequence comes from Petaurus breviceps papuanus, assembly GCF_028583685.1. Taxonomy (NCBI): domain Eukaryota; kingdom Metazoa; phylum Chordata; class Mammalia; order Diprotodontia; family Petauridae; genus Petaurus; species Petaurus breviceps. The sequence continues at coordinate 543,156 of NW_027186308.1, forward strand.
TCTGGAGAGCAATTTGGAACTATACTAAAAGGGTTATAAAACTGTGTATACCCTCTGTCCCAGCAATACCACTACTAGGTCTGTATCACCCCCCCACAAAAAAAAAGGAAAAGGAAAAAGACCTATATGCACAAAGATATGCAACTCTTTTTGTGGTGATAAAGAACTGGAAAATTGAAAGGATGTCCATCAATTAGAAATGACCAAACAAGTCGTGGTATATGATTGTGATGGAATTTTCTTGTTCCTGCTGTTCAGTTGTGTCCAACTCTTTATGATCCTGTTTGGGGTTTTCTTGGCAAAGATAATGGAGTATTTGCCATTTTCTTTTCCAGCTCATTTTTACATATGAGGAAACTGAGGCAACCAGGGTAAGTGACTTGCCTAGGGTCACACAGTTAGTACATATCTGAGGCTGGATTTGAACTGAGGAAGATGAGTCTTTGACTCCAGGCCTGGCACTTTATCCACTGTGTCACCTAGCTGCCCTGTGATGGAAACCATTGTGTTATAAGAAATTACAAGCAGGAAGGTTTCAGACAAAGCTGGATAGATTTAGATTAACTGGTGCAAAGTGAAATGAGTAGAAGCAAGAGAACAATGAACACAGTCACAGGAGCACCGTAAGATGATCACTCGTGAATAACTGAGCCCTTTTTCAGCACTACAACCGTCCAAGACAACTCTGAAGAACTCATGATGAAAAACGCTACCCGTCCCCAGCGAGGGAGCTGGCGTTGTCCGCATGCAGATCGAAGCCCGCGTTTTACTTTATTTTTCATAGGTTGTCGTTGTGGTTTTGGCCTGTGTTTTCTTTCACAACATGACCGATATGGAAAGATGTTTTGCATGACTGCATATGCTTAACCTTTATCAGATTGCCTGCCTTCTCATTGTGGGGGGAGGAGTTGGAGAGAGGGAATTTGCAACTCCAAATTAAAAAAAAGAAGTTAAAAATTGATTTTACATGCAATTGGAAATATATATGTATGTGTGTATATGTTTGTATTAATGTATGTGTGTATATATGTATTCATTCTCAGTGCTATTTACCACCAGTGGACTTGAAAGTGCAGCCCAGGATGTCCAGCCCTTGGTGCTGCCCTAGAATTCCTGCTTGGGCCCTCTCAGGGGCCCTGAGAACCTGAGGCCTTCTTTCTTCTGCCGGGCCTGGAGCCTCCACCACCAGCTGCGCTCTCCCCATCTGTTTGGGGGCCAGTGAGGACAAAGGGATATTTACATTAAAGTTGGAAGTAGAACAAAAATCCAGACACTTTCCCCAATACCGCAAGGGGGCCATTCTGCTGCGTGCCACAGCGGTCAATGTGGGAATGAAGGAATTAGGCCCCTAAGTCTGACCAGCATCATGTCCAAATGCTGCCACAGTCCCCGAGGCATCCTTCTGGGAGGCCATTGCTTCTTTAGCTCCCTCTGGGCTCTTTAGACCATCCCTAAATTTGGGCTGGGCTGACTGGTTCCTGACTCTTAGAGCTCCACAGTGGCCTTTGAAACTGCCAAGAGAATCCACTCTTTTCACCTAGAACAGAAAATAATGAATGAAAAAGGTCAAGAAAGCCCCATTTCTTGGGAAGAGGTCCCAAGGCCTTCTGCCTTTCCACATGACAGGCTATAAGCAAGGCAGTCACCTCACTCCCCTGAGGGAAGGCAGCAGAGATGCTGGGAGTGGCGCAGGGCTGTCTGTGCAGCCATGGCAGGAGGACGCTTGGGCACCAGGTACCAAATGTCTGTGGATGCTCCCGAAGAAGCAGCTCTGCAGGGTCCTCCACTAGAAGCCCTCCTCTTAGCATAACTGAGATAACTGTGAAGCACTTCTCAATTGCCTGGCACGCAGTGAGTGCTTTATGAATGTTGGCCGTTTTTATCAAGCTCACGGTTCTATACCTATTTCAGACTCCATTACATGGGCCATATCTAAGAAAGCTTTGTTCTTATGGGGGGAAGCCCTCACACACAGAATCCACCTGCATATTCCACACAGAATTGTATTGGTGGGCAATGGAGTGGAGTTTGGAGAGCCTAAGAAAGTGATGCATGTCTTGGAGCAGGCCTCTCTTCAGAGAAAGTTTCCCTAATCTGGCACACACCGGGAGAGTCGAACTTTGTGCACCTGGGCCAGCTGGGTCTCTGGTGACCTTTCCAGACCCTGTTTCTATGAAGCTGTGGGTGCTTGGATGGCCTGGAAGACAAGCGAGGCCGTGAGCTTTCAGCCCACACCAGTCACTCCATTTGGAGCTTCCTAGACAGAGCTGGGCGCAGGCAGCAAGACACGAGACAGGGAGAGGTGTCATATGTGGCGGTCTGGGCAGCCACTGTGTCAGCGTCCTCTGAGAGGAGAATCCTGGAAGATGCTTCCACACCTGCCACGCCTGAGGAGGGAGACGCTACCTGCGAGGATGAGAGGGGATGGGTACTTGAGCTGCCAAAGGAGCCAGACATTTCCAGACCCAGCCACCTGATAGATTAGCTTTTGTGATCAAACTTTGCTGCTAAAAAGGCCTTTTTGGGGAGAAGGGGAGAAGAGAGTTGGGTAGATGTGGGGGGAGTGTTGATGTGAAAAAAGGGAAGAAAAGTGTCAATCAATCCCTTAAAAATAAACAAAAGAGAAAACCCCCAATATCCAATCCAGGAGCTACTCCATAAAGAATGGTGGGCACTGGAGCAGCTAGGTGGCACAGTGAATAGAGTACCAGCCCTGGAATCAGGAGGACCTGAGTTCAAATCTGGCCTCAGACACTTAACACTTGCTAGCCGTGTGACCTTGGGCAAGTCACTTAACCCCAATTGCCCTGCCTTCCCCCCTCCAAAAAGAAAAAAAAAAAGAATGGTGGGCACCCAGAGACACATGACTTACTTGGATGGATCCTGAGAAAAATGAGAGGAATACACTAAGCCAATTTCTCCCAGCAGAGGTAGCATGGAAGAGGGGAGAGTTGACTGGATTTGGATTTAGGAGAGACTTGGGCTCATGGCCTGCCAGATTAAGCTTCCTTCCTCATGTGAGGTCATGCCTCTGCTCAAACCACACAACATTCCCCTCCACCACATTGAGTTCAGTCTCATGAATGCCTGAGTGAGGCCGTCCAGGCCCCCACATGGGAGGCACCTGTCCATCATCCCATCCTCACACTCTTCTCTGCTCCAGCCCCAGGGCACAGCTCCCTCACCCTCATGCATGCCCCAAGCTTTCCTGCCTACCTTCCACCCCTTCACCCACCCTACATTCAAGCCATTCTGGCCTTCTTGCTTCTCTCATAATCACTGAGCCCACCTTGTGTGTGGAGACAAGAAGGTGGAGTACAGGCAGCCACCCAGCTGAACTCTCCCAACGTTCCCCTCCAAGCAAATTTAAAATGACACCTCAGATCCTATTTGGGGGTGGCAGAGTCAATAAAGGTCACAGGGAGAGGTTTTTCTAGCCCAGGACAACTACAGAGCTTGGTGGTATCTGTGATGCTGGAGCGGGAGCCAGTCTGGAGCCTGGCAGCAGCAGCAGCTGTGGGAGCTCTCAGCCCAGAGACAGGAAGGGGATCAGACACTTTGCTGGCACTGAGGGCAGCTGGGGCTGACTGGCTCCTCTATTGCCCATAGCAGTTCCGGGGCAGTTCCGGGGCAGAGATAAGCGCTTATGTCAATCACAGGGGAGCAGGGGCCCTGGTCACATTCCAAGGTGGACAGGAGCATTAGTCCTTGTGGCTGCAGGAGCATGGGGCTCGGGGGAAGTCGGGGTCCTGCCGGGGTCAAGGCCAGGGGAGCCATGACCACACCTCTCCCAGGAGCACACCACTTTGGAAGCACTGAGTACTTACAGATCCCTAGAACTAGCTCTGAAAACGGCCTGAAGCTTGGGACAATGCCTCTCTACTCCCAAGCGGACAGAGCCTGACTTTTTTTTTCTCTTTTTGATAGTATTTTATTTTTTCCAGTTACATGGAAAGACAATTTAAAACATCCAGTTAACATTTTTTTTTTGAGTTCCAAATTTCCTTTCCCCTTCTCCTTCCAGGAAGTAAGAATTTTAAATAGGTTATGTATGTGCCATCATGTAGAACATATTTTATATTGGTCATGTTGTGAAAGAAGAAACAGGCCAAAAGAAAAAACCACAAAAAAAAGATAAAGTGCAAATACTCTGCTTAGCCAAGGTCATGTGGCTAGTAAGTGTTAAGTATCTGAGGCCGGATTTAAACTCTCAGGTCCTCCTTACTCCAGAGCCAGCGCCCACCTAGCCACCCCTCCAATTCTAATTTTTAAGGAATTATTTTCTTTAGTTAATTTTTGTACCTCCTTTCCATTAGGCCTATTCTGCTTTTTAAGGAGTTCTCTTCAGTGACTTTTTTGTTTCTCTTTTATTATTAAGCCTATTCTGGTGGCAAAGCACCTGAGTCTATTCCAGCTGAGATTTACAAGGGAGGTGATCTATTGCTCATATAAAAGCTGACTGAAATGTTCCAGCTTATATGGCAAGAGGAGGTCATCCCCCTCAGGAGTTCGAGGACGCCTCCATTGTCCACCTCTATAAAGGGAAAGGAAATGGATTATCCTGTGACAATCACAGGGGGTCTCCCTTATAGTCATTGTTGGCAAGATTCTTGCCAGCGGCCTCCTTAATAGACTAATCCTTCACTTGGAAGATGCTTGTCTACCTGAGAACTAGCATGGCTTCAGAAGGGGCCAAGGAGCAGTCGATATGGTGTTTGCTGCCCAACAGCTCCAGGAGAAATGCCAGGAGCAGAACAGAGGACTGTACACAACATTTGTAGAACTGACCAAGTCCTTTGATACTATTAGTCATAAGGGCTTGTGGAAGATCAAGGCAAAATGTGGTTTCCTGGAGAAGTTCATCAGCATTATACATCAATTTCATGACATAATGCTTGCCCACGTTCTAGATAATGGACAATGCTCTGGTGCCTTCCTAGTCACCAGTCAGCATGATGTTTTCAGCCATGTTGTCAAATGTTTTCAATGAGGTTGAACACGGCATCAAGGTCAGCTAAGCACTGATGGTAAATTCTTCAACTTGAAAAGGTTACAAGCCAAGACCAAAGTGGAGGGAGTGTTGGTGCAGCATTTTCTGTTTGCAGATGACTGTGCTCTCAGTGCAGCCTCTGAAGCTGAGATGCAACAAAGCATGGATCAATTCTGTGTGGCTTGTGCTAATTTTGGCCTAACAATGAACACCAAGAAAACCCAGGTGCTCCATCAGCCGCCACCACATCATCCACATATGGATCCATTGGCTACAGCAAATGGGGAAGTTCTGAATACTGTGGATAAGTTCACTTCCTTGGCAGTGTACTTTCCAGGGATGCACACATTGATGATGAGGTTGATGCACGCATTGCCAGAGCTTGCTCAGTGTTTGGGAAGTTCCCACAAAAAATGTGGGAGAGAAGAGTTATTAGACTGATCACCAAACTGAAGGTCTACAGTCATAGTGCTGCCCTCATTGTTGTCTGCCTGTGAAACCTGGATAGTTTACCAGTGCCAGGCCAGGCAACAGAAATGCTTCCATTTGAATTGTCTTAGGAAGATTCTGAAGATTACCTGGCAGAACAAGAGACCAGACACTGAGATCTTTACTCAAAATAAACTGCCAAACATTAAAAATCTGCTTCAGGGAGCACAATTCTGATGGACTGGCGACATACACTTGCCAAAAAGACTATTTTATGGAGAACTCACACAAGGCAAGTGTTCACATGGACGTTAGAAGCAGCAATACAACGACACCCTCAAGGTCTTTCTCAAGAACTTCAGAACTGATTGTGTGACATGGGAGATACTGGCACAGGACCACCCTGCATGGCGTGCCCACATCAGAGAAAGTCTGTGCTCTATGAGCAAAGCAGAATTGAGACAGCTCAGAGGAAATGCAGGATACACAAATTCAGAGAATCCATCCCAAATGGACTATTTGTGCTCGACCTATGGTAGAGTATTCTGAGCTCGTACTGGTCTAATAAGTCACAGTCAGACACATTAGAAGGTACCTTTACCATAGTGATGTCATTTTGGTCCTCTGAGAATGAAGGACAACAACCAACCAATCCAGACAGCAAAGGAGCTAGGATTACAAGAATCACCTGCCCAACAACTGAGTGTAATCCTCGAGGGGAAAACTGGATATTTAATTAAATAGAAGTCTTTCAACCATTCTTGATGAAAAGGTCAGAGCTGAACAGAAAATCTGACATTCAAATGCAAGACTCAAGAGAAGCATCAAAAGGTAAACATGAGAGAGCAATCATAAGTTAAACTATTTGAAATCCTATATGGGAACTTTTAAGAACTTTATCACTATTAGGGCAATTAGACTGAGACTAGATAGACAGAGGGCATGAGTATGAGTAAATTATGGTGGGAAAATATAAAAGAAAAGCGAAGAAGGAAGAAAGAAGGATGCACTGGGAGAAGGGGGAAGGGAGAGGTAAAAAAAAAGGAAAATCTCACATAAAAGAAGCACACAAGAAAGAGTTTCTACAGTGAAGGGGGAAAGTGTGGTGGTAGCAGGCAATGCTTGAAACTCACTCTCACTGAAATTGGTTTAAAGAGGGAAGAATATATCCACACACTCAGTTGTTACAGAATTCCATCTTACCTGATAGTGAAATAAGAGGGAAAGAGGATAAGAGATGAGGGGAGGGAGATGATGAAGGAAAGAGTGGGTGAAGGGAAGCAATAGTCAGAAGCAAAACAGACTTTTGAGGAGGGGCAGGATAAAAAGAGAGAGAAGGTGGAAGAAAATTAAATGGTAGAAAATATAGAATAATAATAACTGTGAATGGGAATGGGATGAATTCACTAATAGAACAGAAGTGGAAAGCAGAATGGATTAGAAACCAGAAATAAAAAATATGTCATTTACAAGAGAAACACTTGAAATAGAAAGACACACATGGAGTTAAAGGGCTGAAACAGAATCTATTATGCTTCAGCTGAAGTAAAAAAGGCAGATGTAGCAAATCACAATCTCAAACAAAGCAAAAGCAAAAATAGACCTAATTAAAAGAGATAATCAGAGAAACTACATTTTGCTAAAAGATACCATAGACAATAAAGCAATATCAAAAAATTTCACAGGAAGTTTCTTTAATAAAGATCTGATTTCTCAAATATATAGGGAATGGAGTTCAATTTATGAAAATAAAAGTCCAGGGCAGCTAGGTGGCACAGTGAATAGAGCACCGGCCCTGGAGTTAGAAGGACCTGGGTTCGGATCCTGCTTCAGACACTTAACACAAAAAATAGCCATGTGACATTGGGCAAGTCACTTAACCCCAATTGCCCTCCAAAAAGAAAAGAAAAGTCCATTTCCCAATTGGTAAATGGTCAAAGGATATGAACAGGAAGCTTTCAGAAGAAATCAAGGTTATTTGTAGTCATATGAAAAAAATGCTCTAAATCACAATTGATCAGAGAAATGCAAAAACAGCTCTGAAGTACTGTAAGGGTTATGGGATTTAAAGATCTCCCATGCCCCATGGACGTGCTGACATAGCAGAGCAAGAGAAAGTGAAAAGCCGAGCTAACGGTCCTGCAGTTGGCAGTTGGTGGCTGTTGCCTTTTTTTTTTTTTGAGTTAGGACTCCAGCTGAGCACTGCCAGGGGCCGGAGCTGCTGGGAGTGCTCTTCCAGGATGCTGGGTGGTTGCTGTGAGTGGGGAGAGGAGGACCTTTGCCTGAGGTAGCCTGTTCTGTTTTAAAGGCTTGAAAATGTGGGTGCTTTCTACTTTATCTACCTGTGCCAATGTCATAAGTACTCTGATGGCTTTCACTTTCCGGTTTTGGGACTCAGTCTTTTGGTATCTTAATAAATTTTCTAGTTTATTTCCCCAAATGGCAAACCTGATGTATTTTGTGATGGATAATTATATCAGCATATTTGTAATCTCTATAGGCATTGTGAATATGGCATTGCTGATACAAGTACCAGCTCACACCTATCAATGAAAAATACTAGAGGAGATGAGGAAAAAAAGGTACACTAATGAACAGCTGGTGGAGTTGTGAACTGGTCCAGCCATTCTGGAGAGCCATTTGGAACCAGGTCCAAGGGCTATAAAACCAGGTATATCCCTTTGATCAAGCAGTGCCACTACTAGGTCTGTATCCCAAAGAGATCAAAAAAAAAGGAGAAGGACCTATAAGTACGAAAACATTTATAACAGTTCTTTCTGTGGCAGCAAAGAATTGGAAATTGAGGGTTTATCCATCAATTGGGGAATGGCTGAACAAGTTGTATATGAATGTGATGAAATACTATGATGCCACAAGAAATGATGAATAGTTTGGTTTCAGAAAAGCTTAGGAAGACTTATATGAACCGATGCAAATGATGTGAACAGAACCAGGAGATCACCTGCACAGTAACAGCAATATTGTAGTGAGGATCACCTGTGGAAGATTTGGTTCCTTTGATCAATACAATGGAGACAATCCCAAAGGACTCATGATGAAAAAATGCTCTCCACCTGTAGAGAGAGCTGATAAACTGAGTGCAAGTGGAAGTATAATTCTCTCTTTCTCTCTCAAATGGCTAATATGGAAATATTTTGCATGATTTCACATGAATAATTGACATCATGTTGCTTGCCTTCTCAGTGGAGGGGGATACATGGGAGGGAGAGAATTTGGAACTCAAATATTTTTTTTTTGGAGGGGGGAAGGCAAGGTAATTGGGGTTAAGTGACTTGCCCAAGGTCACACAGCTACTTAAGTGTCAAGTGCCTCCTGATTCCAGGGCAGGTACTGCCTGAGGGAACTCAAATCTTGTAAAGAAAGGGTTAACAATGATAACAAATGGAACTTTCCGGTTCTTACTGAGGGCATCGCCATGTTTACAGCCTTGGTGCTGCCCTCTGCTCTCCCCACATATCCAGCCAGCGTTCTCTTCACTCACATATCCACCACCCCGATGCAGGTTCTCATCAGCTTCTAGTATAGGGTCCTCTCCCTGAGGTACGCCTGACCATATGGCCCCTTCCTCCTCCTGTCTCCCCAGTGGCTCCATTCCCTTCAGAATCAATGTCTAGTCCTTTGTCAGGCATTGGTGATCTGTCAGTTTGGCCCTTGGTTCCTTTTTGTCTCCGACCCACACTCCCCAATCACACCCTGCACTCGTCTCCTGTCTAGGCACCTTGAATGCTTTCAATCCCAACTCTGACTCTCAGAACCCTTACTTCAAGCCCCTGTCCTCCAGGAGCTTTTTCCTGCTCCCCTGTTTCCCCACTCCCGGTTCCTAAAGCCTTTTCCCCTACTCAATGAAATGATTTTTACTGTTATTTCCCCAAGACAGCAGCACAAGTTTCTTGGGGGGAGGGGCAGTTTCACTTTCTTTGCCTCCCCAGTGCTCAGTATACAGTAGGTGCTTGACCGATGGTTAGCCATGGGCCTTGTTGACCAGGGAACTGCCCAGGCAAGGCCAGGCACCAAGACCGAGAGAAGGCGTGCTGCACATTATGAAGTAACAGCAAACAGGGCAGGTTGGCCTTGGCTGGACCAGTGTGTGTGAAGGGGAGTACCATCTAATAAGAACACTTATTAGATCTAATAAGACCAGCACCACCAGGGGTCCAGCCTCGGATGGAGCCCAGGGATGGCTTCTCTCCTCTTCCTGCTGGCCACTGGAGGGGGCCTGCACCAACAGACCTGGCAGGTCCAACACAACAGGTTGCATTTGATTTCGTGGCTGCCACGTCCATACCCTGTTGACCCATACTGACCATACTTGCCATCCGTACACAATTCCCAGGACTTTTCAGATAAATTGCTCCATTCTGGTACTTGCGAATTGCCTTTTGATCCCAGGGGCAAGTCTTCATTCATCCTTATGGAATTCCATCTCTTTGGCTTCTGCCTGTCAAGCAGTTAGCTTCCCTCTCAGCGTGGAGTGGCCATCTCCAGCCTAACGACTGATAAACACTTCTCATCCCACACAGGCCAAGCAGAGAGTGCCATGGCACTCCCACTCCCTTGCTTGGAGGCCAAGAGAAGCTGAGGCTATGAGGATTGGGCGGGGGGGGGCGCAAGGGATGTATGTACAGAAAGGAAAGGAAAAGATCTAATTACAATTGCATATACCATTTTTTCAGGGTGGTTACTAGAGAGGATGCTGGTTTCTTAGGGCTGGGGAAACCTGAGAAAGAACCAAAGGGTTGGGCGGCTAGGTTGGCACAGTGAGTAAAGCGCTGGCCCCAGAGTCAGGAGGTTCTGGCCTCAGACACTTAACACACACACACACAACTAGCCGTGTAACCTTGGGCAATGTGTAACCTTAACCCTAATTGCCTCCAAAAAGGCAAAAAAAAAAAAAAACAAAAAAGAAAACGGAGAGGGACCCAGAGAATCAAGGACCTGGAGACTCAGGGCACAGGTCGCCAAAGGGAGGAGTGGTGGGTAATGAGAGATGGCCTGTAGTTCAAGGACAGGAAGGTGCAGGGAGGGCCGAGTCTGCTGACAGAGGCAGACTCACTGAATGACCAGTACCACAGCACAGAGAAATGCAGGCCAGGAGCCAGGGAAAGCCTCCATCTACTGTCCTCCTCTGTAAGCTGGGGGTCATGGGAGAACCTAGCTGTCAAGGCCACTGCGAGGACCAGGTGTCCCCAGAGCCCATCACAAAACCTGGCACCCCCTGAGCTGGAAAATCCCCGTAAAAACTTCAGGCCTTCCCTTTATATCAGAGGGAAGTCTGAATTTTCTTTTCTGGGGTATTTGGGGGCAGTGGCTTCTTGTAAAATCTGGGTTAAGTATCTGGTCACAGGCCATGTCTGCTAACCTTCCCCTAGATTCCCACTTCATTGGGACCCTTGATATATTGAAACCTGGGATAAGTGTGCATGCTCATTCACCCTCCATGGCTCCCACTTTCCAGCCAGAGCTGCCCCTGGAAGGCTGGGCTGCTGTCCATGTGGTTCTCTCCTTCCCACCCAGCTGGGGTCATCTTCCCTGTTAGGCCAGGAGCCCCCTGAGAGCAGGGCACATTTAGCTGACCTTGCTTTTGTCCTCCCTGCTAGGTCAGGTGCTGCTGTCAGGCTGGATCCAAAGCCTGGCTGTCCTGGCTGGGGCCATGGAGGCTTCCTGGGGCCTCTGTGTGGGCTATGACCCCCCACTGCCCAAGAATCGGTTACAGGTACATGCATATGCAACATAGAACCCATCGCAAGTTAACCAATCACAATAAATCTTTTTATTTGAAATTCCCAAAATTTAAGGCACTCACCAGTGTGAGGATATTAGCCTGTGGCTATAGGCTGGTCTTGGTATAGAAATAGAATAGAAATATAGAAGACATACTTGAAAAATCTGGGCTGCTCTAGGTAAGAAAGGGTTAAATGCATGCCAGTAATCACAGTGATACTCATAGGCCTTGGAAGGTCGGTTCTTCTTGCCATGCCAGGCCTGGTGTCAGGCAGTCTGCTTCTCTGGACCCTCCCCCTCCTCCAACCCTACACTCCATGGATCCGTGGACAAGGACTCGCTGAGTTCCTTGCTCGGCGTGGAGCAGTTTAGGGAGGAAAGATGCAAGCCAGAGACAGTTTCTTGGCGGCCAAGATTTTCAGTGTAGAAAAAAAGGTTAATTCACAGTAAGGCCATTACATACATCATTTAAAGTGTTTTTAAAAAGAGTGCAAGAATAACTTTCAGCATTGCTGAAGACTAAGGAGCTTTGGGTTACACTGTATGCTAACTGGGGGAAGCCTCCCCTACCTTCTGAACCACAGGAGAATGGGAGCGCAACAACGAAGCCAGTCCGCCTCCACACTGACCACCTCATGCAGTCTGGCCTCCAGGGGCTGCCGGAATAGTCCCCATTTTCTCATGGTCGAGCATGGTCAGGGGCAGGGCTGGCACACTCCTCCTCAGACCACCTGCCACAGCCCCCTGAAATACTGGCTGACTCCCACCACACAGAGATGTGAGCTGCAGCCTTGGAAAGCCCTGTTCATCTGCCTGTCAAAGGTCTTTGTTCCCCTCCTAGAGACCCTGGTCAGCTGCGCTCCCCAGGCAGGAGCCGGTGGCCTGGAACCACACCCCCACAGCTGAGCTCACGCCTCTGGAGAGGGCACTGGGGCTGCAAGGGAGCAGATGCTGTTCTCAGAGTCAATTGCATTTGTTAAAAACAGGAGGATACTTTTGAAAAAACAAACAAGCCCCCCAAAGCCCGACATTCTGGTTGACTTTTCCGAAGCCATCTTTCCCCCATACTTCAGAAGAGCAAACAAACCCAAGCCGGCTGAGGGTGGCTTCTTTTGGAGATGAACAAAGACATAACTTCTTGGTGCACATTTCAATGGGTGTCTGGTCAGGAACTTCAACCAAAACCAAGGCCCGTGTTTGAAATAAAAACCAATATTCCTACCACGGAGCAGAGGATGACTTGGGAGGGAGGGTCAGGCTTGCTCCCCCCATCCCGACCCCCTGCAGCTGTGGCTGAGCCCAGAGGACAGAGGGGAAGGACGGCTTCCAGCCTCTGTCCTCAGGGGCCTCCATCGGGCCAAGGAGAAGGGCTTCTCTTGTCAGGATGTTTCACTGGGTAGAATAATTCATCAGGGATTAGGGAGGGTCTCATTTGAACATAAGGCTCTTTACTGAAAGCATCAGATTAATGGAAGATGTGGATGTGATTTCTGAGCAGCCACGGCCCCTTGGAGGAGGCTGGGCCGCCAGCGGCCAGCAGGGAGCTCCACGGAGGGCTAGTTCTCAAATCTGGCATAAGGGTTCTGCTCTTTAAACAGCCCTGAAAAGAAGAGATTAAAATGACAACCCAGTCACCGAATGGGAAAAATGAACTCACTTCTACAGGATTCAGGACTGAGGATTCCCTCTGGCCACAAGCAAATGGAACAGGAAGGAGTGAAGGCAAGGGCCACCAACTCTCATTTCCCAGAAAGCTTACCCCCACAAATGTACACAAGCCTGAGGAAAGTGAGAGTCAATGAATAAAGGAGACCAGAGTCTCAAACAGTTTAGTCACTAATCATTAGTGATCAGAGAAATGCAAATTAAAACAAGTCTGAGGCACCACCTCACACCTACCAGACTGGCTAACAGGACAAAACAAGAAAATGATCAATGCTGCAGAAGATGTGGGAAAATTGGAACACTAACGCATTGTTGGTGGAGCTGTGAGCTGATCCAACCATTCTGGAACTATGCCCAAAGGGCTACAAAAATATGCCTACCCCTTGACCCAGCAACACTGCTTCTGGATCTGTAACCCAAAGAGATTTTAAGAATAATCTGGAAAAGGATCCACAGGTAGAAAAATGTTCACAGCAGCTCTTTTGGTGGTGGCCAAGAACTGGAAAATGAGGGGATGCCCATCCTTTGGCGGAACAGCTTAACAAGTTGTATATGAACGTGATGGAATACTATTGTGCTACAAGGAAGGAGGAGCAGACAGACTTCAGAAAAACCTGGAAAGACTGGTATGAACTGATGCAGTGAGGGGAGCAGAACCAAGAGCCAGATTTTGCGATGACTTTGACAGACTTAACTCTTCTCAGTAATGCAAGGACCATGGTGGACAATGCTGACCACATCCAAAGAAAGCACCATGGAGTCTAAATGCGGATGGAAGCAGACTATGTGCTCTCATTTTAGGCTGTGGTTTCTTTCTTCTCGTGGCTCCTCCCATGGATTTTAACTCTTCTTCAGAACATGACTAAGGTGGAAATTAAAAAACCTTCTAGCTCACATCCCAAAGAGAGAACCCAAGTCAGTCTTGGGGTTCTCAGGTACAGCAGTCCCTTCGGCAGAGCCGCTTTGTTCCCAAGCAGCCTCTGATGATCTCCTGTAACTTGTCCACTTGTTTGTTCCACAGGTACGTGGCAACGTGCCGGAGCAGGCACCCTGACCTCTTAAACTGAACCTTGTCTGAAACCATCTTGGATGTGGAGGGGGGGTTTTCCCTTCTAATTTCTCTTCATAAAATCCTTGAGTTAAGGGAAGTGTAGGGAGGAAGAGAGGAGGTGCAGGGCTGGGGAAACCATGGGGAAGAGAGACAAGAACCTGGCGCTGTGCCGTCACACAGTCAGAAGCTGAAGGGGCACATCTGAGAGATAGATGCCTGAGGATGGATGGACCAGGGACTGGGAACCAGGGTCTCAAACCACTTGATTCAGAACTAGAGCTGCCTAGATGGGAAGACCTTTCTGAATCCACACGGGGCCCATATAGGTGACATTCCCCAGGTCCCACGCGGCCCAGGCAAGGAGATGGAGAAATTTCTGAGCCCAGACAGGGCCAGCAGGGAGATAGATGTTCCAGAACCCAGATGGGGCCAATGGGAAGACCTTCCTGAGCCCAGATGGGGCCAATGGGAAGACCTTCCTGAGCCCAGATGGGGCCAGTGGGGAGATGTTCCCAAGCCCAGATGACAGGCAGCTGGTGACACTGCCCAGCCGCGGGGACAGAGACGTTTAGGAGCCCCGGTGGGGCCAGTGAGGAGACATTCCCGATCCCAGACAGGGCCACTGGAGTGACATTCCCCAGCCTGGATGGGGCATTCCACAGAGGGCTCACCATAGTCACAGGGAATCTATTCCAAGACACATGTGCAACAGTGGACAACAGATAAAACTTAAAGTGGGTCTCACCGTATTTTTTTCTGATTTCTTCATGTCTGGACTTCATCTCTGCTCTCCTGCAAAAGGAAGGAAAGCCAGGAATGCACAAACCTGCCCAAACTAGGGAGTGGACCCCTCCCCCATGGCCCAAACAGGCCGGCTGGTAGCAGACACCTGCCCAGGCTCGCCACCCAGCACCCCTTCAAGAGGAGCCTTCATTTCATCAAGAGGCCCGAGACTTCAGTTTCTGAATGTTCGGTGAACGGGGAAGAAGCAGAGCAATCAGGGGCATGAGTGGGCATGCACCACCAGAACAGTCAGGCCATAAGGACAGCTGGGGACCCACAGAGCTTTCAGCCTTTCTCCTGTTCAGCTGTCCAGTCTAGCGGATGCTAGGTCAGGCGTTCATTAGCTCTGTCTGGCTCAGGATCCCCCCGCGGCTGCCCAAAGCCTGCCAACACCTCCCTTTCTGCGCCTCTGGGTCCTCCCGGGCTGGATACTGGCTCCATGCCCCCCACCCCCGGGGCCTCCTCTCAGGCTGGGCCTTGGCTGCAGAGCGAGGGACAGGCCCTCACAAATGATGGAGGCTAAAGAGAAGTGAATCGTCTGGATCCAGCACAAATCTTGGCGTCGGTGGCGCTGTGCAGAGGCCCAGGCCTGGGGGACCTCACCTCTCCTCCTGCCGCACTTTCCTCTCTTCTCTCTCTCTAGCAGCACGCTCCTCTTCCTCGTCGGACCTGAGGACACCAAGACAGGGAAGCAGTCACTGGCTGGCAGCTGCGGCCTGGCCCAGTCCCAGGGGGTCTAGCCAAGAGGCCCCTTGCCCCGGGTGTCCCTCCAACACTTGCCTACGATCCTTCCTTTTCCTACAGCAGCAGCAGCAGCAGATGGTGATGCCCAGCAGGAGGGAGCCTCCCACCACTGACATGGCGATGATCAAGGCTTCAAAGTTCACTGTGGACACAAGGATAGGAAAAGTGAAACTGGCCCCAGGGCAGTGTGCCTGTGACCAACCTGGGAGACACCGGACCCCCTTGCCACCCAGGGCCTATCCTTGGGTCTCCCCAACACACCATGGCTACTGCTTGTTTTCCTCCCCCTTCTCCTTCAGGAGCCCACCATCATCCCTTGAACACAGATCCGTGCAGCAGCCCCCTGCAAGTGGGCATCTGGCCTCAGCGCTTGACCAAAGCAGCTCTCCCCAAAGGTACTACCCAATCTAACGACCTTTTCCTAGTCTCTATTGTCAGACTTCCCTCTTGGTCCTTCTCAGTCTCTGGGATGTCACAACCCTGCCCTGTGGGTGTGCCCAAGGGTGCTGGCCTGGGTCCTGGGCTTTCTACACTGTCACCTGGTGACCTGGCAAGCTTCCATGGGCTTATGCATCCTCCCCACACAGAGGCCTCCAGCCCTCCTCTTTGCTGGGATATTTCTAGCTAGATGCCATGTGGATAACCCAAAGGCAACATGCCAGAAATTAAACTCAACTCTCTTTCCCCCGAAACCTACCTTTCTTCTGGACGTCCCTTTTGGTTTAAGGTCACAGCCTTTATTCCCCAGACCAGCCAGGTGCCAAGCACTGTCTGGAAAATCTCCACAAGGTTCTCTCTTCTCCTCACTTGGCCCCCTGCTATTAAAAGTCCCCTATCCAAGTGCCTGCCAAGCACAGGGGCTGCCCCGGCCACGCCCCTGCTATTCGGAATAGAGTACCTCCATCTTGTCTCTAAGATAAGACAAAGCTCTGTGGCATTTAAAGCCCTCGTGGATGATTTCAGAGCAGGCACCTGGGTGTTCAGGTGCAAGGCTATCAGGCCAGAAGGAGAGAAGAGATTCTAGGGAGGGGCACGAGGGACACAGAATCTCTGCTGCTAGGGATCTAGCAGTTGGAGGGGGAAGATTCACTGGCTGCCTCCCTCAGGCCACCCCCATTTCTGGCAACTCTGTAAACTACAGAAAGACACTCATCCTTGGAGACCCCAAAAAGGAAACATGATTTTCTTTTAAATGAATTTGGTAAAACCCCTTTCTGAGTCTACCCACCAGGATTAATCCACCAGGTATGGGGAGCGTCTACAGGAGGCAGAATAGCATGTTTGCCCATTTACCCACAAGGAAGGCCAGCCCATGCAAATTAGTCTGACCAAACTTAGGCCCTCACTGGTGTCTCCAAACTACACTAATTTTATGAGGCAGTGGGGCACAGAGGAAAGAATGCTGAATTTGGAGTCAAATGTGGGGTCTGCTGCATGACCAACTCCCCTGACACTTGGTTTTCTCTCTGCAAAATGTCACAGTGTTTACAGAACCAGAGACTGAGGGGGTGAAGGGGCTCAGCTAAGGTTAGGGCATGCAAAGCACTCAATTGCTCTGCCACTGCTACTCCACGTGTGGGGCAGAGGAAAGGACAGTCAGCTACCACTTCCATACCACCGTATGCCTGGCTCTAGACTAAGGGCCTCACCAAGATTATCTCATCTGATTCTCACAACAGCCTCACTTTACAACAGACAGAAGGCACCTGCCCAGTGTCACACAGCTAGGAAGATCTGAGGCTGGATTTGAATTCAGGTCTTCCTGTCTCCAGGTTGGGGCTCTGTGCATGGTGGTGCCTTCTCTAAAAGTATGGAGTTTATTGTTCTATGATTTTTATTTATTTATTTTTGCTAGTGGCTACTAATCTTACAATAGCATTCTTTTAAAATTTCATTTAAATCACTGGAGCCTGCCTGGCCCTGCCAATCTGGGCTCCTGGACTTACTCCTTTACGGACGCCTTTTAATTGTTAAGAAGCATTACTGAAAAATGAAGATTTTTTTGGCAAATGGAAGTAAATCATTTAAAAAATGTCCAGTTTCTAATTGATATATTTTACAAATCTAGACCTTCTCTGAATCTGTCTAAAATCATGGTGGATCCCTTCTGGATTACAGACCATTCACTCTTTCAATGTTAACTGACAACATAACAGCTTCTGATGAGGCCCAGAGCTGGAAGGCAGGGAGAGGAAGGAAAGGTCTGGGGCCTTGAGGCAAGACCAGAACAGGGTATTTCCACAGCGCCTGCACAGCTGTCCTAATGCTGCCTGCTCTCCGGCACCATAGGCAGCAGCAGCTTAGGACCATGGACAGCAGTCAAGTGCCAACAGTTGCCTTTTCTTTAAAAAAGGCCAGAGCAGAAATCTAGGCCCCAAGGTTTACATGTCCTACAGCTTAGCCCTGGGACTCACTCATTCCTCCAGGGCCTGAAGCCACAGGGCCTAGGTTACTGCCTTCACTGCCTCGGGCCCATATCCTCTCTGGCCTCAGTTTCCTTCTCTGTAAAAATGAAAGGGCTGGACCAAACAGCAAGAGCTCAGGATCCAAGCCCCCACCAGGACAGACTGTGGCAGTCAGCTTCTTCTTTCCCTATGTCCTCATCTCCTGGCCAACCCCTCAGGAGGTAGGTGTTTGGCCGGGGACTCCAAATCCAGGGCTTTCCTTGGCCTCTCCAACCACCTCTGGGAGCCCCTCCTGGTGAGCTCACCTCTCCAGTCATGGCAGTCACAGAAGAAGGGGAGCCTGGAGCTAGGCAGGCTGCTTAAAGTGGGTGGTCAGGGTATCTCTGTGGAGGACTGCCTGACACCCAGGAGCAGGCAGAGACGGGTGCTGGCTAGCTTGGTGACTGGTTAGCACAGGCTGTGGACTTCACTTCTTCACCACCCAAGGAGCTTGGGGTGCCTGTCTGGGGCCGTGGACCGTGACAGACACCAGAGACTTTGGGGCTTTCCTTAGCAGAACCTGCCCTGACACCCTCACCCCTCTCGTGCCCTTTCAGCTCATGTTAGATGGTCCATTCTCAGCGTCTCCCCAGGGACGAGCCTGAGCCCAGCCCAGCAGGCCTCCCAACTTAGTCCAATCTGAGGATGACTGCAATGACTCGTGTGGGCGCTGACAGAACGAAGTGGGTGAGTTGTGTGCAGTTAGGAAGAGTTGAAGGCAGGAAGCAGGGGCCTTTCCCCACAGAGGTCAGGGGAGGGAAGAAGCGTTCCTCCTGTGCTGGGGGGATGCCAGGCCTAGGACAGGGACCACACCTCCCTCCACTGGGGGCTGCTCAGGTCAGCTGTCAACCATTCGGTTCCATCTCCTCTGGGTGAAGGATTGCTCGAGAGAGAGAGAACAATGTAAAATCATCAGCCATCTCTTTGACCAGGGTGTCTCTGAATCTGTTCCTTCCCCAGGGAGACAGGGCATGGTGCCCAGGGTCCACCTCATTCTGGCCCTCTGTACTCAGCTCCTTTGGGCCTGGGTCTGCTTCTGTATTCCTTCTCCAGGACTGATCCTTCAATTCCTTCCTTCTCCCAACTTTTCACATCCCTGGCATCCCTGCAGGCAGCCTTGACACCGCCCAGGCCCTTGCCAGGTCTCTGAGTTGGAATGAATGTGGGTGTGGGCTCTGACCAGGGAACCTAGGAAGAAACTGCCCATGGTTCCAAGCCTAGGTGCATTCAGCCCAGCACCCCACACCGGGCAGCTGGGTGCAGTCTCTCTCCCTCCAAGCATCCTGGGCGTTTGTGCAGGGCTCTGTTCAGACAGCTCACCTCCAGGGGCACCCTTCTCCACCTTCACAGTGTTCTTCCTTGGCTGGGGATTTTCCATGCAGGTGACTATATCTTCCCTTGCCTTCCTCTGTCCAAACCTGACTCGGGTCAGATATACTGCGCAGCTCTTTTCTGTGGGCTAGAGGCAGCCCCTTCCCTCGTCTCCTCTTTCAGGAAAGGAAAATGAAGAGCCGCTACTTTGTGGCATGGGGAGCCTGTCAGTAAATCCCACAGGAGCGTTTGGAGGGCGCTGCAGCCAGCTGCCTCCCCTCTGCAGCTGTCTTCCTGTGGGGGATGGGGGGAGGGAGGAGACTTGCGTGAATGTGCCTTCCTTTCCACCTCCAGATATGCAGCATGTCTCTGAGGATGAAAGCTCCTGGGGGCACAGACTGTCTTGGCAAAGACCTTTCACTCTGGGCAGCTCCTAGCCTGGCATTGCTCTGGGCACCCAGATGACAGCCCTGGCCTCATCTTCCAAGCCAAGAGGAGACCTGAGGCATCCAGCCTTCTGAGAACCTCCAGTCCAAGAGCCCCAGGCACCCAGGCAGCTCCGACTCTGAGACAACGGCGGGGGACCCCCCCAAAGTGCCCCCGGCCCCTCTCGGGTGCCAATGTGACCATCCGCCTCCCCCACCTCTTCCTTCTGCCCACCCGGCGATGCCGTCCCATCATCCCCATCTGCAGGCTCTCCCTGTGCACCGGCTCCTTTCCTCCTGCCTCCAGAGGCCCGTGTGTCCCCAGAGGACAAAGCCTCACTCTGGCCCTACAGTCTCTTCTGCCTTTGTGGTCCACACCAGCTGCCTCCACTCTGCGCTCTCCTGACCGGGGATCTCAGTCCTCCTGCGCCCTCTGCAGCCCGGACGCGTGGGTCACTCCTCCTCCCTCTCTGACCACACGCTCTACCCACAGGCTCTGCCTGGGCCCTCTTCTCCTCTCCCTCCTGCGGGGGCAGGTAATGGGGCAAGGAGGCTTCCCACGCATTTCGTTCTGGGGGTCAGGACGTGCACACAGAGGCCCCCCCCCCCCCGGGCCCCTTCTCGCCCTCCCCGCTCCCGGGGGCAGTTATTTCGTTCTGGGAGGCAGGAGGTGCACACAGAGGCCCCCCGCCTCCCCCCGCCCTACAGCTCGGGCCGCCCTCCCCCCTCGGGACTCCCCCATCCCCCACCTCCCCAGGGCCCCCCCAGGACTCACCCCAGCACACGCCCCAGCGGGCCGAGCTCAGCGGGCACAGCGCGCGCGGCGGCAGGATCTTCCGCACGGGGTAGTCGAGGCACGCGTTGTTGGCTTTGCACCAGAAGCACTGGGCGGAGAGGGGGGGTCAGGCCGGCCGCAGCCCCCCCCCCCCCCCCGCCCCGGGGGGGGCCCCGGGGGGGGGGGGGGGGGGGGGGCCCCGCAGGGGGGGGGCTCTTCCCGCGGACTCCCCGGCACTCACCGAGACATTCCGCAGGCACTCGGCGCACGTCCGGTTGGAGCTCTGGGAGCAGGCTGCGGGGAGACGAGGGATGGGCCGTCAGCCCGGGGGGGGGGCAGCCCCCCCCCCCACACACACACCTAGTCAAAGAAGGGGGGCGCGGTGGGCCTGGCCGGGCCGCCCCACTTCGCGCAGGCGCAGTGCGCCCGGAAAAGAGCGGCTCCCCTCCCCTTCCTCCCCCGCGCAGGCGCCGTGGGCTCGCCCCGCCGCTCCTCCCTTCCCCGAGCGCCCCCTTACCAGAGGCCGCGCTCTGGGCCGACACGGCCGGCCCGGACTGAGGCAGGAGCAGCGGCAGCAGCAGCAGCGGCCCGAGCACCGCGGCCCGAGCCGGGCCCCGGGGCTCCATGAGCGGGCGCTCTACAGCCTCCGCGGCTCACGGACGGGGACAGAGACGCAACCACAGGCGGACGCTGCTGACCCTTCTCGCTGAGCCGCAGTCCCAGCTGCCCACTGGGCAGGCGCAGGGCGGGGCCGTGGGCGGGGCCTGCTGGGCATCACCGCGCAGGCGCCAAACCCTCCCGCAGGAGCGAGCGGTCCCTGGGTTGGGAGGGGGGAGAGGAAGGGCAGGGGGAGGGAGAGGGAGCGGGGTTGAGTGGGTGGACCCTGAGCCCATCGTGTGGAGGGGGAGACTGAGGCGAGGACCGGCGTCGTGCGGGAGCAGGCCGGGGAGGGTCCTCCTGGGGCTTCCGCCCTCTTCCCCTCCTTAAATGCCTCCAGGGCCTGGCGCGGGGGCTCGCTGCTCCGCAGGCCCCATCTGGCCCCAGAGCTCGCGGGGACCCTGGGGGTCCAGGGAGGGAAGGGCACCCTCCTAGGCCAGCATCCAGGTGGTCGCGAGCACGAGGCCTCTCCCAGCCTCAATTTCCTTGTTTGTAAAACGGGGAGCACTGCCCCAGCTCCTGCCCTCCGTGCCCCCCCCGGCTGGGCGGTGCCGAGCTGGCCCCTCCCCATCAGGAGCCCCAAGGCTGGGCCAGGGTAAGGCCTCCTGCCCCCCCCCCCCCCCCCGGAGGGGGCGCGAGCCCTGGGAGCCCCCGGAACCTCCCGTTGGCACTGCGGGAGGCCCAAGCCTCGGTTATCGCGAGTCAGTTACCTCATAAGTTACCTCGGGCCTTAACCTAGCCCAGCCCCCGCTGTCCGTTGCGGGGAGGGGGGCACTCCAGCCTGGATCCCGTCAGAATCACCTTCCCCCAGTTCCTGGAGGCTGACCCAGCCCCACGAAGACCCTCCTAAGCCTCCTGCTCCCAGATTCCCCCCTGGCTCTGTCAGATTGTTCTGCCCCCTCTTTCAATACAAGCTCACAAATGCTCAGGCTCCATCAGCCTGCCCAACCTGGCGAATCTTTAATACACTTTTACTTTGGCTGAGAGAAGGCTTGAGTCGAGTTCATTCCGCAGGACCCAGTGTGTCTGTGTTTGGGGTCCTGAGCCCCCCTAGCCCTAAACCTCAGCAATACCACCGGGCTTTATTTTCTCAGCAAGCCTCAGTCTCTGGGCTTCAGTCGTTTGGATTCTGCATGGGAGAGGCTTCCTGATCCCGATTCTATCCAGATCCTCAGCTGAGGCCACAGGGCAAAGTTTTCTCCTAGTGCTTACTGAATCATTTCTTCAGTGTGGTCTACAATAGGCATCTAGAACAATAGTCTCAGCTTTCACGAGGAAGGGTGGAGAGAAGTGAGAAAGAGATAAGATTTCTTAAAGAGTTGGGGTGGTGGTGGAGATAAGCTTAAAAGAGATAAGATTTAGCCTTAAGTGGAAGGTCCCTAAGGTGAGAGTTCAGATGTGGCTTTGTAGTTCCAGGACCCACTCCTGGGGACCAAATCCAGCACAGTTTTCAATTTAGACCAGGCCTCAGCCCCCCAGGGAGGGGACTCCTGTCTGAGTGGTTGGTCTGGGCCACAGGAGCCCAGTCGCTGGGGCCATCTGGGAAGGGTGCCCAAAGCCTTGCCCCTAAAGGCGGAGGGGGTTGGTCTAGATGAGTGAGTCAGGGCTCTTGGGCCTCCCTTTTCTGGTCCAGCCCTCCCTGCTTGCTCCTGCCTCCAGGCAGTGCCCAGGAGATTGTGGGGGGTACTTCCTCCCAGCCCAGGGTGTCCTCAGATCCCAGGCCTCACAAAGCATCTTTCCAGGTGAGGACACAAATGTTTGGGGTCCTTTGAAGCTGCCTGTGGATCATTGACTGGGGGTGCTTCATGAGCTGGTGAGAGCTTCATGTGCCTCAGAGAGGTGAGCCCACCTGATGCCCTCCTTTTAGAATTGGGGAACCTGAGGTTCAGAGTGCCCTAAGCCTTCCCTGTTCACAGTGCCATCCCCCGGGGAGCCTTCCCTGGTCACCTGGCTCCAAGGCACGATGTCATAGCCTGTTAGATGGGACGCCCCTCTCCCCAGCAGCCTCAATAGATCCACCCTGGCCCAGACAAAGTGGGCTCAATGTGGCTCCGCCTCAATTGGGATCTGCTCAGGCTGCTGGGGAGGGGGGTCATTGCCCAGGCCTGTGGACTGGGCAGTAAGCTAAAACAGAACAGAGAAGGGAAGTGCACCGACCTTGAGGGAGGAGGGAGTGTGGCCTCTTGACATCACCCCAGCCTTCTCCAGCCAGGTCTAAAGGTGGGAGGGGGGCACAGCCAGCTCCAGAGCCTGCCTCATAGCTCCCTCTGCATCCAGGACGGCCATGAATGAGACCCTCCTGGGGGCGGGGGAGTTTCACAGAATATCCTTTCCTGGTTTTCGCTTTAAATTCTAGGCTCAAGACTGGCTCGTCCAGCCCAGCTCCCAGTTCTTTCCTGAGCCTCAGCCCTGTTCTGAACAGAATCAGAGAGGGTGGGGTGGGGGCACAAGCACAGCCCTGATCCCATGCTGACCCTCAGCAGGGCATCTCCACCTCCTCCCCATCCCCCTCTCTGGGACCTGACCAGAGCAGCCAGTCCCAGGTCCTGGAGGAGTCCTGAGTGCCCCCCACGGTGTGTGCCCTGAGGTGCAGCCCTCGCCCCAGCACTGAGCCCCTCAGCAGACAGGTAATAAACTCAAGTGGCAAATGAGACAAATTTGGGGACCAACATAATCAAGATTTCCCTACATGGTGCTGAATGTGGACGGCCCCTAACACGGGCTGCTCCAAGGAGAGAAGCCCTTATCTCTTCATGCTGCAGAAGGGTGAGGCCAGAGCGACCTTGGGCAGAGGGGCTGCAGAGCCAGCCAGCACTGGCAGCACATGCTGGTCCATTCCGATCCCCACCTGTGAGGGAACCAAGGAGAAACTCCCTTGCTTTCAACCGGTTCTCACCCTGAATTCAGGGAAGACAAGAGACCCTTTCTCCTAGTACAAGAAGGGAGTGACTATCCACCTGAGTGGCCTCTCCTATCAGGAGCCTGTGGGTGGGACAAGGCCTGGGGCTTGTGCAAGGAAAGAAAGAGAAAAGCCTCTTGTGGGCTCAGAATAGGTGGGCTTTGGGTAACAGTGTTTACTGGGATGGAGTTTGCATTTCTTTAAACTTTGCTCTCTAAGGCTTACAGATCTTGTTTGAAAGAAGAAATCAGAG
>NW_027186308.1:567723-573588 GCF_028583685.1 Petaurus breviceps papuanus
CTTGTTTGAAAGAAGAAATCAGAGGCTAAATCTGTTGGCATTTTAATAAAAGTTTAGAAAAATGGAAGCACAGTGAACTCTGTCGGAGTTTCCTAGTATTTGCTTGGCTTGTGGTGGGGGAGGGGAGGACCCTGCCTGTTGGCATCTGCTGCCAAACTGCTGGGTCAGATTCCAGACTTGGACCCTAAGAAGATGTGGGTGATTGTGAGCCAGACTTGGCCTATAAACCCTACCAAAGTATGACAGGCGTCCAATGAAGGCACATCATGGGAGTCTGAAAACGCAAAGATGAGACTGTTGGGAGTGTGTGCCCCTGCCCGCCCCCACATGCCGACCCATCTATCCATCCCTCTACCCACTCCTCCACTCTCCCCTCCATTCTTCCATACATCTGTCTATCCATTTTTCAGCACCAACAGCCTAGAAGTTCTAGATCATTCTGTCACATATTTTCAAACTCCACACAAACTTAAATCACCGGGCAGAAGATCTAAGTGGAAACCCCAGGGCAGACAGAGGGGCCCTGAAGTGCTGGACAAAGAGAGAGTGGGGCCATCCATCAGATACACGGGCTGAATGGCAGATATGTGCAAAGGGACAGAAAACACTCAGCTGGCTGGCAAGGTGGGTGTGCAGGAGTCATGGGCAGGAAGGCCTGGCCAAAGAGGACACTCAGTGTGATTTTTCCCTCCTTCAGAATTGTCCCACCCAGTGCTCAAGTTTTCAGGGAAGGTGGAAAAAAATCCTGGCCAAGGCAGGACCTGTTGGAGACACTGGGCAGGTCCTGGAGCAGGTCAAAGTCTCCTGAGGGTATGAACATGGCCTCAGACCCGCTGTGAGAGGCACCTCCCAAGGTCTGGCCCAAGGTCCAGGGCCTTCGCACTGCAGGGCCAGTGGTTCCTTGGCAGACGGGGCTGTTTCATAAGGCGATTGGAGGGGGGCTCTTAGCAGCAGGAATGGGGGCCACCTAGTTCTCGGCAAAGTTGGGATTCATAACAGTTGTTGTTGCGCTCTTGAAAAGGGGATTATCCTGGGAAGGCAAACAGTTCAGAAAATGAATCGGTGGAAGAACCAAGGTTGCTTAGGGCTGGGCTGGAGGAGGGTCAGGGATCATAGAGAAGACCTTTCTTTCCCCTCCCACTTTCTTGCTGGACGCCAGAGACCAAGGGTAGGAAACCCCCTATGAAGTCACTCTCCCAAGTGTTGGCTAGCTTTGTTGGACTGACTGGTTTTCTTCCTTCTCTTCTGGGGGTGGGGCAGGCCAAGAGTCTGCCTTTGGCCTGCCCCAAGTCCCAGCCACTCTCATCTCCCCCCGAGCTTCCCCTGGTCATGTCTCCCCACCCCCCAACACCCCTTGGGATCGATCTCTCTTATCCAGTAGCTGTCACTCCGCTACTTACAAATATGCCCAGGTCTCTCCTGTGCTTAAGAAAAGCCTTCGTGTGATACCTGACCCTCCTCACCCTTTCCCCCCTTTGTAGCTGGAGGCTGGTGGTCCACTCAGCTCTGTCCTCCCTGATGGCCCTGCGGCCTCTGGCCCTGAGGATTGCTCCCCACCCCAGCTCCCGCCCACTTCCCACCCTGTGGTGACAAATGTCCACTCCATATTCCTTTGCTGGCTCATGCCCATCTCCTGCGCCAGCGCTGAAATGCCCTGCCCAAATCCCCACCTTGCCCACATCCAGGGCACACAGGCTCTCCTTAGCGCCTGTGGGAGCACGCCGTCCCCCCTCCTGGGCACAGAGACACAGATACTTTGTGGGTGCGGCCAATGTGGGCATTGCTCAGCTGAGCTGAGACTCCCAGTGAGGGAGGGAGAGGAGGCAGATTTTGGGTAAGAAACAAGACCCAAACTCGTTTACACCCCAACAGTTGCCTCTCGAACTCTTGATGTGAGAGGCAGGCAGGCACCTAAGACGCAGTCTGACCAATACCGAGCCCTCTAAGCTAGTGCTACTGTCCATGAAACTCCCCTTCTCGACCACCCCGGGCTGTGCAGAGGGCGTTCTGCTGGACCCTCGCCTCTCCCCCAGCCCACCCCCATCCGGTGCACTGCCAGGTTTCCTTGGCAGTGCCATCCATCCCTATCCCCTCTTCTCCACACAGCACATAGCCACTCTCCTCATTTAGGCAGGCCCTCCTCACTTGTAGCCAATGGCCACTGGCTGGCTGGTCACCCAGCCTCAGTCTGTATCTTCTCCACCCACCGTGGTGCCACCCAAGCCCCCTTTTCTGAAGCCCAGGATAACCAGAAACTCTGTTCCTGGCATTCGAGGCCTTTGATGATCCCACCTCTGCACTGCCACAATGCATTCTGACCTGCCAAAACTCCTCTTTTCCTCTCCACTCTCCCCACCTTTGTACAGGATGTATCCCCTTCCTGGGGCCCCCTCCTCCAGGGAAGCCTGCCTGGATCTCCCCCACTGGGGCTTGCTTCCTGTTCAGACTCTCTTGATCCCACTTTCTGCTCTGGGCGGGAGCTGTGGCCCCCAGCTACCTGTCAGCCCCTCTCAGGGTGGGATCAGCCCGGTACACCAGGCCCAAGGCTCTAGCACTGTATGGAGTCTGACCTTTGAGGCTCAGGCTAAGAGTTGGTAACAAGGTGGGACCGCGGGGAAAGGGTAGAAAGATGGGGACAGTGCAGGCTGTGGGACAGGGCGGAAATACGGGGGGACAGGGAGGAAATGTGGGGACAGGGCAGGGCGCAAGACAGGGTGGAAACACAGGGACAAGGTGGAAACGTGGGGACAGGGCAGAAACATGGGGACAGGGAGGAAACATGGGGACAGGGAGGAAACATGGGGACAGGGCAGGCACTCACATTGTTCCACTGGGACTTGAGCTTCTCCTTCTCAAACCGTTTGTATTCATGGAGGTCGCTGAAGTGCGTCAGGACCTTCCAGATGGCTAGCAGCAGCACCCCGATGAGGACCACACTGGCCACGGTGCCCCCGATGATGGCGGGAATGTTGGGTCCTGCTACGCATTCTGCGGATCACAAGTGGCAGGGGTGAGGACAGGGCACAGGGTGAGAGGGAAGCCCCAGGCCTGTGCCAGGGCTCTCCCTTATGCCGTGGCCAGCACTTTCTCAAGATAAAAGCAGCCCGAAGAGCTTTGGAAAGCCACCCTCAGGGCCTTCCGGGTGGAAGATGCCTCAGAGGGCTGCTGGCTTCACAGAGGGATCCTTGGATTTCTGCAGCCACAGCCCCACAGGGGAGCACAGTGCCCAGAAGGCCTTGGTGCCAGGGGGCCTCGGTGCCTGAGGGGGGCCTCAGTGCCCAGGAGTCCTTGGTGCCAGGGGGCCTTGGTTACTGGGGGGGCCTTGGTGCCAGGGGCCTCAGTGCTCAGGGGTCTCGGTGCCCGGTGGTCTCGGTGGGGGGAAGGAGTGAGGGTGTCTTGGTGACCTGGGGGCCTCCGTGGGGGGTCTTGGGGCCCAGGGGCCCTTGGGCCTTGCCTCTCTCGTCCTCCACGTAGATCTGGTACTTCTTGCGCCCGTCCAGTTGGTCCATGGAGTACTTGATCCAGCAGCCGTCTGAGGCCTGCTCCCGGCACTGCTCCTCCTTGCGGGGGGTCAGGGCCTGTGTCAGGCCAGAGCACTCAATGCTGCAGTTCTTCGCAAAGGGGCCTGTCTGGAACTTCATGCACTCGGCACACGAGCTAGACAAGAGCACACGGGTGGGTGCCGCGGCCTCAGCAGCGCATTGCCCGCCCTCTTGGTCCCCCCCCCAGCAGGTAGGCGGCTCAGCACCCTTCACCTTGAGTAGGAGATGGGCAGCAGGCACTGGGCGGAGCCCACAGAGGAGCCGCGTCCTACCCGGCCCTCTGGCTCAGGAGACAGGCTGGGAATGCCCAGGCTGGGATAAAGCCACTACCACAGAGACCCCTGCCCACCTGCAGGGAGCCCCCTGGGCCAAGAGAGGGGTTAGAGTCAGAAAAGCCCCAGCCCAGGCCTGCAGTCTCCCTCCCCTGGGGGTCTGCCTGCCCACACCTGCCCTGCCCCCGGGGGGTGGGGGCTCTTTCACTCACACATATTGGCCACAGGGCTTGTCGCAGACTGAGCAGGATTTGCAATGCGGGAGCTGGTAGCCTGGATCACACTTGCACTGGTTGCACTCACACCTGCCTCGGCCGCTGCACTCGGCCTTGCGCTCATTCAGGCAGTTCTCCACGGACTTGGTGCATTGGCACGCACTCCCTTCGAAGCCCTCCTTACATTTGCACTTCCCACAGTCACAGGTGCCCCGAGCTGAGAGCAGACACAGCCCATCAGGGACCCCACGTGGATCTGGGAGAACCCCCAGAGAACACAGACCCCGCTCCCATCTGACAAGCACGCACGTGGCACCTACTGTGCGCAGCTCGCCAGCTCTCATGAATTCTGCCTGAGCTGGGAGCTTGACAAGGTGGTGGCTTCTTCCTCTGGAGTGAGGCAGCCAGGAACAAAGGAAGGAGAGAAGGAGGGAGGGAGGGGCGAGCACCTGCCCAGTGTCAGGTTTCTACAGAGCTAAAGGCTTTACAGACACTTTCGCATTGGATCCCCATTTTACAGATGAGGAAACTGAGGCAAACAGGTTAAAGGACTTGGTAGTCCATGCCTGAGGCTGGATTTGAATTCAGGACTACCTTAAGCCAGGCCCAGTGTGCCTCTTGGCTGCTTCGAATAAATGAATACATCTTAACCCTCAGCAGCCTTTCTCCTTGGCCCATACAGTCAAGCTGCACGTGTTAGGGGCAGCTCAGAACCCGCCATGAACACACAGGGAACACTCCTATCTTTCTATTCCTAGGACAGCCCTATCGAGTCTACCAAACGTGTACCAGCAGAAGCTGGGGCCTCACCTGAGCCCCCACAGGGGTAGTTCCCATAGTGCTCACAGTTGACGTCGTCACACTCGCAGTATTTCCCATAGATGGATTTATTGGGCACATCGCTGGTGTGACAGACGCACAAGCCGCAGAGACAGTCCCCCAGGCCCGAGCACAGGACCGAGCTGTTGTCCTTCCGGCAGCTTCCCTCCAGGTCCTGGCTGCTCTTGCCCTGGGTCTGGCACTCACAGGTCTTGCCGATGTAACCCGGGTCACATCTAGGGGAGGGCCAAGGCACAGCTGTGAGGCTGGCTGGTCAGGAGTCACCATGTCTTCCCTCTCTTAGGCAGCTACCCAGAGTCCAGGGCCTCAGGGAGCCAGGGCCAGGGTCTGCAGCTCGGTCCCCACTCCCTGACCTTCCTGTCTGTGACAAGGTCTGCCCACCATGAGCCCTTCCCAGGAGCCCCTCCTTTGTCTGGCTGCAGCAGCCCTGCACACCTCACTTTCCATCCACACTGGCCTTTTGGCTGTTTCCCACACCACCTACAGCCTCCATGACTCTTACAGTCTGTTCCTATGCCTGGAATGCCCTCTCCATTTTCCTTAAGACTCAGTCTCCAGCTTTGAGACTCAGAACCCCCTTCAACACGAGGACTCTCTTACCCAGCAGTCATCCACAGTCCAAGGTGCCCTTAGCATTTCCTTGGGAGTGGGGTGTTCTTTCTCTCAGGTCTTCTGCAGTATGAGGCCAGGGCAGGCCAGGGGACTGGGCATCCAGCATCAACAGCTTTGTCACTGCTACACTGTCTTTCCCCTTCCCATCTCTCTTTATTCAGGCCAGGACCTGAAGGAGGCCTGAAGAGGTCCCTTCCCAAGCACAGCACTCACACACTCATCCCCCATGGCCAGGTAGCTTCACATCTCCTCTTTGGTACTCTGCACTCTTCCGCATCTCCCCTCTCTCTGTCTTCCTGTTGGTCCGCCTGTCTCTCTGCCTGTGTCTCTATGTGTCTGCCTGTCTGCCTTCCTGTCTCTCTGCCTGTCTTTCTGCCTACCTGT
>NW_027186308.1:573598-598252 GCF_028583685.1 Petaurus breviceps papuanus
CTGCCTGTGTCTCTGTCTGCCTCTCTGTTTGCCTGTTTCTTTGCCTGCCTGTCGCTCTGTTTCTCTGCCTGTCTGTCTCTGTTTGTCTCTCTGCCTGTGTCTCTGTGTCCGCCTCTCTGTTTGCCTGTCTCTTTGCCTGTTTCTCTGCCTGTCTCTCTGTCTCCTTACTCTCCAGCTCCTGTCACACCCTGCCTGGCATCAGACCTATCTGGGGATGAATCACCTCTCAGTGATGTCAGACTGGGAGCTCAGGACAGTGACCATGTGAAGCCTTTGTGGGCTGGGGGAGACTCAGAGGTGGGAGGGTCCTGTGAGGGCACTATTTCTCCTCCTTATTTATGGATGATGGAGCTCAGGCCCAAGGTCCCACAGTTGTTAATGCTCAGGCCTGGGAATGTAGCCTGAGCCTCTGACTCCCAAATTTAAACCCACGTGATGGGTGAACGTGGCGTTGAAGGCGGTGCATGGCGGCCTGCCCCCACAACGGACATTCCGTACTGTACAGTGATGGTGAGGAGGTACCCGTCACTGCAGGATGCCAAAAGAAGCTACAGGCCAACCTCAGGTTGTGAGGGGAAACCTGGAAAGTCTCTCAGTGTGGAGTCCCACCTCCAGGACCGCAGGGTCCTCCTGTCTGTCATCAACAGGATGGAGGAGGACGGGAATTCTAGCCTCAGTGCTCCCTGTCATGGGATCCTGTGCGTGTGTGAGTGTGTGTGCGTGTAGATGTGTATTGGTGTGTGTAAGTGACTGTGTGCACATACACGTGTGTCAGCGTACATGTGCACACATGTGCAGTGCATAACTGTATACATACACAGACATGCTGGGTGCATACAGCTGTGTCTGCATGCGTGTGGGTGGGTGTGCAGTGCACTGTGCATATGTGTGCAGGCATACACCTACATGTATAGGTGGCACAGCATATGTGTGCGTGTGTCTGTACACCTGTGTGCACATGTATGTCGGCATGCTCGTGTCCGAGCACGGCCCCCACCTGCAGATGCCACACTCCACGAAGCCCTTGTTGTCACAGTGCTGCCTGTTGAGCCTCTGCTCCTCACAGTCGCACTGGCAGAGTGGCAGCACCTGCACTGTGACCACATCTGTGAAGCCCAGGGCCCGGATGGTGAAGATGTTCTCCTTGACACACTCGCTGGCTGTCACTTTCACCTGGAAGGTTATCTGAGAGGAGGGAGAATCGGGGGGGGGGTGAGGCCGAGGCCAGAGATTGAGGGATGTGGGGACAGAGAAGGGGGGGGAACTCAGAGATGGGGGGAGCCCAGACACAGACAGATGGGGGAGGGGGGGGGGGGGAGCCCAGAGACAGATGGGGCAGGGCTGGGGGAGCCCAGAGGCAGACAGATGGGCCAGAGACAGGGTGAGAGCCCAGAGGCAGATGGGGCAAGGCTGGAGGAGTCCAAAGACCCCTGGAAGGAGAGAAAGGTTCAGTTTCACAGGCTCCCCAGTGGTGCAGGCTGGCCTGGGCCCTCTGGTCATTCAGATGCCTGCTCTTCTGGCCTGACCCAGGGGGACACCATTTGTCTAACTGAGGAGCAGATTCCCTCCCCTCCCTCCCGCCAGGGGCTGGTGTACTTGTTTATTTTTGTAAATTAAAAAGAACAAGTGTTCTCTTCCTCCTCCCTTCCCTAAGCCCAACCCTAGAAACAAATCTGCTGGTCATGGCTTTTTACATGGAGAAGAGCAAGGGACAGGGCCCTGCTCTCCCTCCCCCTCTAATCTCAACCAGCTCTTTCTGGGGTTTCCCAGAGGCAGCTGGCCGCGATGCTGGAGGAAGCTGGAAAGGTGAGGCCGCATCAGGAGACAAGAGGGAACCCAGGGGTGCTTCCTTGCACAAGGGAGAGGCATCCACACCTGCCGGGAGGTAGACTGCCCCCCTTCACCGGCACCAGCAAATGTCTGGGCCCCAAACTACAAGAAGTGACTTCTCCCACAGCAGAACTGCGCAGAACCCAGCGAGAGGCCAGTGGGAACAGGAAGAGGGAGGCCAAGGGCTGAGGACAAAGGAGCCCCCTTGCCAATGTCAGCACCCAGAGGGAGAAAGGATGTAGGATGCCCCTCAGAAGGCCAACCTGAGGGTGAGCTGTGCACAGCAAGGCTTTTTGCTGGCTCTGAAGCTCGGAACAATCATTGAAATTTTAAAAGAGCAAGGTGGTCTTGGTGGGCTCCTGTGGCCCATCCAGCTTAGCCCCAGACGGCAGAACCGGCCATGTGGGGTCAGGGTCAGAGGGAAGGCCCGGCGGGCTGGACCTGTCTGGTCCCCTTTCTCAGAGGACTGAGGCTGGTGACCATGAGGGGATCCTGCAGCCTGGAGCTAGGCCTGGGGGAGCTTCATCTCCCTGCTTCAGTCTCCCAAACTTCACCATGGGCATAATGCTAGCCTCAAATTTCCAGCGCTGGGGTGAGGAGAGGCTCCAGAAATGCCACTGCGGAGGTCCTGGTTGCAGGGGAGTGTATCCACAAGAGTCATTTCCCAGGGGCCGAGAGACCCCGGTTCCCAGTTTTGCCTCTGCTGTGTCTCTTCCTCCCCCAGTCGGCCTCAGAGACGGGTGGCATTCCTTTCCCTTGGCTGTGAGGCTCTAAGAGCACAGGGACGGAGGCCCTTCTTACCGGCACGTTGATCTGGACCCCGTCACAGTCCCCTTTGGGCTTGTCCAGCCCTGACTGGCCATTGCTGCAGAAGGAGTCGTAGGTGACCTTCAGAGCGTCCGGGAGGATGCTGTGTTCTACGAAGACTCTTGAGGACAGTTTCTGGGGGCAGAGAACGGATCGTCAGCAGAGATGGCGGCTGGGCCAGGGCCCCTGGCAGTGGGGGGTGCGCCCACGGACGCCTCTCAGATCTAGCTTTCTGGGGACCCGCTCTGCTAGCCAAGGGTCTCCTGGGGACTGCCCAGACGTCTGGCACGCGGAGCATGGCCATGAGAGACAGCTCTCCTGCCCCCTGGGCACCTCTGGGGACTTGGCTGGGGCTCCCAGGCAGCCTTCCTCACTAGAGAGAACGGGAAGGAAGCCAGGCGGTCCCACTGGGCTCTGTCTGACCCAAAGCACCGCCGTGCCATCTGTGCCAGCCACACAGGCAGACTTACATAGTAAGCGTTCTTAATGAGCTGCACCACGTTACTGGAGTCGTCGGACAGCTCCCCAACAGCTGACTTGGGAATGATCTCAGTGAGTTTCTGCCAATTAAGGAAAAGGACGGGTCTGTGAAGAGCCAAGTCCCCCTGCCCTGCCCCCTACACAGTGCCCTGGGGGGTGGGCAGCCCCTCCTGTCTCCCCATGCCCCAGGACCTTGGGATGATGAGGGGCTGGCCGGGGGACATTCTCCAGGCACCTGACTGGGCAACATCTCACACCCACCCACACCTGCCTCCTGGCACACACCATAAAAAATGAGGGCCTGGCGCTGGGCCGGCCTGCCCAGCCCTGCTTCCGGGGCTGTTTGCCAGCTCCCACCTCGGCTGCCCGCTGCAGACTTCCTGCTCCCCAGCACACCAGGAAGGGCTGCCTGTTCCTCCTGTGCCAGGGGGCTCCTCCCTAACCCAGCCCTGAATAATGCTACAGCCCCTCCTGGACTTGGCCTGATCTCCTGGGAAGGGGTACCTCCCTGACCCAGCTGGAACCACAGGGGAGGGGCTCTGGCACCTGCTGGACATCTGCACATCCCCTGCCTCCTGTGGCCGCTCTCTGGGGCGGCAGGGGGCCGCTGGGAACCCCAGGCTCCTCATTTGTGCAATACGGAGCTGGGGCAAGAGGCAGCTTCTGGGCAGTGGAGAAATGGTGTCCTGCCCTTGAGACCAGAGTTCAGATCCTGTCCCAGACATTCACTGGGCTCAGTTTCCTGGTCTGTGAGAGGGGGCTCCTGCTCTCAGTTCATGCCCCCCAAGTCCCTGAAGATGCTCAGTGTTAGGGTTCTGCAGCCCAAGGCAGACTCTGACCCTAAAGGCTCCTCTTCTGCCCTGAGCTGAGCTGAGCCCCTCTCCAGCCGGGCCCAAGGAGGGGTTCTGGGGGAGGGAGAGCGGCAGAGGAAACCAAACTCTCCCCTCACGGCCCTCCTCTCACAGCCCTCAGCCAGCCCAGCTCAGACTCAGTGGGGACTCCACACTGTTTTCAGTTTTTGTCAGGCTGTGGATGGGTAGGGTCTCATCTGCCCTGTGGCCCAGGTCCCCAGAGCAGTTTGGTCTTGGAGAGTTCACAGAGTGCTCAGGGCTCTCTGAGAGGGCTTTGCAACAACCCTGGGAGCCGGACTGATCACCCCGCAGCACAGAGACTGAGGCAGAAGCCAAGAGACTGCCCAGGGTCACTTCACTAACAAGCGTCTGAGGCAGGACCAGCCCCTCTACTTACTTCATATGTGGAGACCATTTTTTTGGTCACAGCAAAGATGGGCTGGATGTTGTTCTCAGCAAGCTTCTGTGCCAACTGTCCCACGGAGGGGTAGTCCTAGAGGGAGAGACAGACAGACAGAGAGGAGAGAGAAGAGACACACAGAGATAGAAATGAGAGACAGAGAGAGAGAAAGAGGATGAGGAAGAGGAAGAGGGAGGGAGGGAGAGAGGCAGGGAGGGAACATGCAGTAAGCAGGGAGCTTGTCTGGTGTCTGCCCAGACCCTCAGCCCTCAGCTTTCTCCCAGGGGATGTCAGACCATGGTGACTCTGGTTTCCACACCCCACAGACACTCCTTGAGCCCAGGAGCTCACTGGCTTCCCCTCCCAATGGTTCCCTGTGTGTGACCTGCTCCCCTGCACCAGTGCATGTTCCCTTTAGAAGCTGCCTGAGATACTGGGAGGTGGCCCAACCTGCCTAGGGTCACCCTGCCATAGAATGAGAGGCAGGACTCAAACTCAAGGCCAAGGGTCTGCACCTCCATTGCTGAGCAAATAAACATCAACACAGCTGTGGGCACAAGACCTTTTCTTCTTTTGTCCTGTCCCTTTCTATTTTTGTTGCAGTGGTGAATAGACATGATTCACAACTCCATTTTTGTTAACCTCTAACTGAAATGAGGCATTTCCTTGAATTAAGAATGTAAAAGCCCCATCATTCTGTGAAGGGCTCTATCCATAGGCTTCCCAAGGACCCAGAGAAAGGTGGAGAGCCCTGGGGTCAACAGTTGGTGTCCCCTCTGCCCCCTGGCCCTCTACCAAGACTCTATGTCTGAATACCCCTGTCTCAGTGAGACAGCTCGAGGTCATCCAGAGTTCCAAAAAGTGCATCCATTCCAGACTGGGTCCTTGACTGCCCTCATTTCTATTACAATTGACCCTTCCCTCCTCTAGGGCCATATTCCAGGATGACGCCCTTATGATGTCACCCATGCTGTCCTCAGTGCAGTCCAGGAGCCCATTGGAGAAGGAGGGTGCAGCGTGGGGGCTATAGGGCACTTACAAACTTGTTGCTGTCTTCATACATGTTGTTCCTCAGGTGACAGCGACCATCATTTGGGGTGAGGATGGCGCCAAGTTTCCCATCTCCTGCAAAATGGAAGCCGTCATCCGTGGTGTATACCAGCAGACGAGTCACATTGCGCCAGCCAATTTCATCCTGAAAAGAGTGAGGTCGTGATTTCTGGGTTTATGGACACTGGGGACATTTCTACCACCTAACCTGCCAGCCCCAAGGAACAGACGGACGGTCCGGCAGAGCCAACGTGGGGCCTTCCGTGGCTGCGCTCTGGTCCATGGGTCACACACACCTCAGCCCCCCCTTCTCTGGAGGCAGGAGGTCTTGGGTGGTCCAGCCCTCCCCAGTCCCTCTTCACACTCATGCTCCCCCTTTCTCCATGCCCTGGCTGGCTGGCTGGCATTGTCTCCTCCCTCAGCCTGGAAGCTGCTCCAGGGCCTCTGTATGCCCCATGCTTAGTTCAGTGCCTGGCACATCATAAATGCCTAGTGACTGAAGGTGTAGGGAAGAAAGGAGATGGAAGCTGGCAGGAGGGGGCTGATGAATTGTCCACATGCTCTGCTTGGCCCCTCGGGCTCCTTGAGGTGGGGGGGATGCAGGGTTAAGCGCTGGGACGCCTCAGCCTTGCCAGGAGGCGCTGGGATCCTGCCAAGAGCCCTCTGGCCTGTATTTTCTGGTAAGGGAAGGGCAGTGCCCACCTCTGGGCCACAAGAATGCATGAGTTGCCCATCTGCAGCCCCAAGGCTAGGCAGGAAGAGGTGGCAGGGAGCAAGGGAGAGGCAGAGCAGGGGCTCCAAGCCCAGGGGAAGGATAGCGCGTGCCTGGAGAGAGGGAAGGCAGCAAGCCATGGTGCCAGGGGCTCCCTGGCCAATTGCTCCTTCAATGGGCCAGAGCGCTTCTGTGGGCTGACAGCAGGAGACCCAGAGCTCAGGCCATGTCAGAGAACGCCTTCTCCCTAACTCGGGGTTGGATGTGGCCTGTGGGCACCTAGTGGTGTCTGGGGGGGGGGGTGCCAGGACAGAGGGGAAGGGAGCAGATAATACACCAGAGCAGTGGGAGGGGGAAAGGCAACCAGGAACTACTGGGGGAGGCAGGGAGACAGGCATTGTCCCTCTGAGGCACAGAGAAGGAAAGGGACTTGGGTTTGAAACTCTGAGCTATGTGACCTGGTGAGTCACTGGGGCCACAAGCCTCCTTTGTGAAATGCTGGGATGGGACCAGACAAGCACCAAAGTCCTGTCTGTGCAGCCAACACCCCATGCCCGGGCCCTAGGGTCTGACAGGGACTCCCAGACCCCACCACTGCCCGTCTCTCTTTTCTTTTGCCCACATCCAGTGTAGGCACACTCTGGCATGAGGGGCCAGTGGAGGCTTTGGCGGTCAGAAGGCTCTGCTCCTCCTTCCCACCCTCCTGCCACCACTCAGTGGGGTGCCCAACAGCAGAGGCAGCATGCCTAGGGCCACCCCGCCGGGAGCCCAGGAGCGCAGGAGGGAGGGTTGAGGTGACCTGGGCCCCTGGCTGGGCTCACCTGGCAAACAGCCACCTGCATCATGGCGTCCAGGCCCCCCTCAGGGGCATCCAGGTTTCCAGAAATGAGCTGCTTCCCGACCTCCCTCCGAAACTGGTCGGAGTTATCTGTGAGCTGTAGTACATGTTTGAAGGCAAAGGGAGGCTGGCACTGGGTGTCCTTGGTTGGGCAGGGGTGCTTCAGCTTCTCAGGGTGGGTATTGACAAAGGGCAGCACCGTCTTGTCCACGAAGGAGCCAAACCCTGTGGGGGACCAGAGCAGTGAGGCTGGATGGCCGGATGGTGCCTGGGCAAGGGAGGCCTGGGCCAGGGCACAGCCGGCTTCCAGCAGCTTGCAGAGACCTGCGCCACGGATGGGTCAGGTCCTGCAGCCCTAGAGGTCAAAGACTACCACAAAACACTCCTGCCCTCAAGGAGCCTACGTTTCACCAGCTGGGTACAATGTGCATGGAGGATCATCTGAGGGGGAACCAGGAAAGGCTTCACGGAGGAGGAGGTGTATGCCTGGGCCTCAGAGGAAGCTCTCGATTCTGAGACTGCAGGACTGGAAAAAGGCCTGGACAAAGATGGGACAGGGGAGGCAAGCTCGAGACTGTGAGCAGGGAGCTGGCCTTTTGGGGGTCCTGGCCCCTTTGGCAGTCTGCTGGTGGGGACCCAGGAGGCCTCTGAGTTGGGCCCTGAAGGCATAAAAGATTCAGAGGAGGACAGCTGAAACCAGTTAGATCGACATGTGGTTTAAAAGCCTAACCAAAGTTCGGGCTTATGGAATCTGGCTCTAGAGAAAGACCCTTAGACTGGAGAGCCTGGGGGTGGACCCCATGCGCTCTGGATGGAGGACAGGCCTTGCTCTCTGGCTGGTCCACCCATGCCCTTGGACTGGAGGGTGGACCTCACACCCTGGGGCTGGTAGGGCAGGGGCCTGCGTGTAAAGGAGCTCGGACATGTAAGTGTCAGGAGGTGTGGATGAGCTGTGGCCAGCACCTGTGAAGGGGGTGTCTTCACTGAGGAATTCGTGGGGTCAGTGAGCTACGCGCACATGGACAATGAAGTCCCTCTGAAGGTTTTTCATAAGTGACCTGGCATCTGTAACCTCTGAGTCTTTCTTTTCAAGGGCTTTGGGGGCTTCAGTTCAGGCCACCATTTACAGGGAGTAGGCCAGGGACAGGAAGAGCAAAGAAACAAATGCCTTCGGGTCTTCCTGTCCTCAGAGGCCTGGAGTCCAACCAGGAGCTTCATCTGGCCTGTGGTTCTGGCCCAACTTGAGCCTGGAAGACTGGGTGGGAGATCCCCAGAAGGGAAGGCACAAAACCACTCTGAGAGGGGGGAGAGAGATCTGAGCCGGACAGGACCTCCAGAGGTGGGGTAGAGTTTGGCCATGGGTTCAAATTCCCCCCCAGAAACTCATTAGCTACATGACCCTGGGCAAGTCATAATACCCCTCTCTAATTTAGTTTCCTCATCTATGAAATGAGGCAGATGGACTTGCTCGCCCTTAGCACCCTTTTTAGCTCAAAATCTCAGAACCCACAATGATCCTGGAAGCCCCTGGGGCTGGGTTCTATGTCCTGACGTCCTGGGCCCACTGTGACCAGCAGAGAGGAGAGCCACAGAGGGGCAGGGATGGGCCAGGCCAGCAGCTGCCAAGGACAGGGCCTCCCCTCCACGCAGACTCTGCCCCAAGACCCAGATCCTGGACTAACCCCCCGTTCTTCTCCCTGCCCCAAGCACACAGGTACCTATGCGGCCAGACTCCGTGATCTCATTTAGTGCCCTCAGCAGGTCTCCCCCAAGCTTCTTCACATTGATCAGGTCATCGTACATGGAATAGGACAGGTCCATGAGGTAGTACAAGTCAATGGGGTAGCCCTTGGCCCGGTTGAAGGTGAGGTTGAATGCTGCCGTCTGACCTAGCAGGGAAGACAAGCAGGACATTGGTCGTGCTGGGCTGTCACAGAGCCGAGGCCCCCCAGCAGTGACTCAGAGGCCTGGCTGCTCACTGGGTGCTCCTCTAAACAGGAGCATGGCTGCTTTGCTGAGGGTGCCTCCCTCGGGGCCTGCCCTCAGCTTCCTGGCACCAGCCTGTCACACACTGGAGCCGTGGAGGAAGATTTCTCTTCCCCCTTTTCTGGGCCTGTGCTGCACTGTCAGCAGCTGGGACTGAATCACTTGGGGTGAGGAGTGTGGGACCCCCCCATTCCAACACAGGACCCCGTCTTCCACACCATGGTCTCTGATAAGCCACAGAAGGGTGAACCGCCTTCCATCGGAAGCCACTGAGCCCGCAGAGTCAGCCGGTCAATAAACAGTCATTAAGGACCTACTATGTGCCAAGCACTGAGCTGACACACTCTCCCCCTCTTTTTTCCTAAGAGCCTGGGATCTGGAGGCAAAAAAGGCCTCGGATGTTGCTACTTGGGGACCCTTGGGTCAATCTTTTCTGTTCTCTGGGTCTCAGTTTCCTAATCTGTAAGATAAAGGGCTAGACTAGGTGGTTTCTGAGGCCCTGCCTTCCCCTAGCTCCCTGATCCTTTGACCTTTCTTCAGTGCCTACTGAGTGCCACACCCAGGGGAGACTGGGCATTTGGATAGGACACAGTCCTTGTTCAGAGCTTGGTCACTGGGGGTGATAGAGAACTTGGGCCCTTCTGCCCCATGGCCTGGCCTGCTCAGGGAGCCCATGGGCCTGGGGGGATCCTTGGAGGGATCTGCTGAAAGGCCCCTGAGCCCCACCTGGCCGCAGCCGGAGCTGCACATTTTGAGGAGTCAGCTGGGATCTCTTGGTGACAGGCGGATCAGGTCTTGGGCTGACCACGCTACGCGGATTCACGATGTCACTCTCCTGACAGCCGCGCTGGAGGAGCTGCTGTCGTGTGTCACAGCGAATCGAGTCGGGTTCTCCTCTTTCAGCAAAATTCTGGGGAAAGAAAACAAGAGACAGATCAGAGGGATGAGAAGGGAAAGATGCCACCAGCTGGGCCCAGCCGGGGGAAGAACTGACCTGGGTAGGACTGGGACCCCAATGAGTAGCATCAACTCTCCTCCGCCCAAAACCAACCAAAGAAACAAAACCTGCAGCCCAGGAGCCTGGGACTGGGGTAAAAGGAGGGCCCAGAGCCATCCTGAAGCCTGAGGCAGGGGGCCACACTGAAGCATTTGAGGCTGGGCCTCTGTGTCCAAGACTGGCCCTCTGTGTCCAAGGCTGGGCCTCTGTGTCCAAGGCTGGCTCACTGGATCTGGGTCCAGGTTTTCCTTTGTTTCCTTGCCAAAATTCCTCATGAGTAGCAGAAAGGAGGGCAGCCACTGGCTTAAACACTGGGGTGGTTTTCCTTTATATTCATCTCCAACTTGGGAACTGAGGCTTTCCTTTTACCTCCCTGTTTCCTCTGCTGGTCAGACCCACCACTAGCTGGGGTTCTGCCTCCATGGTGCATAGCAGGTCTGCCTGGCATGTCCCATGGCTCCATTTCAGAGGTCAGCTTTTTAAGCCTTCGCACCTCAAAGGGGGATTCTTTGAAAGCTTTCTCTGGGCTCACAGCAAAGGTTTCTGGCCCTCAGGCTGAGGATGTCTCTGGCCTTGGGCCATGAGGACCTGAAGCAGAAGGCAGAGAGGCCCTGGCAAGCCCAGAGGACATGGGTCCCTCCCCCTCCTGCCATTTTCAGAGCTGCCAGGATGATGTCTTACCAGCTTTTTACACCAGGCACAGCCGGGCCCTAACTTGATGCACTCTTGGCAGGTATTGACTTTGTACTTGGGACATTCCTGGGAAAGGACTGGAAGAGAGAACAAGGCATTCAAACTGAAGAGACTTTTCCATCCAGCCCCAGCCTGTCCCCCAGGTGGGTCTGAAGCAGCTCCTGGGACTGTTGCTCTACTCTCCCCAACCTGGAGCCCAGGAGTCTAGGCCTGGGTCCTCCCCCCTCTACAAGGACCTTATCCCTGGGGGCACAGAGGGGACCCTGCTCCGACACTCCCATTTCTGGGTCAGTCTGAGAATGTGACTCGCTGACCCCTGTGTATTTATGGTTCCAAGGGTTTTGGCTTTTCTTTTTGTTTTGGTGGACGGGGAGAACATTAAAAACAATGAAATCAAATGAATGTGTGTTGGGATGAATGAAACCCCTCTGGCCCTCAGTTTCCCAGCCTGTAACATGAGGGAGTAAACCAGATAATCGCTATGCTCTCCTCTGCTGTGCTGACCTGCTCTGGCTCTGTGACCTGCAGCTCCCCTCTGCTGGGGTTCTTCACAGCTCAAAGCAAGGGAGAAAAAAATGGGCAGTGGGACTCACCTGATGGGGGAATCAGCAGCCCCACTAGGGCTAGGATCAGGAAGCTGCCACAAGACATCACCTGTGAGACAAGAAGAGGAGCCAGTGAGACTGGGGGCCCAGACCTGGGCAGCTTTTGGCCAGCCTCGCCGGGAGGCAAAGTGGAAGCGGTGGGCCCCTGGAGAAGAGAAGTGTTTACTCACAGAATTATATTTTGGAAGAAACACCCTAATGCCACCCTAACAAGGGCATGTGATTCAGTCTGTGGGTGCTGGGAGAAATTAAGTTGCTCCAGACTGGGCAGAAAATGGAGGAAATCTGCCCAACTTTCTCATCTATGAGGACAGAAGAGCCATGGGGTATGGCAGCCCCCCAGCTCCTGAGGTGTGGTGTGAAGAACCAGGAATGACACCAGGAAAGTGGAGGTGAGGGCAAGAGCTAGCCTGGGGGAAGCGCTGAGAAGCCGAGGGCAGAGTGAGAGAGGAGGGGCCTCATTGCCAATACTGGCCGCCCCAAAATGAGGGGACATTTACAAGACTCGGCCTATAAGTCTGCCTTTCGTACCCGAAAATAAACGTGCACTCCCCTTAAAATAGTCTTCCCCACACAGCCTGACCTTTCCCTGGGTCTGAAGCACTGAAGGGTTATTCTATGACACCACAACAGGCAGACCTCTTTTAAACAGTAAATTTCCAAGCATCCTGAGTAAGCCCGATTGTCTGGCCTTTGAATCCGTGGAGCTGGTGACCGTGTGTAGCCAAACCCAGCGATGAGGAGGAAGAAGAGAAGCAGCTTCGGGCAGCTGAGGGACCATGAAGGGATGTCCCACCAGCAGCAGGGAGGGCTAACTCAGGATGCCCGGGAGCTGGCAGCCTTTCCAAACGATCCCCAAAGAAGCTGGGAGGCTCCTCAGTGGGAGGGGGTCTGCGGGGACCGGAGGGAGGGAGGGTCTCAGAACAGACTCTCCAGGCCACACCAAGTCTGCCTTGACCAGGGGAAGCCCCCAGCAAGGAAGGCTGCCCCCACTACCACCCAGAAA
This sequence comes from Petaurus breviceps papuanus, assembly GCF_028583685.1. Taxonomy (NCBI): domain Eukaryota; kingdom Metazoa; phylum Chordata; class Mammalia; order Diprotodontia; family Petauridae; genus Petaurus; species Petaurus breviceps. The sequence continues at coordinate 585,854 of NW_027186308.1, forward strand.
CCACTGTGGTTTAAGGAGGCTATCTGCTTGGCACAAGTATGGTCAGGGCTGCCCCAGGGGAAAACTCCTGGAGCCCAGCAGAGGCTTAGACTGGGGCAGAGCAAGGAAGGCCCTGATTTCCTCAACCACGGACCCAAAGGCGGCCCATAATTAGACTTCATCACTGATCTCTCCACCAAAGAGCTCTCCATCAAGACTCCTTGAAAAATGCCGACAGTCTTGGGAGGGGCGTCCCCATCCCAACCCCGCTGAGGCTCTGGTCTGCCAGCACTTCAAAGACTGCCTGAGTGGACCCAGGAGAATGAGAATGGGGTGGGAGAAGGGAAAAGCCACTGTCACCAGCGGGGAGGAGTTCCAGAGTTCACCATTTTGCTTGGGGATGATTCTTGGCTTTGTCCCCAAAGTCTTCTTCTGGGCCACCTTTGGCGGGCAGGTCTGTTGCTGAGCTGGGTATGAAGGTCCAAATCTAGGATTTAAGGGAGGCAGGTGATGCAAAGTCACCAGCCTCACTTTCTCCTCCTGAGCCGGCTGGGTGCAATGGTGATGAAGATTCAAGTTAAGCTCTATCCCAGGTTTCAGTTGGACTGAGGCAACACCCATTCAGTGATTGAGGCTTAATAAGAAATGAGGCAGAGAAAAGCCTCTTAGTAAGAAAAAAAAAAATTGATTTGGGAGGGGTAGACCCTCAGGGTTTCTGGCTAAAATGGAAACAGTTGCTATTTACATTCATTCTAAGTAGGGCTTGGAGGGGACCTATTGTAGGCCAATCAATGGGAGCCAGAGTGGTTTGGGGTTAAGGTTGTTTTTTTTAAGAAAAAAAAATTTCAGAGATTAAAAAGAGAACTCAGCTCCCAGTCAATTCTGCCTTGCTGTGGGGGAGGAAAGAAGAGAGACAGACAGAGACAGACAGACAGACAGACAGACAGAGACAGAGACAGGGGGAGAGACAGAGAGACAGAGAGAGAGAGAGAGAAAGAGAGAGACAGAGACAGAGAGAGACAGAGAGAGAGAGACAGAGAGGTAGGAATGCAAAGGAGGGAGGAGGCTGAGTGAGAGAGGGACAGGGACCCACCCAGAGCCACACAGCCTGCAAAGGGCAACTGACTATACATGGCTTGCTACCATCATATCAAAATTCATCTCAATTCCACAAGCCTAATGGGTGCCAGAACTAGGCATCCAGAGACATTAGTGAAAGTCCCTGCCCTCAAGGGACAGTGATCCCAGAGAGCTCAGGGGGGAGAGAGAAATGGCAACTGGCTGTGGCTGGTGGGGACTGAAGGTGGCCTGAGTACACAGACTAGGTCAGCCTCCACCAGGCCTTCCTGGCCCAGGCCAGTCTTGTAGTTTTTCCTAACTGGGCCCCATCTCACTCCCACAGATGCTGTTCCAAGACATCAGGAGGCCCTGGTCCTGGCCCCTGAACTTCCAAGGAAGATGAGCCTGGGACGCAGCTGCATCTGTCACTTAGCTGCCTACAGCGGTCTCCTTGGTTCTCTCCCTAGGACTCGTCAGCTCAGCCCAGCCTAGCCTGTGGCTGCCAGCAGCTGCTTCCTGCACCCAGGCCTCGGGGGAGAAGGCTCCTGCCTATGTCATCTGCGTGGTTTTCTGGTGTAGGTGACGGTTTCCTGCTGAGCAGTCCACATGCCCTCTGGTCTCCCTTTTGGTCAGAATGTGTACTAGGGCTGGGCTGACTGGGCTTAGCCCCAGGAGTCCCAGAGTGGAGCAAAGCTGACACAGTCCCATGGCCATGTCATCTGTGTCCAGGGGGCAGGCAGGGGCGCTCTGGGCTCAAGGATGCCAAGCCACGGATTCTTGGGGAGGTGCCCCGGGGCTAAGCGGGGGCCACGTGACCACCCTCAGCTGGATCTGTGATCTGACAGGACGTGTGCACCCATGCAAACGGGCCTCTTGTGACACGCACAGGTGACCACTGGGGCAGCAAAGGTGGAGTCACGCACAGAGCACTGAACGTGCAGGCAGGAGCCCTGCCTCACACCTTGCCACCTGTATGAGCCTGGGCAAGGCGCTGTGTCTCCGCGGCCTCCACGGCCGTGGTAGCTCTCTCTCGCTGCAGCCTCACATCCCATGGGGAGGACACCGCAGCTCTCTTTGCCGTGTAGCAGGACAGTGCCAGAGAGGCACAGCTGGATTCTGGCAGACTCGGGATTTGAATCCAGTTCTCTCCCACCCTTGCTTGCGTTCAGGGCTTATTTGTGTGGAGCCTGACTTTATCTGGAGGAAGTCATTCCAGTTTTGTGATAGATCCCCTCTTTTCAAAGGTCACTGACACCTCAGGCCTTAAGAGAAAAAGGCAGAGCACAGGCAGTCCTATGAAAGAAGTCTCCAGATCACTAATGACATCACCCCAAAGATTCTTCTCACCCCCACCAAGCTTCTGACCGAAAGGAACCATGAGCTTAGTCAATACTGGAGGCGCTGAGGAAAGACAGGCACACTGATGCATTGTTGGTAGAGTGGGCACTTCCAGAAAGCAATTTGGAATTATGCTCTAATTACGAGAAAATGACTAATCTGTCCATCTCCCTTGGCCAAGAGATCCCATGACTAGACATCTGGCCCAAAGAGGTTGGACAGGAAGGTTTCATATCCACCAACATACTCCTGAGAGGACCACAAGGGTGCCACTTCCTTAAACACAACTCCTGACATCATCCCTTCTTCCCTCAGGCCTCCTAAGCCTGCTCTTGTCCTCTACCAGGCAGCCTCTGACATGGCCCCCACCATGAGCCTGGGGCTCCAACCAGGCTGCCTGGGTCTGGACACAGCCCTGGGCCCTTTCATTCTCCCCTAACATCTCGCTTGCACAAACCCTTTCTCCTCTGCTGAAGCCTCCCCCACTTCTGCTCTTGCCCTCCTGGCACCTCGGGACACCTCAGTCATTCTCTACCGCTGACCTGTCCTGGTTCTCCTCGGCTGACTGCCCGGCTTGTGCATTATCTCAGGTGCTGGTGTCAGAGGTGGAGGGGCCACGGTGGTGACAAGAGGCACTGGTGTGTATGTGTAGGGGACTCTGTGAGTGGGTGAGTCTGGTGCCGCCCATGGCAGGGCTGGCTTGGAAAGCCGGAGTAGCCGCTAGTCTGAGGGAGCTGCCTGAGACCCTCTCTCCCCAACAGAGCCAGAGCCAGGCCCAGGCCAGTGGGGACAGGCTGTGCTCCCTCTGCTCATTCTGCTGCCGAGGCCTTTCTTTGTTTAGGTCCCTTGCTTGAAGGGCCCCAGCTCCCAGACAGACCCCAGAATCATTGCACCAGAATCAGACAGAGCCCAGCAAGCACTCAGAGCTCTTTGCGGCCCCCCTTTGGCGGCTGGCCCCAGGTACGCTGGGGCCTCTAACAAAGCCACATTTCCTTTGGTTGGGAATCTGCCCCAGCCTCCTCTGGCCCCTTCAGCCACCTCCCCATGGCGTGGCCTCTGGGCTCAGCCCTTCCCTGGCTGCCTTGCTCTGGGCACTCTCCAGCTGGCCAATACCCTTATAGCAGGCCGTGCCAGAGCAGAGACCCCAGGTACACACTCGGCTTGGATAACCTCTCCCCTACGCCCAATGCTTGGATACAGAAGGAAGGAGAAGAATAAATGGGCACCTCCAACCCCAAGGGCACGAACTGTACCTATGAGACCCTGGCAAAGGCAGTCAGACCCCTTCAGACTCAGTTTCCCCATCTGTAAACCTGAACAGGCTGGATCCAGTGTCTGAGCCATTCTGGGCGCAGATCCAGGATCTCCCAGCAGGGCACCTGGCCACAAAGGAGGGCTGGGATGCACTTCTAGTCCTATGAATGCCAACCCTCTGCTCCAGACTTGAGGATGCACATGCTTGCCCAGCAGAGACCATCTCTCTGCTATGGCTCATTCTATCTGGGGGGTCAGCAGCACAAACCAGGGTATCAGAAAGGCTTAGGGGGCTGAGACAGATGCCCGGGTCCCTGGGTTTGTGCTTGTAGTGGGGGGGATGGAGGAGACCTTTACCTCGGGCGTGGGGGAGTCCCCAGTAGATCCCAAGGCCCCACAAGCCCTGGAGTGGCTGTGACTTTGGAAGTCATGTGCCATTATGTGGGGGAAGCCCGAGCATCCACGGCTGATACGTGGGGGAGTCTGACTGTCTGTGGCTGATATGTGGGGGACCAGGGTAGGGGGAAGACTCCCCGGAAGCCTGACTGTCCACAGCCAATATGTGGGGATGTGTGGACAGATGGCGCCAATGCTCCCAAGGGACGTGGCAAGTGCCCTCCTCACTGGCCTTGTCCAGCCTCGCTTGGGATTCGAGGGCAACGTTTCTGGAGCACCCTGTCCTCCCCCAATGGCCCTGGGCTCCCAGGCCGGCCAGGTCAAAGCATCCACTGCTTGCTTTCTCTGGACTGCGGCTGGACACTGAGTCACGAGGGCCGGCGTCTGCCCCTTCAATGTGCTGGGGTCAGCACAACCCAGCCTGCCCCGGTGCTGCCTAAAGAGGAGACACCTGCGGGCTGAGAGGCCAGTGGGCAGGCTCCGCTAGCTTGGAGAGCTGGCCATGAGCATTTATTAAGCACTACTACATGCCGGGCACTGTACTCTACAACAGCTCTGGGAGAAGGCGCTGTTACTGCCCCTAATCAACACTAAGGACACTGAGGCAGGGGAGTGGCCGGCCCTGGGACCGGAAGCTAGGAAGAGCCTGAAGCTAGACTTGGACTTGTGTCTTCCTGACTTCCTCCCAGCTGTGAAGTAAGTGGCAATCTGTGTCAGTGAAGGGACTTCCAAGATCACAAAAGGCCTGGCGCTAGGAGGGACCCCGGCTTACATATAAGGACACTGAGGCCCAGGGAAGAAAAGGGACTTGTCCAAGGTTACCTGGGCAGGCAGGAGTAGGAGCCAGGCACCCTCCCTGTCAGGGATGCCCCTATGGGGGCTCAGGAGTTTCTGGAGAACTCAAGCTCCCTGTTCTCTAGACCCAAGACTTTCATTTTAGCTCTTGGACCGGAACCTTGGTCCCTTGGTCCGGGGAACACAGCACAGGAGGTCGTTCCCATGTCCTCGCCCGGGGCTTCACCCTCCCCAAGACCCCATGTCGCTCTGCTGGGGATCGCGGTCCTCTGCTTCAATCCCCCCCACGCCCCATCTCGCTTGGCCTCGGCCTCCATCGGGCCCTTCCCAGGCTGGGGGAGCCAGCCCTCCTCCACTGGTCCTGCCACCCTCCCTCCCTGTGGCCTGGGCTGCTTCCCCTAGCGCCTTCACTTCCTGGATGGAGCTTGTGGTCAGATAAACTATCTCTGACTCAGTGAGGGGGAGGTCACCGGGGGAGCAGGGGCTGGCAGAGAATGAGGCCAGAGCCTTGTGCCCTGGGCAAGTCGCTGCCCTCGGGTCTCAGTTTCCTTTGGCTCTGCCACCTGCCACGCCCTGGCAGCCCCCCCCCCCCCCAGCATTGATCCAGGGCCTCCCCTCCTCCTCCTGCAGGCAGCCCCAGGGCCTAGCCCCGACTCTCTCTGGATGGAGGCCTGGCTGTGCACAGTAGGCACCTCCCAACACTGACTGAGACTTCAGCTCCCTACAAGAACTAGGGGCTGGTCTGCATGGCCCAGGGGGTCAGTTCTCCCCCGGCTTCCAGGGCCAGACCAGTATTGCACAAGCCTTGAAGCCGCAGGAAGAAGCCGGCTCTGGCTCTGCCAGGGGCTGAGGGGTCTGGGACGGCCACTTCCCTCACTGGACAGCTGAGCCTCCAGTGGCGGGACCCCGTGTCCCAGGGGCCCTGCCATCCCTGGGACCCAGGCTGGGGTGCCACCCAGCTCCTAGTCACTGTCCCTCACTGCCCTCTGGGCTCCCATCGAGCTGTAAGGGTCAAGCTCCTGCTCTGGCCCTCAGTTTCTCCACATGTATAAAAGGAGGTGTTGGTCTAGATCCCACCTGAGATGGGGTGTGAGCCCTGTCCCCTCGAGGGCTGAGCAGAACATGCAGGGGAGGTTTCTTTTTGGGGGTTCAGCTCAGGCCTCTCGGGGCTCCTTCCCTGGGGCTCCCTCCCTGGGACTATCCAGTTGAGTCTCTCATGTGAAAGGCTGAAGGGCCTGGGCTGTACCCACTGCGCCTCCCCCCCTCCAGCACTGGTTCCCATTGCCTTCCCAGTGAAGACTCCCCAGGGGTATGTCCAGCTGATCCCAGACACCCCCCCCACACACACTTCGAGGCATTACAGGAAGGGGAGGCAGGCAGCAGAACTGCCTGGGCAGAGGTGGGAGAGCCTGCGGCCCACCCAGACCAGGATGCTTCCCAGGGCCCCCCTGCCTCCCTCTGGGGAAGACTCTCCGATTTGGGGGTGGGCCAAAGAGGGCATAGCCTGGCACCTTCCCTCCCATCCGCAGGCTGCCAGCCCCCTGGGCATCACCTCAAGGTGCCAGCTTGGGAGGACGGAGCCCCTGCCCAAGGAGGCAGTTGCAGGGTCCCCCCTCAAGGGGTGGCTCCTTCTCTGCCCCCAGAGCCCTCCCCAAAGATGATGCCACACACCTAGTCTCACCTGAAGTCTCCTCTCTGCCCAGAGGACAGACTGCCAGCTGCACAGCTGATGTGGACTGGGCCTGGATTAGCTGCAATCTGGACAGAACCAGTCCTGGCCCATCCCCAGAGGAAGGGCTGTGCTTCAGGTCTCTGTGCTGAGGGCTGGTTTGGTGTTTCCCAAGCACAGAGGAAGTAGAACCCAGAAAGTGTGGGCGGGGGAGAGAAGAGGAAGCTGCCCCGCACACCCAGGCCTAGCCCCAGCATTCTGAGAGAAGTGGGGGAGAACAGGCGGGTCCCAGGCCCCTTGTTCCTGCCTTCAAAGACTGAGGCTGAGCTGACTAGACCTCAGAGGCTTGCAGGCCAACAGCACCTGGCATCTACAGTAGGTCCCACATCTAGACTCTGCTTGCATACCTCCACTGATGGGGGGCTTACTACCTCTCAACACTGCCTCGGTCAGCTTTTCTCCTAGGAAGATGGTGCTATCCATCGAGCCTGACCCCTGCTGACCGTCTGTCCGGACACAAATCACCGAAAGCTGTTTATGCTGGACGCTGGGGCCCTCTCTGTCCCTCACCTGGCAGGGCAGCAAGGGTGGCCTTGCTCTCTTTAAGGCTATCAAGGTAAAAAGGCTCTGAGTGTGAGCCCAGAGTGGGACAGGTCTGTAGTGGGAGGCCCAGCCTGGCCTCTCCCCTGAGATCTGATCTGGGACCCCAGAACCTGAAGCAAGGTTCTGAAGCATACGGGAGCTGGCTGCCAGCTCTCTGCCTACGCTCTGGTGCTGGTGCTGGGGCTGAGGGCTCAACTCCCACCAGGCAGCATCTGCTCAGGGACCGGCTCAGTCCCTACAACGTGGCAGCCACTCAGTACCCAGCCCAGTGCCCATCATGCGACTCTCACTCAGTGCCCAGCCCAGAACTCACAGCACAGCGCCGACTGTGCGTATTTCCGCCCTCGCCCCCCTGGGCACAGGCAGCCCTGCTGGCCCTGAAGATGAGCTTCCTTTAGCTGCCCATAGGACCCAGAGCTGGACCAAAGGGGGAATCCACACAAAGCACTGTTCCACCGACAGAAGCATCAAACAGGAGGCATGGATGCCGGCCCCAGGCCATCCCCATAGTCAGCCCAGGAGCGAAGCCCTCTTCTGGGGTTCTGGGTCCCAGCATGGGGGCAGAAGCAGCCCTTCGAAAGTCTCTGCCGACACATGAAAGCTGGACAGTCTGGGACACAGGCTGGTTCTGAGCGGAGCTGGAGCTCTTCCTGCGGCAGCAGCAGCTCTGCAGGTCGGAGCACTGGAGGCGGGAGCTTCTCTGGGCTGGTGATGTCAGTCTAGGCCGGGGTCTGGTCAGGGGCCAGCCCAGGAAGCATTACCAGGTCTGGCCCCCCGAGGGCAGGGCAGACTCCTGTGGCTTGGCCCCACCAGATCCCAGAGTACCAGGGGCTCCTGGGGCGCCAGGATGATCAGGCTCCATGGAGGGGTTAACCTCAGACCCGGCTGAGGTCCACAAAGCTGCCTTTTCTCTCCAGTCTGGTCAGGAAAGACAACCCTCCTTCTGGGCTTGTCCTGACTCCTCTGGACTTTTTGGGGTCAGCATGGGACCACAGCAAACAGAAAGGGCTCTCCCTCTGGGCGCCCGGTACACAGGGGCACCACAGGGGCCACCCTGGGGAAGGCACCCTCTTGTTCCAGGTGGACCCCACATCCTGGGATCCCTCTGCCCAGGGCTTGGCTGGTCCCAGCCACAGGAACGCCTCGCCTGCTGAACAGGACCCCAAGGGAAAGGGGGTTCTCTCATCAGCCCATGGCTGAGTAGGGCAGAACCAGGGGTGGGGACAGTGCCCTGAGAAGAGGGGCAGCAGCTGGGCCCCCACAAAGAGGCCTGGCCTTGATGGGTCCAGGAGCCACCACAGGCAGAGGCGAGCTGGCAGGCCTCTCCTGGGGCCAGGAGCTGAGTGTTCTCAGGAGCCAGCTGGGGCCTTCTGCTTCCTGAGGAGAGCCGGGTGTGCTGGCTAGCACCGACCCTGGCCAAGGTGATGCCCTCGGCCCCTGCCCCCATCACCCCTCTGTTAGGGGCCCCTTTCTTGTGTCTCTGGGAGACTTTGCCCACTCCTCGAGCTCCACAGCCTCCTGGAAACGCTCCCAGAAAAGCCCCTCAAAGTGCCGGGAGGCTGGCCAGGCCTCCCCTATCCTGACCGGTCCCAAGTGCAGGACTTGGTCTGGCTCTGCTCAACCACATTTTGTGAGACCTGGTCCCGTATCTTAGCTCATCAGTCAAGAAATCAGTCACCAATCACCTACTATGTGCTGAACCTTGGACCAGGCCCTCAAGTGGGGCACATTCTCTGGGCCCTCGGGACAGCCCATACGGAGGTTGGTGAAACCGATTACACTAGAATGCACACACGGGAATTTGGGGCATCCGAGAAAGCAGTGCCTGGTGGGGACTGGCGCAGCAGGGAGGGCAGTGCCAGCTGAGGGAGGGGGCAGTACCAGCTGAGGGAAAAGGCAGAACCAGCTGGGGGAGGGGAGGGAGGGCAGTACCAGCTGGGGAAAGGGCAGTACCAGCTGGAGAAGGTGGAAGTACCAGCTGGAGAAGGTGGAAGTACCAGCTGGGGGAGGGGGCAGTACCAGCTGGGGGAAGGGAAGGAGGGCAGTACCAGCCGGAGAAGGTGGAAGTACCAGCTGAGGGGAGAGTCATGCTCAGGAAGCACTTCATGTGAAGGTGATCCTTGGGCTGGACCTTGAGAGGAGCCAGGGCTCAGGGGGAAAGGCCAGAGCAGACCAGAGGGCACCCTCAACCTGGCCTTCAGCAAAGACACCAGCTCAGCAGCTCTCCTGGGTACCAAGCAGCACACTAGCATCTCTGTGTGGGCCAGCACAATCAGCGGCCTCCAAACTATTCCCAGGGTGTGCCCTGGGCCCCTCGGAGCCTCCTGCCACCGTCAGTCCAACGAACCGTCCAGCCTTCATCCAGGATGTTGGTGACAGTGTCCCAGAGGCCAGGGCCAGCCACCATCCCCGGGCGCTCCACCCTAGACCCCAGTCAACAGTAATGACTGCCCTGGGTCAAGGTGGGTGGTCTAGCAGGGCACAGACAGACAAGGGACCATGGGGGGTAGGGGTGGACTAGGAAAGGCCCCGCAGAAAGTGGTAACAACCCCTGGGGTAGACAACAACATGTCTACCGTGCCCCCCAGTAATGTGCGGCCCCCCCCCACCCCCCCCGTGAGCCCTGTGGGGCTCCCAGAGCTGGCCCGTGCCCCTGGCTGTATCTGCAGGGCTGCCCTGCCCTGCTGGGTGTCAATCATGCACTCACTGGCCAGTGGGGTGGGGGCCGCCTGAGGCTCCACCAGGGAAGCCACCCTCACACAACCACACCTCCTTCCAGGAATAAAATGTCCTGGCTCTTCTTTCCTCTGGGTCTCTCTCAAGATGCTTCTTGATGGACTGATCCACTAAGAGTCTCTTGTGTGCCGGGCACTGCACCAACCCCGTCATCCCCATTCACTGTCTCTCTGATCTCTGAGCGTCCAGCTGTCCAGCTCGGAGCCAGTGGCCAGGGCCCCAGTCCCACTCTGGGCCAAGGCCCGGGCTGCGCTCTAAGGGGCGCTGGGCCTCCGGCCAGGCAGAGGGCTCTCCCTGTCTCCAGAACTCATCCCGGTGTGCCCAGAAGGGTGCGGTCACTCAGAGGCCCTTTACACAGATGACGCCCCAGAAAAGGAACGTTCAAGTCACGCATTTTCTTTTTTAAATGTCCATCAACCAATCACTTTATTTACTTATCAAGCATCAGGAACTGTGCTGTGAGGTCTTTTATTTACTCATGCTTAGTTTCCAACATTCACCTCCACCCCAGGACAGTGGGCCTGCTGAGCGCCCCAACATCCTAGGGCAGGATGGGGGCCTGTGCATCTCATCGATTGCCAGATTCTTTCCTTTCTTCGCCCCCGGGTTGTACAAGGGCAATTACACAACCTCCTGAAGGACAGGACTCCGCCCCAGACTTTGCCTCCACCCTAGACTTTCCCTCCACCCTTTTCAAAGGTGGTGCTTCTAACCACCCCACCCCCCCATCTACCCTCTCCCTAGGGCACATGCTTTCAGGGTGGGCTAGCCTTAGACTTCTTCCTGGACACTGCCCATGGCCTGAGGACTGGGGACCAAGGAGGGAGGATCTCCCCCTCCCCCTGCCCTGACCCTGGCTGAGGCCCCCCAGGGGCAGGGCAGGCTGGGGGCTGAGTCTGAATGACTCCCCAGGGTTTCTGGGGGGGGGGCCTCTAGCACCGAGCCTGACCCCCTTTGCATCTTTCCATTCCCTCAGGCACAGCATCCCACACACAGCAGGCGCTAAATAAATGTTTGTAGCCTTGAATCTGGAAGAAGCCAGGCTGACCAGGAGATAGGAGTGCCTCTCTGCTGGATTCTGGAAGCCTTAATAGAGACCTACTGTGTGCCAGGCACGCATCCCTGGGAATGGAAAGGAGTCCCCCTCCTGTGGCCTGCATAAATGCTTTAGCCTGGACTCTCTCCAGAGTTCTGGAGCCCACCCAGCACAGCTGCCCCCCCCCCCGCCTCACTCCCGCCTATCCTGGGGTCTGTGCTGGGGTGCTCTGCTTGTCTGGACCCCAGCCAGGGGAGGGCCAGGGCACCAGGGGAGTGCCAGGGGAGCACTGGGGCACCAGGGAGCCAAGGGAGCCAGGGGAGTGCCAGAGGAGCACCGGGGCACTAGGGAGCCAAGGGAGCACCAGGGGAGTGCCAGGGAGCCAGGGGAGCGCCAGGGGAGCCCCAGGGAGCCAGGAGAGTGCCAGGGCACTGGGGGAGGGTTAGGGAGCTGGGGGAGTGCCAGGGGGGCGTCAAGGGAGCACCAGGGAGCCGGGGGAAGGTTAGGGAGCCGGGGGAGTGCCAGGGCACCAGGGGAGCACCGGGGCACCAGGGAGCCAAGGGAGCCAGGGGAGCGCCAGGGGAGCCCCAGGGAGCCAGGAGAGTGCCAGGGCACTGGGGGAGGGTTAGGGAGCTGGGGGAGTGCCAGGGAGCCAGGAGAACCCCAGGGGAGCACTGGGGCACCAGGGAGCCAAGGGAGCCGGGGGAGCGCCGGGGCACCAGAGCTGGTACTCCCAGGGCTCAGGCTCTGCCAAAGCTCTTGGCCTTTTTTTCACCTGTGGAATTCCTTCCTTTCCAGCGCCCCCCTCCCCTGTGCCCACCTCTAAGGGCAGATGCCTGGGTGCCCTGCCAGCATGGCTCTCACAAGGGAGGTATGGGTGTAGGTGCCCCCAGACGGCCCTGTCCTCCCCTGGACCAGCCAGCCCTGACCCCGTGGGGAAGGGGTGAGAGCTGGGGACTCTGGGGGCTGGGCTCACTTTCCTTCCTGCTTTCCACATGGATGAGGGGGGGGGCAGGGGGCGCTGGCTTAGGCGACAAAACCTGATGAAAACAGGAACTGCCCCCACCTGCTACTCCCTGCTCTCGTCACTCGAGGCTTGTGCAACAGGACTGGGGGGGAGGCCAGGGAAAAGTTACCTCAAGAGGCCGGCTGCAGGGTTAGGGCCCCTAAAAATGAGGGGTCAGGCGGGCTGAGCCCACCCAGCAAAAGCTACCAGTGTACAGGACTTACTCAGGGCCCCACCTGTCAGCCCCCAAAAGATGGCCTGTGAGCGCTAGAAACGGGAGGAAACAGGGTGTCTGGTGGTGTGCAAGGGCAGGAGAGCAAAGTGAGGAGAAAGGGGTAGCGCCAGGGCTCAAACCAAGTGCCCGGGCCTGGGGAAAAAGAAGCCAGAGAAGAGCTTGACACTGAACAGCCACGCGGGCCTGCAGGGCTCCCAGGCAGAACCCAGGCAGACAAACTTCCCACACACACCGAGACAAGCTGATCGGGCCAGACACAGACGGGGCGTCACAGCCGGGCCAGACACAGACGG
>NW_027186308.1:598262-601458 GCF_028583685.1 Petaurus breviceps papuanus
CTTACTGTAGAGGGAACCCCATCGCCCCCCCCCCCCCCCCCCCCCCCTGGGAGTCCCCCTAGACCCCCCCCCCCCTTGCCCCCCCGCGGCCCGTCCACCTCACCTTGGCAACGTCGCCCCCTCCCTCTGCAGACGCTGCCCCCCCCCATCCTCTCACACCTGGACACTGCTGGGAGGGGGCGCTGCTGCCTCCAGGCCCTCCCCCTCCTTGTCCAGACTCCACTCAGCCACCAGAGACTTTCCCTAAGTGCAGGCAGCACCATGTCACCCCTTCCCGATAAAGTCCAGGGGCACCTACGGCCTCCAGCATTTCTATGCTGTGCTCCTCCCCCATAGGGGCAATTCTCTGCCTTCTGGGGCAGCTTGGGGGCACAGGGCCAGAGTCACCAAGACTCAAATTCAAATTCAGACACTGTGTGACCCTGGGCAAGTCATTCCACCTTTGTCTGCCTCAGTTTCCTCAACAGTAAAATGGGGATCATAATGGCACCTACTTCACAAACTTGTCACATGGATCAGATAAGACTTGGTATTCAGCAGGGGCTTTATCAGTGCTTATTTTCTTCCCCTCAGATGTCAGTTCAAGTGCAGACTTTTCTGCCTTCCTTTAATACTAATGTCTTGGTTAGCGGCTGCTCAGGCAGCTGGTGGTGCCTGACTCGTCCAGGGGGTCTCTTCAGTACCAGTTTTGTACATACGGGAGAGAGAAGAGGCCCCCTTCCCATGACCCCATGGGGACGGCTGAGAGCTGGGGACTCTGGGGGCTGGGCCCACTTCTCTTTCCTGCTTTCCACATGAACGAGGGTTCCTCCTCGGAGTGTAAGCTCCTTGAGGCCAGGGCTGTTGGGCTTGTGACTGTACTTCCATTCATCCTGATGTACACCTGGCCCTGGACCCAGACGGCGTCGGGTGGACGCCCAGGGCTGCACAGGCAGGGCCCAAGCCTGAGAGCTGGGTGGAGGAGGTGAGGAGAGTCCTGAGGGCTGCCCCCAGCCCTGCCTGTAGCTCTGGAGGCCTGGGAACAGGCCAGAAGAGTCAGACAATTCACACGTGGAAGGGGTGTGGGGCCCCGGGAAATGTGGAGGCTGGGCAGTGGGTTTCCTTTCCCTTCCCCAGCCTCCAGTGGTTTCAAGAGTGAAACCACTGAGTTTCCTCCCCTAAAGAGTGAAAGAACCTAAGAGGCCCCTTCCTTGGCCCGCCCCTGGGGGCCTGGCCCCCTTCCGCTGAGCCAAGGAGCCCACAAGTCTGGGCCGGAGGGAACCTCAGGGACCAGCTGCCTCCTTGGGGCCAGAGACAGATGACTGGTCCAAGGTGACGAAGAGTCAAATTCAAATTCTACCTGGCGCTGTAGGCCCTCCATGGCCTGGCCCGGCCCTGCTCACACGGCCCTCTGTGGTACTGAGGGGTTGGCCATTTCTGGGCTCTGGGCAGTTCCTCAGGCCCTTCCCTGGACCTCCCACCCGGAGCCTCCCCCACATTAATCATTTCCTGCCTGGTTTTTGTTGCTTTGTTTTGTCATCCAGCCTCAGTCACTCATCCCCTGGCATCCTGGTCCACCTCTGGCCCCTGGACCCAGATGGCTCCGCTCCCGGGGAGAAGCTGGGCCTCACTTCAGTCCCATTCCCTGGCACCTTGGGGCACCACCTTCCAGGTTCTGGCGGGTCCTCCTCCAGGACAAATAGCAGCCCTGGAGGGCAGGGGCTGTCCTTGCCTTCAGGGTTGTTTACTGATTGATTGATTGATTGATTGAATTTCCAGCCTCTCCCTAATTGGGAGGGCTCGGAGTCAATCAGGCATCAAGCAAGCATTTACTACCAGCTGCCAATCAGCTGCCCAGCGCCAAGGAAACCCCAGCAACTGGCAAAGCCTGCAGGGCTCAGCCTCCAATGGGGGGCCGCTCCCTTCCTAAGAGCCCCAGCAGGGGGGCGCTGAGGTCCCCCAAAGTTTATAAAGAGGGGCTGATCCCAGAATCTGGGGGTGGGGGGCTCAGCCTCCAGGGCCACACTGTGAGTCAGAGGCCTGGGAGTCCACGGGGAGCCCTCCATGACAGCCCAGACCATTGCCACCTCAGCCTGCAGGGTTCTGGGGAGGGGAGCCATGTTGGGAGCGACCCAGTGCCTCAGCCTGCCTGACACTCTGAGGACATGCCAGCCAACGCTCCTGCCCTGAGGCGCTCCACATTCTAGAACCACAGACTTCTCCAGAGTGGGGAAACTAAGGCCCGCCCAGCTTAAGTGACCTATGCCAGGCTGGGCATCTGGCAGGTCAGAGGCAGGATGAGAACTCAGGTGCTGATGGCCAGCTCATGGCCTTGTGCCTGAGGTCACTTAGCCCACCCTAATTTCGGTCTCATCTGTGACATGGGGATGGGGCAAGAGTAGGGGACCGTCTCTTTTGTGACCCAGGCTCCCAAGAAATCGATGCCTTTAGAAGGAATGGTTATGTAGGAGCCCAACCAGCCCAGAGGGCTGACTGGGCGCCTGGGGGTCAGCCAGACAGAGGGGGTGTTGGGAAAGGGGGGGGCAGAAAGAGGGGAGGCAGACAGGTGGGGAAGCAGAAGAGGGGGGAGGCAGCCAGGTGGAGGGGCAGAAGAGGGGGAAGGCAGACAGGTGAGCGGAGGCCAGAAGCGAGGCCCTTCCAGGCAGGAGAACCCTCACTTTTCCCTTTCCTATGGCCTCAGGCAGAATGACACCAAGACCCTCTACTTGGAGCACTGGGGTCTGCAGTCCTGGACAGGAGGAGAAAAAACTACTGGAGTAGAGGCCAAGCTGGGGGGAGGCTGAGGCCGGAGACTGGGAAGGGACTTGCCCAGGGTCACACTGCTGGGCAGGACCCGAGGCCTCAATTTCCCCAACCAAACATGGCCACTGGCCACCACCAACTAACCCAGGCCTCGCCAGTCAGGGTGGCGGGGGGGGGCTCTCCTCAGCACCTCTGCCTGGGATGGAAGCCTGGGGAGGGGGCAGCCCAGGCCAGGGGGGCAGGGTGGGGTGGATCACCTTTCTCCAGCCCCCGGAGGGGGAGGAAGGGAGGGATGGCCAGCCTGGGGGTGGGGGCCGGCTGGGCTCTGAGACTTATTCACTCTGGTCAATGGCTGGCACGTACCAACAAGGCCCAGCCAGGCACCTGAGCCCCTTCCTTACTTCTGGGGATCAGACTCTTCTCAGCCAATGTGAAACCCACCTCAGTTCAATGG
>NW_027186308.1:621458-649806 GCF_028583685.1 Petaurus breviceps papuanus
GGCTCCCCTGGGTCAGGAGAGAGTTTAAACCCAGGGTCCGTAATAAGTCACCTTGAATGGATGGGTTTTACTTTGGCATGTAAAGTCCGGAACTCTGAAATGATCGACTTTCTCCGCCCAGACCACATTGATGGGAAATGAGGAAGCCCGTGGTGTCTGGGTGTTCTGGGCTCCCCCATCGCTTCTCTGGGGGTCAGACTCTCCCTCTATCCTGCCATGCTTCCAGAGCACAGCTTCTGCGTGCTCGCCTGTAGGAGGGGGGCTAGGGCAGACTTGCCAAGCTCAGGATGGCACCGTTTCTCATCTGGGGGCCCTTCTTCTCCCTGCAGTGCCCGGCACGCCTTGGGCACCTCATAAATCAAGACTGTTTGTGTTCCTGGGTTGTAGATGGGTGCCTGGCACCCCGTACTAAGTGCTTAATAAATGTGCATGCTCTCCCTCCTCCTCCTGCTCCCCTCTCCGATTTGTCTCTCTCCCTCCTCTCCCCCCTCCCTCTTCTCTCTCTTTCTCTGTCTCTCTCTCCTCCCCCCCCCCCTGTTTCTCTCTCTCTCTGTCTCCCTGTCTCTCTGTCTCTCTCTCTCTCTGTCCCTGTCTCTGTCAGTGTCTCTGACTCTGTTCCTTTGACTTTGTCTCTCACTCAGGGACCTTTGAGTCAGCCCCTCTCTCCTTTTCACAGAGAATAGACCTGAAGCACAGAAAGGTGAAGGGCTTGGCTGGGGCCATGCAGCTTGTGTCTGAGGTGGGATTCACACTCAGGGCTCCCTGTGCACCTAGGGCCTCCTCTCCACTGACAGCAGCAGCAGCCTCTTCGTGGGCATTCAAGGGATGCTGTCAGGGCCCACCACTCTTTTTCCACGTCTGTGTTCTCAGGCCTGACTGTGTTCCTGGCACACAGTAGGTAGCTAATAAATGCAGGTACTCCGCTGCCCGTCTCGCCCTTGAGAGCTCTGGGGCCTCCTTTCTTCCTCAGTAAGGGGAGAGGGCTAGCCTTGACCCCTAGGCGGCTTCCCCCCTGTGGGTGCCCTGGCTTCAGGCATCAGTGCAGTGACAGCTCAGAGCAGCTGCGGTGGGAGTGGACCAGGGAGTGTGCGCATGGGGTGGGGGGCAGGAAGGATGGCCAGAGGGGCTTGGGCCTCCCACAACTTCCTCTGGCCATAGAGATGGGGAACCCGGGGCCGTGGAAACCTCAGTGGGGGCCTTTCTGGCTCCCCTGGAGTGACCCCATCCCTCCATGTTTCCTGTGCTCTTGGGTCTCCTCAGAGCTGGAGGCTCATGGGACAGGGATGCCATACCCCCCCTCTCCCCCCGTGCTGCATGCCCAGACAGCTGGATTGCTGCAGGTCTATGAGAAACATCCCAGCAGGCTGAGATGGGCAGCCAGCCACATAGTGCCAGGACTGAGCTGTCCTGGGGGCACAGAAGCTGGACCAGACACGGCCCTACCTGAATCATCAGCAGGATTTCAGGGTTCAGGCTGCCCTGGCCTGGACCCTGGATTCCCAGGCGCTGTTGAGAGGTCACTGGACCGCTGACCTCTCCTGGAGCGATTCCTGGCTGGGGTTTGCACTGGGCTTCTTCTGTGTGGCCAGGTGCTTGCTGCCGCTCAGCTGATGGTCCTTGGGGGCTGTTGGGGCCCCAGCTGTCACCTGGAAGCCATGCTGATACTGAGCTCCCCATGGCTTAGGGAACGTGGGCCTCCTGAAGCAGGCTCCTCCTCCTAACTCCATTAATTGCATTCAGTGCATTGACCATGTGCAGGACACGTGGCGGGGCAGGGGTGGGGCGTCCTCTCTCAGACCTGGTCCCTGATCAGCAACCTGCTCTGATGAGCCTCAGGAAGGCCGAGGAGGGGGTTCAGAAGACCCCATTTGTGGAGGAAGGAAACATGGCATCCATAAATTAGGCAGAGACAGGTGGCCATGGCGGTCTTCCTTCTCCTCAGCTCTCCCAGGTGACCTGATGACAGTGTGACCAGTGAGAGGCTGACCGGCTGGGTGGGCGGGGCTTCAGAGCACACCTGGCATCTCATCCCGCTGCCAGTTCTCTGGCTGATGCAGCCTTTCCCTGATGAACCTGGCCATGACTCCCTGGATGTGGCTGTCAGGGCTGCATGCCCTGTTCCTGAGAGCACCTCTCTGTAGCTCAGCTGCAGGGCCCCACCAAGGGCTGGCAAACCTGATGACTGAGCCCTCAGCTAGTGCTCTGGAAGATGGTGGTGGTCTGGCAGCCCCTTCTGAACCTGTCCCTGGGTGCCCTGGGGCCAGGCTCCAGCTCTGCAGTGGCCCTGAGGCCAGTGGGCTGCCGGTCCCTTGTCCTAGGCAGGCAGCCTGGCCGACCACCACCCTCTCCCCTCCCTCTGCTGATGCCTGCAGCCTGTAGTGGTCAGCTGGTCGCTGCCCCTGCCTAGGAGAAGCCAGGAGGGGCCCAGAGAGAAGGGCTGTGATTCACGTCTGAGAGCTGGAGAGGTCTCTGCCGGCCTTCCTATCCAGGAGAGAGCAGCTGATGGCTTGGCTGCACTTCCCTTTCTCTGCTCCTGAATTTAAACATTTGTCTTGGCTCCTTGGCTGAGGCCCTGCAGCCCTTCTTCAAAGACATGATGAGTTGCAGAATGTTCTGGGTACTTGCTATGTCCCAGCTGGATGGGCAGGCATCCAGACAAGCCCCCGGGATGGTGCTCTGTCCGTGAGGGGGGAAGAGAGACTGCTCCCGATGGGATCTGGTCCTGCCTCCTGCTTCTTGGCTCCTTTTTCCCAGGGCCGGGAGGCCCTTCACCCCCGGTGTCTTTGCCTTCTCAAGTGGGCAGAGGACTGGCGTTCTCCATAGAAAACGGGTGAGGGCAAGCCCCACACCTGGAACTCCTCGGAGGAGAGGGAGGCCCTGATGAGGCGGAGTCCCTTGCCTGGGGACACATGCTTCTAATTCCTGCCAGCCTTTGGAGATGGCTCTTGGTTTCTGCCACCCTACCTGGCACTTTGCAGAACCTCTTGCTTTGTTATCCTTTCCCAGTCTGGCATGAACCCTCCTCACCCACACCACTTCCTCACCCTCAGAATCAAGAGGAAGGGCCTTCTGGGGGCTGCCGTAGTCCCTGCTTTCTGTGTCTTGTGGAGGGGACTGGCAAGGCCTCGGGAGGTGCCTGGCTGAGCGACTTCACCCTGGGTGGGGAGCAGCAGCCCCAGGCCCTGCCTGTCCTCCCACCCCAGTGGCTGACCCTGTGCCTGGGCTCAATGATGCTGGCTTGTATATGCAGGCCTCCCCAGGGGGTCCTGGGAAGGGGGGGGCTTCATGGTAGAGGTAGCAAAACCCTCACTTGCTTCGTCAGGAGCACCTGGCATACCGATACCTAGGATCTCAGCTTCCCAACTCTCACCAGGTCCTTCCCACCTTCCTTCCCTCTTTCCCTCTCTACCTTTTCCCCTCCTCCTTCCCCTCCTTCCCTCTCTTCTTTCTTCCTTCCTCTTTCTTTTCTTCTCTTCTTCCCTCTCTTTCCTCCTTCCCTCCTCCCTTTCTTTTCTCTTCTTCCCTCTTTCCCTCCTCCCTCTTTTCTTCTCTTCTCTTCTTCCCTCTCTTCTTTACCTTCTTTCTTTTCTTCTCCCTTCCCTCCTCCCTTTCTTTTCATCTCTTCTTCCTTCCCTCCTCCCTCTTTCTTTTCTTCTCTTCTCCCTTCCCTTCCCTCTCTTTCTTTTCTTCTCTTCCCTCTCCTTTCTTCCTTCCCTCTCTTCTTCCTTCCTTCTCTCCCTCCCTCCATGGCAAGCTGATCTGTGATCAAACAGTTAAATTCCTGGGAGTGCTTGTTTACAGTTTTCACATAGTGAATCCTTTAGAAAATGCCAGTAAATCGTCCCCAGTTTGTCTCTTTGCAAGTCAGATAATGGGGTTTTCTTGACGGGGAGCACACATGCTTTCTGGCAGGCTCCTGCTGCACCAGGAGCCTATTAATAGAAGGCCCCTGGTGCGAGAGACGCTCCCCGCCTGGAGCTCGACCCTGATGTGGACGTCGGCCGGAGGGCCCAACTCGGCCCGAGATTCTGACTTCTCTGTCCCCCATTTAGGGATGACCCTTATCCTCTGTGCTGGAAAGGGGGGTGCAGATGGGAAAGCTCTCCTTAACACTGAGTACGTGTGGGGGGCAAGCAGTGCATCTGGCGTTTTTTTCATGGGGGCGTCTCCCTGGAGCCGGGGGAGATCTGCGAGCTCCTCCAGTCTAAGCCCCTTACTTCGTGAGGAGAAAACAGGCCCATGGAGGCGAAGCATCTTGCCAAGGTCACATAGGTGGGATAAGGGTCAGAAGCAGGATTTGAACCCAAATGCTTGGACTCCAGAGTCAGTGCATTCTGCTGTGCTTCCCTCACTCCTTTGGTGCTTGTTGAGTGAATGAGTATTGGCCCTGCCTTCCTTCCCAGGACTCAAGGCTGGGGTCCTCCCGTGGTGGCGCTATGCCCCCGCCCCCCACTACTGTGCCACCCTCTGTGCCAGCAGCCCCCTAGTCCGGGTTAGGAGGGGCAGATAGACCACCAGCCCTCCCTCCTTCATGGATGGAAAGGTTTTATCTGGTTTGGCTGGCTGTGTGTCCTGCCTCCCACCCTGGGGAGGGAGTGTACTCATCTGGCCTGGAATGTGTGCCCAAGGCCGGTGCCAAGGAGGAGTCCTGTAAAGAAAAGCAGCAGCTGTGAACTACTTAGCCCTGGAGAGGTTGCGGACCCTCTGTGTGGTATTCAAGGCCTCGAGCTGTGAGGCATGGGCATGCCTGGGGCGTGTCTGTGCTGGGGAGGCAGGCGATCCAGGTGTGACTTAGGCATCCTCACCTCCAGCTGCCTGGGTTAGGGTCTGACCTTCCCACACAGAGCAGGGCCTTCCAAGGAGGTACCAACCAGTCCTGGTGCTTGTTGAGCCTTTTCTTGGCTGCTCTGCTCCTCTGCCCTACAGGATCAGCTTCTGGTTTCCTGTGGTTTCTAGAGTGGGGGATGGCATCAGGAAGGAAGGCGCCTTCCCTTGGGGCAGGAGAGGTCAGGGAAATCTGTCTCCAAGAGGATCAAGTTGTCTGGTGGGGGACACATCTGATTGTCATCTGCTGGGTCATAGTGTTTGATCCTTAGGGCAGCCAGGATGGGGAAGCACCTTGGACGTTAATTGGAGGAGCTAGGGATGGATGACCTAGGAACGGGCAGCTTTGGGGATGAGGGGCTAGCCTGGGAAGGGGAGGCATTGGGAGCGAGGAACTAACCTGGGAAGGGGCAACTTTGGGGACAAGGGGTTAACCTGGTAAGGGGTGGCTCTGGGGGCGAGGGCCTAGCTGGGTGTGAGGGCTGCTTTGTATCTGAAAAGCTGTCTGGTGGGGCAGGAATCACACATGGTCTGCCAGGGGTCAGGACTGGGAGCCTTGGGGGCCCACAGGAGAGCTGTCCCAGGGCAGAGCAGGAAGCTTTGGGGGGTGGTGAGCTCCCCGGCACTGGCAGCTGGAATTTCTCTTCTCATGTGGGTACCCTCAGACGTCCCTGAGCTCATGCTTTGTGCTCAGCCTGGGGTGAAAAGACCCCCCAGCCTCAAGGAGCATGCAGGGTCAGTGGAATCAGGGTGGACTCCCTAGAGAGGGTGGAGGGAGGAAGGAGGGTCCTGTGAGGAACAGTAGAGAGGTCAGTTTGATTGGAGCGTGTAGTGTGTGTTTGATGGCAAGTGGGGAGCCACAGGTGCTTTTTGAGCTGGACAGCCACTGGCCAGAGCAGAGCCTCGGAGCCTTTGACCCGGTCTCTTTTGAGGACATTTTTGTTGGTAGCGTTTGTTTTTCCTCCCCTCTGTGCCCCAGGGTAGCCTCTCCCCCCAGTCTGAGGCTATCTGCAGGTTCCCCCTCTGCCAGGAGGGGCAGGGAGCCTTTCTTGGGCTAAGTG
Organism: Petaurus breviceps papuanus; assembly: GCF_028583685.1. Classification (NCBI taxonomy): domain Eukaryota; kingdom Metazoa; phylum Chordata; class Mammalia; order Diprotodontia; family Petauridae; genus Petaurus; species Petaurus breviceps. The sequence continues at coordinate 627,344 of NW_027186308.1, forward strand.
TGGTCGCGTTGGCGCTGGCATGGTCCCTGGGCAGGCTGTCTTCGCGTCTTTGTGGACTTGGCTTGGTTCCGCCTCCTGTCCGTCCTCTGCAGCCTCACATCTGCAGGAATGATGTTCACAGGCCGCAGTCTGTTCAGCAGCTTCCCCTGATTGACGGAGGCCTTCTTGTTCTCCACCACATGGGTGTCAGGATTACTGCTCTGGTGTTTCTGGGACCTTTCCTTGACCTCTTTGGGATAGAGGCCCCCTGCGGGATGCCTGGCTCACAGGGCCCGGCATTTCCTGATTCTCTGGGAATCTCTGTCGTTGAAGCCCTGACGTTCCCCTCTCCTGCTGGAGCTTAGTGCAGTGTGTGGTGAGAGAGGCTCCTTCCGGGCATGTCCGGTTGGTTCTGCAGGGTCTCAGGTACACCAGTGAGCAGCCAAGCTGCCTTGTGGTTGCTCTCGCCAATGAGAAGGCATTGGGAACCTTCCTGTGCTTTGAGGCAGTCCTGTCTTGTCCTGAGCTTGTTGCTTCATACTGATGAAAAACAGCCATTTCCCTGGAGATTCCGGATCTTTTCCTCCAGGTGAAGGTTATTCTTTCTGGCTTTGGAAAGTCTTCCCTTTGGTCTCACCCTAAGTCAGTGTTGGCGGTCTGGTCATTTTTTATTGCATGAGCCTGATCTTATGTCCCAACCCCTGGTCATCCCCAAGTGTCCCTCCAGGTATGTGAACCAGTCTTCTCTCTTCAGGGTTTCTGTCGTAACTCCATCGATCACATGTTCTTGAAGGCACCTAAACAGATTGATTCAGATTTCTTTCTTTTCCTTTCATGACTCCCTCCTTGGCTTTGCTGACATTTTATAGAAGTGCTGTTGACATTGTTCATTTATTTTTGTATTCTGCTTCTCTACCAAAACTACTAATTGTCTCAGTTAAGTTCTCTGCTGATTTCTAGGACAAACATTCTCCAAGTGTGGTTTGAGGAGCCCTGGGGCTCCCTGAGATCATAAGGTCCAACTTCAGGTCTGAGTGAGGCTGGACTTTGTTCATCTACTGCAACCAAAACAATAGATTGCTGGACTTCGAGTCAGGAAGACCTGAGTTCAGATCTAGCCCCCGACACTTACAAGCTGTGTGAGTGACCCTAGGCAAGTCACTTTATCCTCTTTGCCTCAGTTTCCTTATGTATAAAATGAACTGGAGAAGGAAATGGCAAACTACTCTAGTGACTTTGTCAAGCAAACCCCAAATAAGAAGCTGCTAGGTGGCACAGTGAATAGGGCACTGGCTCTGGAGTCAGGAAGACCTGAATTCAAATCTGGCCTCAGACACTTAACATAAAAACTAGCCATGTGACCTTGGGCAAGTCACTTAACCCCAATTGCCCTCCAAAAAGCAAAAAAAAAAAAAAAAGAAAAAGAAACCCCAAATGGAGCCACGAAGAGTTGGACCTGACTAAAATGACTGAAATAACAACAAACTGATACATATAACCTAGCTGTGATGGCTAGATGGTTCAATCAATCAATCCATCATTAGTCAAACATTATTAAGTGCCTTCTATGTCCCAGACACTGTGCTGAGCATTGGAGAGACAAAAAAAGGCAAAATACAGAATACAAAATATGCCTTCAAGGAGCTTATGGTCAGAGGACAGAGTTCCAAACCCAAGTCAGAAAGACTTTCTTATCTTCTTCTTAGCTGTGGGACCCTGGCAAGTTAATGTGCTTCCATCTTGCTTTAAAGTTTGCGCAGTGCTTTATAAATATTATCTCATATAATGCCCGCAGAAACCTTGGGGAGGTGACAGTACTATCCTTCATTTACAGATGAGATGACTTGCCCAGGGTTCCCTGGCTGGAGTCCAGATTAGTACTTGAGCCTCCTTGATGCAGGGTCTAGGGTTCTATCCACTGCTGCCTCTTTGGGGCCCTCAGGCATTGTTAAGAGTGGAGAGACCAGAAAGTTTGAAAACGACTAATTTGATTGTCCTAAGTAAATCACTATGTCTTCTCTGCCTGTCTGTCTTAGGCCTTTTGTTTTTTTTCCTTTGTCTTACTACCATTCCTTCACATTTCTGTAACCACGTGTAGCGGCAAGCACCCCAAGCACGTCCTAAGGGTTTGCTGCCCATACAGGTTCTTGGATCTGCTTTGTTAAAGGAAAGCAACTCAAAATGGGTTAACAAGCTTACTTTAATCAGTCAGACATATATCGTTTACCTTGTTCAGGGGAAAAAGTCAGCACCCCGAACTTCAAAGTATACAGGCAGAATTATCAAGACAGAAACAGATCAAGTAGACAGATTTCCAAACTGTCCAACCATTACATCCATACCCAGTCAACATCTGGGTTTCCACATCTGGGTTTTTCAAAGCTGGGGGGGCCCTGGACAACGGCTTCCCAGAATACAGATCAAATCACAGAACACTTCTCAAAGTGAGCCCCAAAACAAAGCCTCACATCAGGGCTTATATAGCCTTCTCCTGGCTCAGAGAATGTAACAACCTTATTGACCCACTGGCCAATCAAAAAGTATCTACTGAAAAACAAGCCTCCCACCCCAGCTCCACTAAAGGCTAGTGCACTTTAGCCTACGGGCAGGGAAGATCTTCCAAATTTGCATTCCCATTACACCACATCAAATAACAGAGGGAAGGAGGACACCCTTGCTTGGCTTCTGTTTTTATTGGGAACATTTCTAGTTTTTTTCCCTGTTCCGTACAATGCTTACTTTTGGTTTTAGACAGATGCAACTAAGTGGTATAGTAGTGGAGACTTGTTCTTGTAGTTAGAAAGAACTGAGTTCAAATCCTACCTTAGATACTTACTAGTAGTGTGACTCTGTCCCAGTCATTTAACTTCACTCAGCCTCAGCTTCCTCATCTGAAAAATGGGATAAGAATAGCATCTCCTTCACAAAGTTGTTGTGAGAATGAAATAAGAGAATTAAAGCCCTTCATAAACAGTAAAGTGCCGTATAAATGTTAGCTATTTATGGCTATGTGAGATAGATGCTTCTAATCACATCCAAAAAGATCATTCGATGCCTATCCTTGGCAGTTTGTTTTTAAAGCACAAATTCAGTGTTTTCATGTTGTGTTCCTTATGTTAAACCATCTTTGCTTTCCAGTTTAAATCTATCTTGATCGTTGGGAATAATGTTGACGTACACATTTATGTGTGTGTGTTGTTTTGTAGTTTCTTCTTGGCTTTATGCTTCTCTGGGATTTGGCTCTCAGAAGGGCAGTTGCCTCATGCAGGGTGTTTGGTAGACTGTTTTCTCTCTCAATTCTTATGAAGAATTTGCGATGGAGAGATGGATTTTTCTTGACTAGTTTGATTCCATCTGGAATCCTGCTCCCCTGCCTCCCCACCTTTGGTATTTTCCTTTTCTGAAATTGGGTCATTGAGGCTTCCTGCATTTCATGTTCTACTTTCTGGGTCCTTTACATCTCTGTAGACTATATTCACTTGAGTTGATAGAATTGTGCATGCTCTGTTCTCATGATTCCTTTTATTTTTCTGTCACAGTTTCAGACTTCAAACTGTCTTGACCAGTTTGGTGACACTTTTTTTTATTGTTTTTTATTTTTAATGCTCTATTAACTTCTGATTTACATCATTCATTTCCACCAGATTTTGAGTTACAAATTTTCTCCCCGTTTCCCCCCACTCATCCCCCCAAAACAGCAGTCCCACATGATATCCCCACCTCCAATCTACTCTCTCCCATATTTTCTCCCATACCCATTTCAACTTTTCCAGTGGATCTCTATGCCTCAGTGCCTGTATATCTTTTTTTTCCCTTAATAACATGTAAGATGGTATTAATAATAGTATATATATATACACACACACACACACACACACAAACACACACACATATATATATATATATTTGAATATTTGATTTTAAAACTTTCAATTCCAGATTTATTCCCTTCCCCCCCTGCTACCCACCCCCACTGGGGAGACAAGCAGTTCAGTATAGGTTGTACATGTGCGGCTAATGCAAAACAATAACATAGTAGATGTATTGTAAAAGACTGACTATATTTCCCTCCCTCTTCTCCCACCTCCCACTTGTTCTATTCTCTACTTTGATCCTGTCCCTTTTCAAAAGTGGGTGCTTCCAACTTCCCTCCCCCCCAGCCTGCCCTCCCTTCCATTATCCCCCCTCACATCCCCTTCCCCCCCTATTCTCCTGGAGGGTGAGATCCCCTATTTAGTGTGTATTTCCCTCCCTCCTCAAGCCAGATTCAATAGGAATAAGGTTAACCCATTCCCTTTTGCCTTCCTATTCTTCCCCTGCATTGTAACCATTTTCCCTTGCCTCTTCTGTATGAGATGGTTTGCCCCACTCTGTCTCTCCCCATCTCCTCTCATTATATTCCTCTCACCTCTTAATTTCACCTTTTAAGTATCATCCCTTCCTGTTAAATTGGTCCCGTGCCCTCTATCTATGTATGCCTGTACACATATATACACACATTCACATATGTATTCGTATGCCCGCATACCCTCATATAAAGACATATATGTATATATTTCTAATCCCTTCAACTACTGAGAAAAGTTTCATAAGTTACAATTATTGTTTTTCCATGTAGGAATGTTAATAGTTCAACTTTGGCCAGGTGGGTCAGCGAGCAAGAGCACCGGCCCCAGTGCCGGGACAACCCAGATCAAATCCGGGCCCAGACACTCAGCACCACACCCAGAAACAACAATTGGCTGTGCAACCCTGAGCAAGCCACTCAACCCCGATTGCTTTAAAAAAAAAATAGTTCAACTTTGATAAGTTCCTTATGATTTCTTTTCCCTGTTTACCTTCTCATCCTTCTCTTGCTTCTAGTATCTGAATGTCAAATTTTCTATTCAACTCTGGTTTTTTCAGCAAGAATGCTTGAAAGACCTGTATTCCACTGAATGACCATATTTTCCCCTGAAACAGGATACTCAGTTTTGCTGGGTAGGTGACTCTTGGTTTTAATCCCAGCTCCCTTGACCTCTGGAATATCACATTCCAGGCCCTTCGATCCCTCAGTGTAGAAGCTGCCAGATCCTGGGTTATCCTGATTGTGTTTCCACAATATTCAAATTGTTTCTTCCTGGCTGCTTGTAATATTCTCTCCTTAATCTGGGAATTCTGGAACCTGGCTATAATATTCCTAGGAGTTTTCTTTTTGGGATCTTTTTCAGGAGGTGATCGGTGGATTCTTTCAACCTCAATTTTGCCCTCTCGTTCTAAAACATCAGGGCAGTTTTCTTTGAGAACTTCCTGGAGGATGCTTTCCAGGCTCTTACTTTGGTCATGGCTCTCAGGCAGTCCAATAATTTTTAAATTATCTCTCCTGGATCTATTTTCCAGGTCAGTGGTTTTTCCCATGAGATATTTCACATTGCCTTCTATTCTTTCATTTGTTTGGATCTGTTTAACAGCATCTTGATTTCTCATAAAGTCATTAGCTTCCATTTGCTCCAATCTAATTCTGAAGCAATGATTCTCCTCAGTGAGCTTTTGAGATTCTTTTTCCATTTGGCAAATTCGACTTTTTAAGGCATTCTTCTCCTCATTGCCTTTTTGAGCCTCCTTTGCCATTTGAGTCGGTCTGTTTTTTAAAGTATTATTTTCTTCAGACAGGCTGTTGACTCTCATTTCATAATTTTCTTGCATTGTTCTCATTTCTCTTCCCAATTTTTCCTCCACTTCTCTTATCTGCTTCTTAAGGTCCTCTATGGCCTGTAACCAGCTCGTATTTTCCTTTGAAGCTTTTGGTGCAGGGGTTCTGACTTCACTGATTTCCTCCTGTTCCATGCCTTGCTCCTTCTTATCCCCCAAATAGGAGTGTAATGTTGGAATCTTCTGTCTGCTTTGTTTCCTTTGCCTGCTCATTTTGTCGCTCAATGATTTGACTTTTGGGCTTTTGGCCACAGTAGGACTCTGCCACCTGACAGGGGAGTTTTCGTCCCAAATGCTGGGGTTTTCTCAGCTGCCGGAGGTATTAGATGGGTGCCCTCTCTGAGGTCTCCACACGCTCTGGCAAGCTGGACACACACCCCAGGACCTCCACCCTAGACTGCAATCCAGATCCAAGCAGGTTAAAGCAAGAGCAATTACCCCTCAGACTGGTGCTTGGTCCCCCTACACTCTGCAGGCCAGGAGCTGAAGCTGCCACACGGCACTGGCAGGCTGTGCTGGTGTCTCAGAGGTTTCTCGCCCCGGGGGGGTAAAAGCCATGCACTCCCACTTACTGGGTCCCAAAGTCCAGACTGCACTGGCCTCTCACCTTGTCCTTCGCATCTATGTATTGATAAATCTGGAAACGGCCACAGCTGCTGCTGATCTGGAGTCCCTCTGGCTGGCGGCTGGTCAGGCCTGCCCTAGGGCTAAAGCCTCGTTGTGGTGCTGGGCTCAGCTCCCAGAGCGCTGTGCTGGCCGATTCCTGCCGGCCTGCCGGGCTGTCCTCAGCGGGAGGTTAGCTTCTCTGTGTCATTTTGTGGGTTCTGCAGCTTCAAAGTTTGTTTAGAGTCCCCTTTTTACATGGATTGGGGAGGGTGGAAGCCGGAGCCGTGGGAGGGTCGTGCTTCTACTCCAGTTTGGTGACTCTTAAGGCTGTTTTACAACTCTGGCTCTTTATTGCCCTTATACACTCTTCTCTGATTATTAAGGGGCATTGCAGGAGAGTGGATGGAATCAGGGAGCCCTGGATTCAGATCCTGCCTCTAACCCCTGACCTAGCTTGTGTGATCAGGATGTGATAAGGCTTTTAAACTGTGAGCCTGAGTTTCCCCATCTGTAGCATGGAGTTCACACCACCTGTAGCAGCTACCTTATAAGGTGGTTGTTAGGTCCAGAAGAGATAGTTGTGTCTGAGACTTTCAGGGGGTTTGTCACTGTTAGTGATTACTCTTATTTTTAAACTGTGGTTATCAGAAAACTCCCTGAACCAACGGAATCTGTCACTCACAGTCCTAAGAGTCAAGTTGCCTGGAAGGTGTGAGTGACTTACCCAAGGTTTCACAGCTAGTACATGTCAGAGGCAGAGTTGGAAGCCACTGTGACTCTTATCTGAATTTTTTTTTAATAGCTTTAGTTTTTAACATTCACTTCCGTAAGATTTGGGGTTTTAAATTTTCTTCCCCTCACTTTCCTTCTCCCCTCCCAAGATGTTGTGCAGTCTGATATAGGTTCTACATACCCATTCACATCAAACATTTTCACATCATAAAGAAGAATTAGAACCAATGGAGGAGCCATGAGAAAGAAGAAACAAACAAACAAAAAAGAGAGCAGATAGTCTGCTTCTGTCTCCTTTCTTATTAAGCCTTCATCACTGAAGGGGTGCTGCCTCAGGCTGACTGAGACCTGTTCAAGTCCTTAGCCCAGGTCCCCCGCTGCATTCGGGACCATCTCCCCTCATCCTGATCCATGTCTGGCCACTGCACTCCGATGGCTCCAGAGGAGACAGGGAGGCTGGTGACTTTGCACAGGTGGCCTCACTTAAATCCAATTCACTCGCATGCCGTGGCATCTCCTTCCTGATGGAGGGGTCCTCTTTGAGGAAGAAAGACACACCACAGCCACAGCCACCGGTCTTCACTGATGACTTTGTGCAGCTTGGCCCCACTTCAGTCTGATTCTGTCACAAGTCAGAAGCTATCCCCCCTCCCATCGAGATGCCATTTGGGGCCTCTTTGAGCCCGAAGGATGCCTGCTGGCCAGCCTCCCCTTGCTTGGTGTAGCAGGAGGCGGCGCATTGGGGAGCCTTTTGCTTACTTCGTCTTGATTTCCACCCTTGTTTCTGAGTCATGGAATTTTATTTTCTTCTTGCTAATGGTTTATCAATTTCATGAGTCTTTTAAAAATTGGCCCCTGTCAAGTCAAATTTTTTTAATTTTATTGATTTTTCCTTCTATTTTAAATGTTTTCTTTTTGCTTGGTTTTGTTCCTTTTCTAATTACTTTAAATGGGAATTCAGCTCATTAATTTCCCCCTTTTTGTTCACATAAGCATTCAGGAACAGAAATTTGCCCCTGAGCACTGCCTTGGCTGGGTCCCAGAAATGTTGACATGTTCTATTTATATTGTTGCTATCTTTAATACAATCTGCTGTTGTGTAATGCCTGGTAAAAGACCATTTTTAGAAGCAAGAAGTCCATTCGTGGTCTGTGTCGGCACGCTGCTTTTTGATGGCACTCTGGTCTTTGTATTGCCTTGATGGTCTGCGGGCTTGGCTTGCTCTGAGTGGTGGCTAGTCCTTGCCCTTCCCAGCCCCAGAGGGCACCTGGCACTCTCCTGTGTCCTTCCCTTGGTGTGAGCAGGGGCTCCACGAAGCTCAGACAGACCACGTGGCTTGGGCTCCTCTAGGTCAGCACCTTATTAATCTTAGTTTTCAACTCCCCATTAGCTGGTTTTGTTATGTCCTTTCCCATCTGACAGCAGAGAACACAGATCAGGCCACACTCAAGCAGCTGTTTTCTGGCTGTTGGGCCTCCCTGTCCATCCCCCCCAGGATGACCCGACAGACAAGAGCCAGACCCTTTGGCCTGTTTTGAGTTTCCCTGTGTGGTGGTCCCGACTGGCCGGGACCCTGCCACACCGTTGTGTCCGCTGACCCCGAGGGCAGGGGCTGTCAGTGCTTAGCACCTGGCACACAGTAGGTGCCTGATGAATGTTTACGGACTGACAGCCTCATGGAATCGTGGTGAGGACACCAAAGCAGTCTTGTGTGAGCACTGCGTGGTCCTCATCCTGGCTTCTTCCATTGTTTGGGGGGGGGGGGAGGGAGACCTCTGGCCTTTAAGGAAAGGCATATTCCTGCTGGAGGGCCATTTGGGGGTGGGGCCACGTGTTTCCTAACTGAATGTGTGGCAGCTAATGTGGCCTTAAAGACAGTGGAAGTGGCCACTTTCCAGCCCAGCCACGCCTCAGCTGCGAAAGGCCCCTCTGGCAAATGCGTCAGCGTGGGGGGGTTGGTTCTTCCTCAGGAAGGTCCCTCTTCTTTCCCATGGACTCCGCTTTGTCTGCACTTCTGCCAAATAATGCTCCAGCCTGGGATTGCTTTTCTTTGTTCCTTCCTGGAGTCAACTGCCCAGGGAATGTTTCTGCTTCTCCTTGGAACCATTGCTGGTGTTCTCTGAGGCTATTTCTGGATGGCTGACAAGTATCCATCCATCCTTCTTTCCATGTGGGTTTGTTAAACCCTTGCTGCTGGGACTGGGGCTACCTAAGAAACGGGGCAGGGGGAATGCAGGCAAGATAGGAGGCCTCATGAGGGACAGAGAGGAGTCTGGGTCGGGCTCCCAGTCCTGGAGCTGGCCGTGGAAGGTGGCCGGGATCTCAGAGGCAGACCACAGGAGGCTCCATCCCAGGTACCACGACTGCCCTGTGTGGACGTGTCAGATGGTGTGTCTTGTGGAAGCGGCAGCGGGGCCATTTTGGCTGGGCCATGGAGAGTGTGAAGCAGTGCAGAAAGGCTGTCTGGAGCCGTGTGGTGAAGGCCTTTAAAAGCCAGGGCAGGTCCTGGTTTGTTATCCTAGAGGCAGGGAAGGCTGGGGGGAGTGACCTACCTGTGGAGACCTGGGCTTTGGGAGTCTGGAAGAGGAGAGGCCTTGTGAGAAGTGCTAGGGAAGCCAGATCACTGAGACTTGGCAGCCCATTAGATGTGAGCAGTGAGGACGAGGGAGGAGATGAGGAAGACGCCCAGGTTTGCACAGTAGGGTCTTTAGGAAGTTAGGAGAAGGGGCAGGTGGGGGAAAGGTTTGGGTGCGTTGCATTGGAGATGTTACACGCGGCTGCTTGGAGAGATCCAGTGGCTGCGGGAGTTCAGGGAAAGCAGGGGCTTGGATAGAGAGAGAGCCTGACTGAGAGCTGAATCTCTTCTGTTTTATTCCTTTCACTTGTTTTGATGGGTATGGGCTTTGGACTCCTCTCCCATGACTTCCAGGAGCCTAGTCCTGGGACTCAGATCCCTGGCATTCCCGGAGGTATGGGTGAATAATCCATTTAGCTGCCCTTTCATTGTGGCAGTCTTGGTCTGTACCTGTCTCCATCCTGGACTACACTTCTTGACCCCTGTATATCAGTGCCCATCATGTCCCCTTTAGATGGCCGAGATTATTAAAATCTCACCTGCCCAACTGGTGCCTTCCATTGTGTATTGCCCTTCCATCTCAGGGTCCCCAGCACCCCTACACTGTAGCAATTTTGATTCATGAATGTCTGTTTTTTGTGTCTTGAGAATATTCTCAGACCCCGCTGCTGGCCTTAGATCAGCGTGTATTTTCTTGTGCTTGGTCCTTTTGTTCTTATCCAGAAGCAAATTGCTCTGGAGCTTTTCTTGGGTTGCCTCCTAGATGTGAGTGAAAATGAAATGTGTTCCCTCCTGCTGGTTTCCAGTGGGGTGTGAAGAAAGCAGCGCCTTCCACGAGCTCCCTTGCCACCATCTTTGGAATCGCTAGCACTGGGGTAATGTCCTGGGGGCTTCGTTGTATGTTAGGACTTAAATGAGGCCAGGAAGGGGAGAACAGCAGGTCCTGCCCTGTTCTGTATTGTACCCTGGGTGCTCATTTTTACTGAGCACGTGGGCATGAGTGTGTCTGGCCTCAGGAAAGACCTGGGTTCTAATCTGGCTTTAGGCACCTAGCTAGCAGCATGACCTTGGGTAAATCACTTAGCTGCTGTCTGCTTCAGTTTCCTTTTCTGGGAGGTTGTGAGGGTCAAAGGAGACAGTGTTTCTACGGGCCTGGTGTGCCTTGAAGCCTTGTATCAGTGCCAACTGTACACATATACCTAGATGAGGATTCTAGTGGCCTCAGTGGGCTTGAGGGGGCGCTTGTGCTCCTGTCTCTTACCGACCACTCGCTCTGATCACAGAAATTTGCTATAGATGTTAGGGACACTTGACATAACCTTGGTTCTGTTTGAATTCAGGTAAGAGTCACAGTTCTCCAGCCATGTACTATCAGCTCCACCTCCTAGCTAGACTCAGGAACAGTCAGGCGCAAAGCATCCCTTTTCAAAGGAACATAGTGGGGAAACTGAGGCAGGAGGATCCCACCCCAGATTGAGACTAAAATGGCCCTCACAGCTGTGTCCCAGATGCAGCCCTCTTCCTGTTAACAGTATACAATCACATTCCCTCTGAGTAGCATGTGGCATTTCTTGCAGATACTCATTTAATGCAGACAATTATACTCAAATTCAAACTCAAAACAAAATTATTTATGGTCCTGAGAGCCTTATCTCAAACAGCAAGATTCAGTCATCATAGCTTAGAGCCAGATACAGTTAAGATCACATTTCTCCTTGCCTCCCCAGCCCAAGGCCACTGTGCCTAGCAATAAACTCATGCGTGGCCCCAGTAAGGCAAACTCTCTCTCCCTGTTACAAGAACAGGCTGACCTCTGTAGAATTTCTTTCTCTTGTATGAACAGGACTATTTTGTACCCACAGTTATCGTATATAATCCAGAGGTCAAGCTATAGACTGCACTTCTCAAAACTGTGCTTACAGACATTACCGACCAACAATACATGCCTTAGGACCACCCCCACCCCAATTTCCAGTAGTGAGTGATGCCTCTGATCACCCAATTAGCATGCTTGCCATATAATCCACTGCTTTTTCTATATATGTGCTTTAGCTTCATTCCTGTTAGGTTGCGAGCTCTCCCTGCATATTGGCATTACGGTAAATCTTTGCCAACTTGATTTAATGCTTGAATCCATGAATCCATTCCAGATGACCCTGCCCAGTACTTCAGTCCTTGAGGGGTCCCTGAACCCCCCAAAACCTCATCATTTCTTTGGTAGCCTATACGGGGACCAGTCTGAGGTCTCAAGCATTCTCTGAGTCAAGGTATTCGGGTCACCCCTCGAGAACCTAAGAAGGCCTACAGGGGCTTTGGGCTCTGGCAGAATTCCCTCTTGACAAGGGACGCCTTGTTTTGGGAACCTGCCAGCTATTTTCTCCTTCTCCAGGATGCTGATTGAGGTGAGTAGCTACAGGATGGGCAAATTCCCCCTTCAGCTGGGGGTCTGCTTTTGGCTTATCTTTTACAGACCTGGAAAAAGCTTGGTTTCAAGGGCCTTAAAAAGGAACATCTTACCTGGCCTCTTTATAATCTGGAAGCCCAAGAGAAAAAATGTCTGCTTTTGCAGGGGCTTTCTGATGAGCCTCTCTGAGTCTTTGGATTCTCCCCACTGTTATCTGTGTCACCCTGGGTCTGTATGTGTTCTATGTGTGTGTCTCTGTGTGGCGCGAGTGTTAATATGTCAGCCGACACCTGGGAAGGTTTAAAATGCAGCTAGCGCCGAAGAGTAGCCTGCAGCTGAACTTTTCTGCAATGCTGCTTTGTCTCTCTCCTCCTCCCTCCCTCCCTGATTGCAGCAGCCTCAGAGGAGTGGGTGGACGGGGGATAGAGAGAGAAAATACTTTATTGTTTAGATGATGTGACTGGTAAAGGCAAGTTGAAGGGGGTAAGGGAAGTGTCAGGTCAAAGTTAGGAAGAAATACGGTGTGTGCAGTTTTTAGGGGGCTTTAATAAAAGGCCATGAAGGATGAGTGCGTAGAAGGAAAGGCAAGAAAGTGAGAGGAACATGGGGGAAAGAAAGGCGCGACCTGTCTGCATGGGCTGTGTGACTGGGAGGTCTGAGAGCAGTTTGGAAACTTGGAAACCGTGTAAGGTCTGGAAATGCATTTGTCAGAATCGCGTTGCCCGGTCGCGAGGTGTTTGTTTCAAGTTGCAAACACGTAACATTGTTTCAGCTTGGTGACCTTTGGCATCAGTTTTTCATGATGAGGATGTTATTAAGTATGAGCTGAAAGAACCTGTCTGCCCTGTTGACCCGTCTTAGGATGTTTTATAACGGCCTTTCAGAAAACCAGTTAAAGAGGTTACAGCTAAAACAGTTTGGCTACCACTTATGAAAGTAGGAAGATTTTTTTTTTAAGCAGTTGGGGTTAAGTAACTTGCCCAAGGTTCCATGGCCAGTTCTTTTTTGGGTGGGTGTTGAGTACCTGAGGCCGGAACCGATCCTGGGTCCTCCCGAATCCGGGGCCGGCGCTCTTACTCACTGCACCACCTAGCTGCCCCAAGTTATAAGATTGTTCACTAAGTTATTTGGGGTTCCTGTTTTAATGGCAAAGCCTCCAACTGTTAATTGATTACTGTGTATGGAAAAGAGGGGATTGGGCTTGGAAGCCTTATCCAGACTGGTTTTGCCCATTCAGAACAGTCCTCCTTGGGGTGTGGGGGTGGGAAGCCAGGAGCTCCAGGACCAGCCCCTCCTCCCTCCCCCCCTCCCCCAGGGTCCATGTAGAGTCCTCTTATTTTGTAAGCTTGCAAAGGTCCCTGGAAACTTTCCGTGTGGGCAAGGTCATCAGCTCTGGAGAAGAGCCTGTGTGGGTTCTGGAGTTCCTAAACAGTGAACCTGGCTTACTGAGAAGTTTATTTACTGTAGATAGAAAGTTTCTAATGATTGGGTTTTACACCACAATGAGTTTAAATTTGAGAAGGAAAGATGTTAAATGGAATCCCTTATGTATGTGAGTCTTGGTCAATTTTATTTCTTATTACAACTCCACAAGAGTAAAAAGAACTGTATCTGGCTCTCACCTGTGATGAGTAAAGCTTGCTGTTTGAAGTAAAAGACTTTGGGGACCATACTTTTGTTTTGAATCTGAGAGAGATGCCACCAGCTGCTCAGAGGGAATGTGATCCTGTACTGCTAGCAGTTGGAGGTCTGCATCTGGGGGAAGTCCGTGAGGATAATCTTAGCCTCCATCTAGGGTGGGATCCTCCTGCTCAGTTTCCCCATTGTGTTCCTTTGAAAAGGAATGTTTTGCACTTGCCTGTTCCTGAGTCTGGCGTTGAGGGGGAATTGATGCTGTGTGTTTGGAGAGTTGTGACTCTCTTATCTGAATTCAAGCAGAGCCAAGCATGATGTCACATGTCTCAGCTTCTTTCCTTCTATAGCAGATTTCTATGATCAGAGCAAGTGGTTGGTAAAAGATATGCACTCAAGCTCCCCATCAGGCTGGCCAGACTGAAATGCATTTGGGAGACGGAATAGAATGAGTAACAGGGCAATGTACAGCCAGCTCTGCATTTCCAGGCTAAGTCCTTTGGTACAGATCTGTGGCCCTGACTCCACTCCAGTGACCGGCCCTGGCTCCCTGGGAGAGGAGGGAGGAGGGATTAGATGCTTATCCATCCCATTGAAGGGTGGAATTGCAGGTAAGGGAAATATCTCTCCCTGGGACTCTGAGACTGGGCCTGACTGGTCCAGGGGCCCATAGGCAGTGTGGGTCAGATACAGGATCTGAACCCAGGACTTTCTGAGTTTCCCACTCTCATACTGCCTTGGGGGAGAGCCCTCCCCCCATCCCCACCCCATCGATAGCCTGAGGTCAGTGACTCACACTCCTTCCCACCCCTAGTGAATCACCGGTTGTGGCTCAGAGCCTTGGGAGCCTGAGCTGATCTCCCGGGGTGCACCAGACAGTGGATGCTGGACCAGAAAGTGCAGCCTCCCTTAGAGGGGAACCTCTCCCACATGTGCTCTGCTCGCATCTCCAAACACCCAGGCTGAGTCTCCTGAGATGAAGTATGGGTGTCTGTGTGACTGACAGTGAGTGAGGTCAGGGTCATGGGAGGTTAGCCCATAGGCAGGCCTGGAAAGTCAGTTAGTCCCACCTCCAGTTTAACAGATGGGGAAACTGAGGCCCAGGGAGAAGGGAAACTGGCCAGGTGCCACCCTGGGAATAGAGGCAGAGCCCCTCCCTCCCCCTGCCTGCTGGGTGGAGCTGTGTGTGTGGGAGGAGAGGGCCTGGCTTACCTTGCTGCCAGGCTCCTGTAGCCGCCAGGGCCTCTGGGATGGCCTTAGAAGGCTGCCTGGGCTCACAGGGTTCCAATTGGCTGCCAGTGAGCTCATGGCTGTCCATTAGCTAGAGTCTGTTTACCTTATCTTTATGTATGAATTCCATCAGGCAGTCCCTGGGCAGGGCCCGCAGCACATTTCTGATGGGTTATGTCGCTACTGAGGCCGTGATTGCCCAGCCTTCTCTTCCCACACCCTGGGAGGTAGCATCTGAGAATCCCAGGCAGGAGCCTCCCTCCTCCCCAGGGGCCCAGGCCCGGGCTTGTTGGGACGCTGGCCTGGCCATGGGCTCCAGGCCTCCTTCAGGGACGCGTTACTTCTGGCTCAGAAGGACGGGATTGTGTCTCTGTGGCTTTGCTGCTGCTAGTGTAATGGGAAAGTTTCCTCTGCCCCCAGACATCCTTCCTTAGAAACCTGAGCTGTCCACATTCTGGCATCTCTGCAGGTGCTAGGAGCAGAAACATTGCCCCCTGGCTCCCAGCTACCCCAGGCTTGGTGTGTTGGGAGCCTCGTCTGCCAGCACTGCGAGGAGGAGGAGGCAGGAGCCAAGCCCTGGCCTGAGCTGCAGGCCTGGGAATCGGAGCTGGGCTCAACCTCTCCAGACACTGACCTTTAAAGGAAAAGGTGTGTGTCAAACCACCAGAAACAAAGCAAGATCCTCGGAGAGTGGCTGCAATCATCGTGGCCCCCGAGTGTGATGGGACATCCTGTGCCATGAGAAAGGGCAAATACTGGAAACTGGGGACACAGGGCAAGCCTTGCATGGGCTGGAGCAGA
The DNA here is from genome assembly GCF_028583685.1 of Petaurus breviceps papuanus. Taxonomy (NCBI): domain Eukaryota; kingdom Metazoa; phylum Chordata; class Mammalia; order Diprotodontia; family Petauridae; genus Petaurus; species Petaurus breviceps. Next base: position 642,994 of record NW_027186308.1, read on the forward strand.
GCCAAGAGAGTGGAATGTGGGGAGCCCTGTGGTGGGCTGCAGCATGCGGAACCTTACCTCCTCAAAGTCAGCAGCCCTTAGGGGCTAGACCACTCCCCGCCATCTTTGGGACTGGCCACTCCCCACCTCTGGGGCTCTGGGCCTGGGCCGACCTGCAGGGCCTCTCTCCCTGGCTTGAGCTTGGCCCATGATGCATCAGGCAGTCACATGGCAGCAGCTGCTCTGGCCCACTTGTTTCTCTTTGTCCCTGGAAAGGGGAGGTGGGTCCTGGATGAAGCATGGCCGAGCTTTAAAATGCTAAGGAGATCTTGATTTGTATTAAAAGTGTCTCCCTGAGATGGGGGGGGGGATCTGTCTGGCAGGAGGATCCAGCTTTTCTGTCCCATTCCGGAAGGCAGATGTAGGCTCACTCGATGGAAGTCTGCGTTCACATGGCCAGGTTGAGTTAGCAGACACTGGGTAGGGCTGAGCCCCAGCCGGGGTGGGGGGGGCGGTCATCCTGAGTCAGCAGTGGGCTGCAGGAGCTGGATCTCTGGGGTCAGAGCCTGTCTCCAAGGTTTAATTCAGTTCTAGGTGAAGCCTTCTCCCGACGTCTCTTCTGGGAGTGGCTGCTTTGGCACATACCTTATTTGTGGTCTATCTGCCATTTCTGGGGTCTTTCTACCACTGTGTCCTGGCATTCATTTTTTGCCCTCTACAGGAGTTGCCATAAATGGGATGTGGGGTTCAGAGTAGACTTGAGGTCAGTCTAAGGCAGCCCCCAACCTGGTCAGCCCAAGCTGGTCAGCCCCTGGCCTGGTCAGTCCCCGGCCTGGTCAGTCCCTGGCTTGGTCAGCCCCTGGTCGCTGGAGGCTGGCATGAGTTATGAGCATCCTGTTTCAGGGGTGATTTCAGCAGTAACAAGCATGTCTACAAGGAGCCGAGGAGGCCTCCATGCCAGGCACTGCAGCGTCTGTGGAAGGAGCTGAGAGTGTTTTGTCTGGAGAAAAGATGGGTCATGGTAGTTCTTCTCAAGGACTTGGAGGGATCAGACTTTAGGAGCAGCGTCTGGCGGCTCCGGGCAGTGGGATCGTAGCCCTGGGAAGGAGATGGTGCCAGAATTTAGAGCTGCCCAAGTGGGGAGGGCAGGACTGCCCAGTGGGGGGAGGCTCCTTCCTCCTGCCTTGGCTCCTCTGAACTCCAGGGTCCTCATTTGGTAGGAGAGGGCGGAAACCCCCTTCCAGCTGGAGCTCAGCTCTGTGCTATTCAGATGTAAATACTGGCTGGGAATTGTCTCCAGAAATGAGAGCCCGGGACTTGATGGAAGGGCTTCAGCCTCAGGCCTGGCGGTGACTTCTGCTTAGCCTTCACGGGTTCTAGGGCTGTCCAAGCAAAGACCAAAGGGTCATTCCCCAGAGATGCGGTGAGGGGCACAAAGCAAGGCCCGTGCGTTGGGGCATCCCTCCCACTCTTGGGAGCCTGGAACGTGGGATTCCTTTGGCTGTGCTCACTCTTGTCACCAGTGTTTCTGTGTCCTGGAGAGCAGATGTCATCTTGTGGTCAGCAGAGAACCCCGAGGGGCAGGTGGAATTGCTGCTGACCTCACAGGAAGGTGGGATGGGTGTCCCTCCTGAAAGCCAACATTTTTTGTGGACTGTGCCTAGGGTGGTCCTGGGTATTGGCTGGGGTGGGGGTGGGGTTCTCCAGCTCCATGTTTTCATAGATGAAAGACTAGAGTTTACTGCAAGCTCTCCAGGAGGGCAGCCAGGGCCTAGGGGTACAGCCAGGCCCAGGCCTCTTCTGCCAGCAACTGATGCCCCCAGCCCCTGGCTGGCCTAAGCTAGTGCCATCTAGTGAATGTCCTATGTGTCCATAGGTGAGCTGGTATCCCTTGAGCAAACACACGTTCATGCAGTGTACACGTGTGTTCTGGAGCTGGGGGATAACTTACCCCTGCCGTAGTGAGGCCACCATGCGCCGAGGGACGTAAGGACCACACACCTTCCTGCTCACGGTCTTTCATTTCCTTTCAGGCGCTGAAGCAAAACCTGTTTTGTCCAAGAAAGAGAAGATGAAACTGCGACGGGCCAGGTGGCTCCAGAGTAAGTCACCTCTCGGTCTGCCTAAAATGTCTGGGAGGCCGCTGAGGTGTCCCCGCGGGTGGTGCCTAGCCCTTCTAGATGGGCTCAGGATGCCTCCCAGGCCCAGAGGGCCAGGGACAGACTGGCTAAGCCCTTCCTAGAGAAGAAAGCTCTGTGTGCGTGTGTCTGTGTGTGCGTGGGGTCTGTGTGTGTGCACACATGGGGTGTGTGTATGTGTGGGTGTGTGCATCCAGAGTGTGTATGTATGTGTGTGTGTCCGTGCATGGGATGTGCATGTGTGAGGGTATGTGTGTGTGTGGGGTGTGTGTACATGGGTGTGTGTGTATGTGTGTGCACGTGTGTGTGTCTGTGTGCATGCAGGGTGTGTGTGTGTATGTGTACACATGGGTGTGAGTGTGTGTGCACACGCAAGGTGTGGGTGTCCATGTATGGGGTGTGTGTGCCTGCTGGGGTAACTGGGCTCTGGACTGGCTTCCCTCTGCTGCTTTTTGCACCCCTCCCTAGCCCGGGGTCACTCTCAGCTGGCCCTGGAGTGTAAGGGCTGGGGGCAGAGAGGTGCTCAGAGGCCTGAGATGGGCAGAGGGCCTGGGTGACCTCTCCGGGCCTCTAGAGTCTTGAGTTAAGGTGAGGACCTTGAGAGCGGGGACTTGGTTTAGAGAAGAAAGCCTCATACCTCGCCTGCTTGGCCCTCTCCTGGTCCCTCTGAGCACCCCTCCTTCCTCCTCCCCATAGACCGCTCCATGAGCTGTGTGTTTGCACAGTGGAGTCACCAGTCTAGAAAGGTGTGATACAGGTTTAAGGAAGTTGCCCCAGGCTTTCCTGCCTGGGCTCAGGCTGCCCAGACTGAATCTGGTCTGGGTCTCCCTGGGTCTCGTGGCTACAGGATGTGGCTTCCTGGGCCCAGTGGCTTCTCATCTGGGACTCCTAGTGCATCCAAGCAGGAAAGGGCCTTAGCAAGCCTCCAGTCCACACAAGGACCCTGAAGCCTCAGGGTCAAGATGGGCACCCAGGTGGGGCTGGGCTCCTCCCATGTCATCAGCACCATGAAGAGAGGCAGCAGCCCCCTCCACCCTTTGGTGCAGGGTCACCAGCTCCTCTTACCCAGCCAGAGGAGAGGCTAGTCCTGGCGGTTCTCGGAGGCCTGCTGTTTGGGGTGGGGGTGGGAGGCCTGGGCTGTGTGGAGTCACCTGGGATGGATCTGGAGGGAGGGAGGCCCCGAGATGCCACTGGGCATTAACTCCTTCCATGAACATGTTCCTCCCGTCCTGGCAGTCTCTCTTCCCACCCCCAGCCCAGTTTTGGGGCCTGAGTCTGGAGGGAAGGAAAGGTGGAAAAGAAAGTCTGGGAGCATTTGTTTTCTGCTACCCCAAGACTCGGGGGGTGTAGCGCCAGAGCAATATTTACAGCACCCATGATCACCATCAAGACCATGACTATAAATATCACATGACATTCGATTGCATAATATACCAGATTCTTCAGGTAGAGGACAAAACTGAAGCATTTATTTAGACACCAGAAAACCGAATCCCAAAACCAGTAAGCCGAGTCCATCATAGTACCAAAGATGTTCAGAAGCCATAATAATGCTGAGAGCCACAGTGCCCTTCAGCCTTCCCACAAACAAATACGAGATCAATATCTACTCACGAGCCTATGACTCCTTACTTGAACATCCTCTCTCCCCCACCGTCTCGCTAACTCTGACTCCCAGCTTCCTGTGGGCTCTGTTGCAAATTCCCTCCATCACAGGCTCCCTGATTACATTCAGCCTATCAAGGGGCAGAGTTTACTTTTTTTTTTAATTAATTTATTTTTTTAAGCAATTGGGGTTAAGTGACTTGCTCAAGGTTACATGGCCAGGTGTTTCTGGGTGGGTGCTAAGTGTCTGAGCCCAGATTTGATCCCGGGTCATCCCGACTCTGGGGCCAGTGCTCTTACTTGCTGTGCTACCTGGCTGCCCCCAGAGTTTACTTTCAAAGCAGGGGAAGTCTTCAAGCTCCCCCCTAGGTCTATTAAGGGGCAGGGAAGATCTGCAAATTCCTATTCTCATTACAGGGGGATGCTGACAGGCAAGCCCAGAGGAGTGGGCAGGTAGCTGCCCTTGGCAGAGCTCCCCAGGAGAGCCCCCACTTAAAGCCTGCCCCCTGTTTGGCAGAGGGTCTCTGATGTGTCCTGGCCATGGCCTTGTAATGCAGAGAATGGGAAGGGAAGGCTCTGTTCTTCTCTGTCCCGAGCCTGTGCCCCTTCATACATGACTGCACACCCCAAGAAAGTTGAAGCCATGGCTTGTTGGAATGTCCACTGGGCATTAGGGAGTAGAGAGGAGACAGGGTGGTGAGCCCTCATTGTTCAGTGCTTTGGTTTGGACTCCTGGGAGTCCTGAGATGCCCCCGGGGGATGTAGAAAGAGCATTTCCATTTATAGAAGAGAGAAGCTGGCCCCAGGGGGGCCCTGCCTGAGGATGGCCAGCCAGTGCAGGCCTCCCAAGCAGGTGCATGGAGGGGGCTCTGCACAAAGGGGCCTCAATTCGATGAAAGCCTTCATGTAGGAGACCTTTAGCAGGCTGGAAATATTCCACTGAGGAACCACATTGGATTCCAAAAACCTTTCCAAGTCCCCACTCACTGTGCAAAGCAGGGGCACCTGGAGTTGGAAGATGGGCCAGAAGACCCTCCCTGCCCCTACCCCAGGTTTCCTTCTCCCCCTCACTTCTGATGACTTCTTCAGCTTCAGCATGAGGGGCAGGCGCAGGGCTGAGGGTGGCTCTCCTGCTTGGGGAGGTCTCTGGGGCCTCCTCCTGCCCCGTCTCACCTCCACAGTGGCTGATTGGCACCCTACATGGTCAGCAGCCCGGACCGCCAAAGCTTCTGAGAGCGGCTCTCAGGGCTGAGCTGTGCGTGGCCCAGGCAAGAAGCACAGATCAGCCCCACACAAGGGGGAGCCACACACTGACTGGGGGCATCTCATCCAGCCCCTTCCTTTTCCAGACGGGGAAACTGAGGCCTAGATGGGTTGTGTTGTGTGCCCAAGATCCCAGATCATGGGAGGAACCTGGAATTCAAACCCAAGTCTTCTGAGTTCAGATGCAGCCACCCATTGGTCGCACCGCACACCGCACACGCCTCTCTGGTGAGGAAGCCACTCAGAAGCGGTTTCCACCGTGTCCCCTCAGGAACGCCAAGAATAGGCCTTCCTCTAGCGCTGAGCTGGTCCCAAGGTTGGTGCCATCCTGTCTGCTGTCGTGTGACATGAGGCCTGTCAATGCCTCTGCAGCCTTCAGACTGATTAGTACGTGGTGAGTGATGACGATGGCAATGATGGTGACCGTGAGGATGACCACGGCGGAGAAGCTGATGGTGACAGTGACGATGGCAGCCGTCCATTTACACTCGGCACTTTACAAATCCTAGCTCACTGGGCCCTCAGTGACCTTGGCAGGTGGGGCAGACAGTGATGAAGCAGTCTGTCTGGGGGCCATGATGCTAGGAGGTCTAGGAAGAAGCTTTGTAGGCTCGGGGGAAGGGCCGTCTTCCCCAAGCTTGGAGTGCGGTGAAGGTCATGGGCCAGGACAGGTGGCATCCATCCATGGGGCTGGGCAGCGGCCCACAAGTCAGCGTTGGGCTCCTTTCTTGAGCGCCCCACTGGGAAGGGGCAGGGCACAAGTCCTGGGGTTTCTTGGGCTGTTCTTGATTCACTGGCTCGTGGTCCGTTCTGAGCTCAGTAGTTCGTGGGGACCCACTGAGGCAGAGCTAGGCTGTAAGCGCCAGCAGCTTCTTCCCGGGGTGCTCCTTTCGCTTCCTGTTGTCCTCACTGAGGACCCTCTGCCCCTCCACAGCCCTGCACATGGCGGCCACTAACCCCTCCTTCCCTGGGTTGTTTCTTTAGCTCTTGGAGCTTCCACCCTGGGCAGGCTGGCACGGTCACATTTTCCTTTTATTTTGGATCTGACAGACACCAAATAACATGAGACTTTCCCTATACAAAGCAGAGAGGGGAAAGAGGACTGCTGGCAAGCTTGGAGCCTGGGGTGGGCCACAGCTCGCTTTTCTTTTAAGGGTGGGGAGCAGCTGTCCAGCGGTCATCGACTGGCTGGCCAACTGACCTGGAGCGTCACACTGCGTTCTCCTTCTCTTGTGCCTTTTTTAGAGATGCTCCAGGGACCCTCTTTTTTTTCTTTCCTGTTTTCTTCCTGGTGACCCCAACAAGCCCATTCCCAGCTGCTGTGTCCCTCCTTCACCAAGAAGGAAAAACTGACCCACCCCTTGTGGCAAATGTGCCTCTGCTGAGCAAAACCTGTCATTGCTGACAAGCTTATTTGTCCCTGGACCATTTCCATTGAAGGCTGTGCCAGTGAGAGAGTCGCGCCCTCCTGGCCCTAGAACGCAGCCCATGTTGAGTTTCTCCCTTCCACGAATCAGAAGATGCCACATCAAGGACCAGAGTGATGCTCTGGCCAGGGTCAGGGATCAGAGCCGGGATGCAGGAGGGGCTGAGGCAAGGTGGCAGCCCAGGGCCAGTAGGCCAGGCAGCCTCTAAACTAGGAGCTGATTTGTGAGCCTGGCCAGGGGCTAAAGCTAAGGCTGGTAGGGAGTGGGCCAGAGTTCAGGGGTGGCTGTGCAGGTGCTGAGAACTGGGGCAGAGCCACCACACAAGAGGGACACAGAGAGGATGAGGAAGGGATGGAGGAAGGAAGTCGAGAGAGAGAGAGAGAGAGAGAGAGAGAGAGAGA
>NW_027186308.1:649906-666095 GCF_028583685.1 Petaurus breviceps papuanus
GAGAGAGAGAGAGAGAGAGAGAGAGAGACATAGAGAGAAAGGGAGAGGAGGAGACTGAGACAGACCCGATGGAGTAGAGAATCAAGGCAGGATTAGCCTGGAACACGGGAGGTGCCTCAGCGTCCCTACTCCGTCTTGTGTTGGTCTCTACTTGGTGTCTCCTGGAGAAGACTAGAAGGTGAGTTTGAGGTACTTGGTTTCCAAGGCAGCCAGCCTTCCTGTGCCCGGGGTCTGGTATCTACCATAGCAGCTTTGTTGGCATCAAGCCCTCAGATAATTTTGTGTCTTCTTGGGACCTGAGTTCAGATATCCCCATTTTCCCTGGGAGCCTTTCTCCTCTTCCCCTCTGTTTTTGGCCCCGTGTGCTAGCACTCTGAGAACTTTTACCAGCCCAGATGTCCCAGGGCCTGGGCTCTACATTCCATTCCAAGTCAAAACATGTCTCAGGATTATCTCCATGATCCTAACTGTGCAAGATTGATGGGCATCCCCCTAAGTCCTGGCAGCCCCTGGCCTGTGTCCTACAGGATTCCTTGGTGGTGCTGTTTCTTCCCACCATTGTAGCATTAAAAATAACAGTGGGCAGAGATGGGGATGGTGAGAAGCCAGGACCTTTGGGAGGGCTGGCAGATTTGGGAGAAATCTGTTCTCAAACATTAGGCATTTGCAGTAGGGCCCAGGCAAATACACACCAAGTTCCTTTGCAGTGCTCACAGATGTGGGAAGATTAGTAGCCCCATGGCCTCTGGATCATGTATCTGCCCTTGGGTTACCTGAGCAGAGACCTGAGGGAGGCCAGGACTGCCTTGGACTGGAGGCCCAGTCAGTGACCACCTACCTAAGGGTCCTAACAATCACTTGCTTTTAAATTCATTCAATATTCAATCATTTGGGTGAACCTCTGAGGGCTCAGGACAGGCCTGTGCCTTATGTTGGGGGCAGGGAGGGCAAAGATAAATCACCAATGACTCTTGCCCTCAAGGGTCTTACTTTTTACCTGCAGAGTAACACTCCTGTGGCAGTAAGGGTGAGCTTGGGGCCAGGCCTTGCTGTACTGACTGGGGAGAGGATCCAGGTGGAGGTGTTAGGATTAAAAGGCGGGAGGATTAGGGTCTGGAGCATGAGCAGCCAAGGCTATGGCTTTACCTAGGTTTGAGTCACATTTTAAACAAGATCTCTGCTCTCGTGGAGAAGATGAAGGGAGTTGGATGAGATGGTGACAATCTGCCTCAGAGCTGGTGGAGGCCAGATCCAGGGGAACTGGTGACAGTGCGGTGTCGGGGGGGGGGGTTAACAGCGCAGCAAGGCCTCTGGCCTCTGCTCCCCAGTGACCAGGAGAAAAGCTCAGAGGGTGGGTCAGCTGGAAGGTAGAGCTGCCCCAAGGGACGGCATAGCAGGGCCCCTGCAGTGCAGGGTGGGGCTAAGCTCCTAGACCCGGGCTGTGCTGTGCTGTGGTGGGCTTCTCCTAGCTCACCTGGACAAGGGGTGTCCAGCTAGAGACACCAGGGTTGTGGCAGGAACAGCCAGAGGCCAGGCAGTCTGTGAGTATTTAAGTGGATGCAAAGATGATCAAAGACATTCCCTGCCTTCCGGAAGCTCCCAACAGCAAGCACCCCAGCATACCCAGGATGGCTGCTGGCACAGCTTCTTTGATCTGCTTTTCTAGAGGGAACCAACTCAAAAGGGGTAATCAAACATATGTATCATTCCCTTAGTCGGGGGAAAGTCAGTACCCTCAATTTCAGAAGATACAAGCAGAAATTGCTAGCAGACAAAAACTACAGAGAAAATAACACAATTCAACAGACCAGCAGACAGGGCTTCTAGCTGTCTGACCTAGAGAGAAGCCCCAACATCTGGCTTTGGCCGCCCAGACTCTCATCTGGCCAAAGCTCACTTCAGGGCACATACGCCCTTCTTCAGCGTCAGAGGGCGCGACAGCCTTCCTGACCCACTGCCTAGATACAAAGTAACAAGGTGTGGGTCTCTCTGAAGAACAAGCCTCCCCTAAGCAAACTTCTCCTGTTGGGCAAACTCCCATCACAGGCTACATGTGACCACATGCAGCCAGCCTGTTAGGGGTAGATGGGGAAGGTCCTCAAATTCCTTTAGGCTTATTAAGGGGCAGGGAAGATCTTCACATTCCCATGGGGGGAGGGCACAGCAGACAGCTGCAAAGCTACTCTCAGAGGCAGTGGAGTTCAGCGCTGGGAAAGGCTTCTGGCCAAAGGTGGCATTTTAGTGGAGACTTGAAGAGAGCAGGCAGGAGGTGGAGATGAGGGAGGGAGAGTCCGGGGGAACCGCAGAGGAAGTGCCTGGAGGCATTTGAATCCCCTGGAAGTGGAGGCTTGGGGTCCCTAGATCTCAGGAGGCATACAAGGGGATGGGAAATGGGGCAGGGGAGGTGCCTCAGGATCCAAACTGAGCATTCTGTGTTTGCCCCCGAGCCCCAAGGAGCCCCTGGACTTGGAGCAGGGGGTGGCCCTGGCAGGCATGCACTTTGGCAGTTGAGTGGAGGATGGGCTGGAGACAGGGGGGCTTGAGGCAGGCAGGGACATCCCCCCCCAGCAGTGGTCCTGGCATGAGGTGGGGAGGGGGCTGATGGGGGAGATGACCCATCCCCCCACCCTGGGGAGTAGCCATCCCGCCGCAGGGCCCTGGATTGTCAGCCTGCGTAACTCAGGGTGATTGGAATTGGGGCCTACTGTGCACTATGGTCTCGAAGGTCAGGGCCGTGGCAGCTGAAGCCAGGGCTCACCCAGCCAGTAAGTGTCTGAGGCTGGATTTGAACCTGGGTCTTCCTGCCTCTAGGCCTGCTGCTTCAGCTATGGCCTCTGTGCCCTTGGCCCTCCCCGGGGCCTCCATTTTCACCTCCATAAAAGGGCTGGGGCCCCTTCCAGGTTCCCAGGGGCTTGGGTGTTTGGTGGCATCAAGAGGTGGGAGTATGGGGGGAGGGGGCATCCCAGGCAGAGGCTCTTGCCCCAGTGGAAGCAGGAAAGGAGCAGGTCTGTTGGGGAACAGGCTTGGTGGGAGCCCAGAGAGGTGTGATGGGGCAGCATGGGCTGGAAAGGAGTCCGAGAAGGCCTAGACCAGGGGAGGACCAGGGTCATCCAGCCAAGTCCTGGCAGAGCTAAGCCCAGAGGTTGGGTCTCCCAGCTCTTAAGTCCACACCCTTTCTAACTCCAGAGGGCCTTGACTGCCAGGGTCACAAGTTTCTACTTTGAAGGATGGCCTCTGGCATGGTGGGGAGGCAGTAACACAGGTCTGAGGCTGGAAGAAAGGAAGCCAGGGGCTTCGTGAAGGAGGCAGGTGACAGGATAGCTAGGGAGAGGGCAGCCAACAGGGAGGAGGTGGGGGCTTGGGAGGACCTCCTGCAGCCCCCAAACACGTGGCCTGGGGCCATGGATCCACAGGTCACTGGCAGGTGTGGGAGGGTGGCGCCTGCCTCCTGCCCTCCCCACCTCTGCAGGCTGTTCTGGGGCCAGGATTGCAGAACTGAGCCCCTTCCACATGGCAGTCATCTGGCCTGTTGTTCCTTTGTTAAAGAAGACAGGTGACAGGCTGGTCCTGGTGAGGGGTGGGGCTGTGACCCCTTCACCTCCCTGCTGTAGTCTGCGCAGGCCGCCAGACCTGGCCTGAGCTCTCCAGGGCCACAGGGTCTCAGAGCCCCTCACCCTTTCTAGCTCTGGGAACTTGGCCTCTCTCCTCCACAAAACGGGGCTGGTGACCCCTCTAGTGGGCACCTCAGGGGTCACCCTCCAAGCTCAGTGGGAATCAGAGCTCCTGGGGGGACATGTGAGGCTGCATAGTGGCAGTATCTCCTGGGGGCTGAGCCTTGGCTCAGAGCCTGCTGAGGGCCCCTGGGGGTCCTGAGCATGCCCTCAGGCTGCTTTGGGGGCTCCTGTGCCCCATCCAGAGAGGGCCCATCCAGAAATGTGAGTCAGCCAGGATGTCAGGGCCTTCTCCCCTTCAGTGGCACTGCCCGGAGCTGTATTTGATGGGGCCTCAGACTGGGGCCTTTTCCTGGCCATGCAGCATTTAACCTTCTTCCCTCACATGACTCACCTGTTCACATCCCAAGCCCTGCTTTAGCATCCTTGGGCACTTGGGGGCCCTTTCAAGAGGAAAATGGGAAAAAAAAAAAGCTTTCCTTGCCAGTGTCTCCAGTCTCATGATCAAGCCTATAATTAAAAAGTGCAGATCTGTGATTAAGGGGAGAAAATAACCTACCGAATGCACTTCCCTCCTCCCCTCCTCCCAGGGTCCCAGGGCTCAGGGGACATGAGAAAGGAGGACCCTGAGCTCCTCAAGGGCTCTCTTGGCAGCAGCAGGGCCAGGCAGGAGAGGGCTTGGTCTGTGTCTGATGGGATGGGGGCGGGCCCCCTGCAGGACCCTGATTCATCCCCACCCCCTTTCTGCTCTTCTTTTCAGAAATAGATGCAATCAAGGCGGCAGAGGAGACTCGCAAGGCAGAGGCGAGGCGGAAGGCCACGGCTGTAGTGGGAGACCTGCATCCCCTCATGGAGGCCTTGCCTGAGCTTTCAGAGCTGGTGACAGCCAGCCGGCCCAGGAGGAAGCTCAAGAGGTGTGTGAGTGTGCATGTATGTGTGTGTGCATGGGCACACGTGTGTATGTGTGTGCACGTGCATGCATGTGAGTGTTGGTGGGTAGCTATCACAGTGGCCGCCTGGGCAGCCGTCGAACCTGAGGCTAGTGCCTACAGCCCTGGTCCTTATGGCTTTGCCGCAGAGTGGGAAGGTGTTAGACCGAGCTGGGATCACAGTGTATCGTCCTCTTTGAGCCTCCCTTTGCTCCTCCATGCAATGGGAGAGGTGGAGTCAGCCACCTTCAGAGCCCTGCCGGAAAAGGAATGCCCACAGCAACACCCCCAGCAGTTTCTGAGGCTCTGTACCATTCCATACCCACCATCCCCTTCACACACTCAGAGGCAGCTGCTGGGTCCTTGCCTGACCTCAGGATGGGGTGGGGTGCCCACTGCTTCCTGGGGCCACATATTCAGCTGTAGAACAGCTCTCCTTGTCAGAGTGGATTGTTGTATCAGCTAAGGGGTGCCACAGTGCAGAGTGCTGGAGTTGAGTCAGGAAGACCTGAGTTCAAATCTAGCCTTAGACACATAGTGGCTGTGTGACCTTGGGCAAGTCACTTGACTGCTCCCTGCCTTAGTTTCCTCATTTGTAAAATGAAGATAATAAATAATGTTTGTAAAGGGCTTTGCAAAAGTTAAAGAGATATATAAATACAAACTGCTGTTGTTATTATCCCCAGTTTACAGATGAGGAAACAGAAACTTAGTCACTAAGCTTTTATTAAGCCTCTATGTGCTAAGTGCTGGATATGCAAAGAAAGGCAAAAGAGTGGAGGAGGGAGAGCATTCCAGGCCTGGAGGATACCAGAAATGCTCCCTGGAGCTGAGAGGTGGACACAGCCAGGAGGCTAAGGGTACAGGATTGAGGAGGACGTGGCGGGGAGTGAGGTGAAAGGACACTAGATAGGGAGGAGGGGGCAGGGGCTCTGAAGGCCAAAGAGGGTTTTGCATTTGATCCTGAAAGCAATAAGGAGCCACTGGAGCTTATTGGGTAAGGAGGTGACATGGTTGGACCTGCACTTTAGGAAGATCAGTTTGACAGCTGAATGGAGGATGGACTGGAGGGGTGGGACTTGAGACAGCCACCACCTGCCCCCAGCAGCTATGGCAATCGGCCAGGTGTGAAATGATGAGAGTCTGCCCCAGGGTGGGGGCAAGGTCATTGGAGATGCTGCAGAGGTGAAATTAACAAGAGATGATGCAGAGGTGACATTGACGAGAGATAGTTCAGAGGTGACATCGACGAGAGATGATGCAGAGGTGATGAGAAATGCTGCAGAGGTGACATTGACTAGAGATAGTTCAGAGGTGACATCGACGAGAGATGATGCATAGGTGACATCGACGACAGATGTTGCAGAGGTGACTTCGAGGAGAGATGTTGCAGAGGTGATGAGAAATGCTGCAGAGGTGAAACTGATGAGAGATGCTTCAGAGGTGACATTGACAAGAGATGTTTCAGAGGTGGCGTTGACAAGAGATATGTCAGAGGTAACATCGACCAGAGAAGCCGCAGAGGTGAACTTGATGTGCCTTAGTGCATTATTAGATCTGCGGGATGAGAGAGAGTGAGGAGTCCAGGGTGACTCCTAGGTTATGGGCCTGGGGGCCTGGGAGAAGGGTGGTGCCCCCTACAGTGATAGGGAAGGGGGCAGTGTTCAGAGAGAAAGAGAATGAGTTCCATTTTGGACACAACCGAGGCCCCTGCTTCGGGTCTAAAGTGATGGTTTTGGCCCTGCCCCAGCCCTGTGCTCAAGGGGGTGGGGAGAGGGGAATGACTTTCTGCTCTGCATTCATCTGACCTGTTTTCTCTTTCATGAGACATTTATTACCAGTCAGCCATGTGGATGGCTTGGGGCGCAGAGCTAGAAGTGGAACCTTTTCCCCTCACCCCCCCTGCCCAAGACTAGCCTGCAGAGAACCTGGAATGTGGCCCATGAGAAGTCAACTTTGGTGGCGGGTGGACATTCTGGAAGTTTTGTCTGCCATTGAGACTGAGGTCATTTGCATGCAGATGGGAGTTGTCCTGCTTTGCTTGTGTCTTGGTTTCCCTACTACCTGCCAGTGATCACCTCCCCCCCCTCTACCCACATTACACTGGAACTTTTGGGGAGATGATGCCCTTCTCAGGGAGGAGTTGGCTCGCTTTTCTTTTGCCTGATCTGTCTGCACTGCCCCAACGACTGTTCATTGGCATCTCCCATCAGTCTCTTGGGGATGCCTTCTGATGACAGCCTTCTTTAAGAGAAATCACCCTCAGGGGCTTTGTTGAAAACAGATAGTAGCCTGGACAAAATGTCATTGATTTTGGGGGCCCCTTTGAAAGAAGGGAGGGATTGACAAAGGCCCAGGTGGGCATTCAACAGTGGGCTTGATGCCTGGGGAACAAAGGGTGAGTTTACTATGTAAGTGGGGAAGGAGGGAGGGACCTTAGGGACCATTGCAAGACCAGTGGAGGTGCGCCCAAGTGTGGGCTTGGCAGCTGTGAGTTGTATTTGTCATTTGTTCTCGAAGAGGTCTATGACATCAGGGAAGTGATGACATGACTGGCAGTTGACTCTGATTTCAGTGAGGGAGGCTGTGCAAGGTCACCGGCCTCACTGTCTCCTCCAGAGCCATCTGGGTCCATTGACCAGATATTCATCAGGATGACTGAAGATGGCTCAGGATGCAGTGGGAGACCCTGGCCCTTTTAGGCTAAGGCCTTTTTCAGGTTCTCCCTGTGAGAGTCGTGAATAAGAAAAAAGATCGCCTGCTGTTTGCTGCCTGGAAGCCCTGGGGTTCTCCAGTAAGTGTAATGCCCTCTGCTGGAGCTGATGACCACCCATCCTCATCGCAGGCTGAGATTTTTGCCTTGCCTTTCAAACCCCCACAAAGAAGACCCAATATCCCAGAGGCCCTCCTCTGGTTCTCTGAATGTTTTGAGAGCAGTGGTGTAGTGGGGTGAGTGTGTGTGACTATGTGTGTGAGTGTATGTGTGTGCGTGTGTGTACCCCACAGAAGGCAGTGTCTGTATGCCCTCCATCCAGGCCTCAGTTTTCTCCTCTGACAGAGGAGGGAGTTGGGCTTCATGCCCCCCTCAGGTCCGCACAGGGAGCAGTGTCCTGGACAGCTCCTTGCCTACGGTAATGTTCCTGGTTATTCTCGGTGGCTCTGGGAGGCACAAGCATCTGAGGGTGACGAGATGAACAGCGACGTGTCTGCTTCTATTTTTGTAATCTCTGGAGGGGTTTCTGGGACAGGAGTCAGGGCTTGGCCAGCTGCATGGGCTGGAGGGTGTCTCCTGGCATTTTTGTGGGTGTCATTGCAGGCCTGGTGCCCCGGCCTCCTCGGCCCCCACCCCCAATACCCAGGCCTGTCCAGGGGGGGGAGTGGGGGCCTGTGGCCGTTCTGCTTCCACGGGAGAGTCTTGTTGATGAGACAGACTTTGGCTCTGGGGAGCAGTGGGGGATCGTGGGAAGACCCACCCCCCCGACATGCACATGCTGGTGGCCTTTGTGGTCCTGTGCCAGTCACCTCTTCTGTGCCCAGAAAACTTTGGGGTGTTGAGGCGGCCAGGGGCGCACCCCTCTTCTGTCCCCCCTCTGCAGAGGGACAGGTTGGGGTTGGGGTCTGGAATCCTACGGAAGAGTTAGCCAAGAGAAGTGGGTGTCTGGACAGAGACCACCTTAGGGGAAGCCCTGGTGGGCTTACGCTGTCACAGCTGTCTGTTTTTAACTCCCCTGATCCCTGCTTCTCCCTTCCCCTTCCTTCTAACAAAGAATTGTAAAAAGGAAGAGGAAAAAATCAAGCAAAACAGTCACTTCATTGGATCAGCCTGGAATTGTGTGCAATGTTCTGTGGTCATGGCCCCCCACTTCTGTTAAGGAGTTGAGGAGGGGCTTATGCATCCCCAGCATTCACTTTGGCTCTGGTGGTGGTCAGTGCTTGCCCTGGCTGGCTTCCTTCTCCAAGTTCCTCCAAAAATCCAGGACAAGGAGGGCCAAGGAGGCCCTGTGGGTGGTGTGCCGTGCCCTTCTGGAAGGCAGCTGACCCATAGGAGACTCAGAAGGCTTCCCTTAGGAGGACGGCCTGGGGAGAACAGACGGGACGCCCACAGATGGGCTCGTGGGACTGACCTGAGTGTCGGCCCACAGCAGGCAAGGCCGCCGAGAGGTAGCCTAGGAGGGAGGGAGGGAGGGAGGGAGTTCCCAGTCCTGGAGGTATCCAAGCCAAGGCTGGATGGCTACTCCCCGGGTACTTTGTGGGGAGGCCTCCTCCTCCTTGGGGGGGTCCTGGTTGTGCTACCACTAGGGGCCACACAGGGAGAGAGGGGGTGGAGCCTGGGGGGAGCCTAAGGTGATCTTTGGTACCTTGTTTTATGTAAGGGAGCGAGTCCTATCAGACCCCCTTGTCTGCCACCTAAGCTGAGGAATCCGAGACTTGGAACATGCCCCTTCGCCAGCCTCCCCGCCAGGCGTGGCAAGGTTCTGTCCTGTCCCCCTGGCTGGGGCCCTGCTGGACACCAGGCCTAGGGCTTGCCTAGGCCTTTCTGAGGAAGATCTCGGCTGTTCTCGAGGGAAAGGTGGACTCTGGAAGTTAGCCAGGATGCCTTTGGAACTGACGGAGGGGCTGGACCCACCTGGCATCTCAGCGATTTAGCATCCGCTGGGCAGGCAGCTGGCTGTGGAGCACTCCAGTGGTCCAGGTAGCACAGAGCATGGAGGAAAGGCCCACCTTGAGTGTGGATTCAGAACACATGTTCAGGGGGCCAGAGCATTAGGCTGGCTGCAGGAAGGGGTTGGTGCATGTGGCAGCTGGAGGCTGTCATGTGACCTTGGGCTGTATTAAGGGCCAGGCGGGGCGCAGCTAAGTGGTGCGGTGAAAAAAGTACCAGCCCTGGAGCAGGAAGACCTGAGTTCAAATCCAGCCTCAGACACTTAACACTAGCCATGTGACCTTGGACAAGTCACTTAACCCCAATTGCCCCGCCTTCCCCCCTCCAAAAAAAAAAGGTGGGGGTTCCAAAAATAAGCATGATGTCCTCAGGTGTCCTGCTCCATCATGGCTGCCATGTTTCAGGAAGACCCAAGGCCTTGTACTTTAGACTGGAGAAACATGGGATGGTTGTCTAGGTCTGTGCACTACTCCCATCGGGCAGCCCTCTGCCCACAAGACTGCGACCTCGCAGGTCACTGTGTGGCTGTGTGTCTGGTGGAAGTAGAGTGTAAGCTTCTGGAGGGCAGGCCCTGAGCACAGTAGGTGCTGTGTAGGGGCTCACTGAATTGAATGGGTGGTCAGGAGGCCTAAGACTCTTTGTGTCTCTGCAGGTTGACCAGGGATCTGAGTGATTAACGTTCGGGCTTGTCCATCCCGATTTTACAGGAGTCACGGCAGGCATGGGAGAGTGCGATGGTGCCCTCTGGCCTGGCCTTCCTTTGCGGGAGTGCCCTGTCCTGGGGTCTGTTCGTGAGCAGAAGGCAGGACATCCACATGAGCACAGGCCAGCTGGGGAGTAAAGCCAGCAGACTTTTAGGAGGAGCATATTACGCGCCAGGCAGACAGAAGGAGGCATAGCCCCTGCCCTCCAGAGCTCCCATGCTAATAGGGAATGGCAGCTGAACACAGGAGGGCAGCCTGGAGGAGGTGGCTGGGCAGGGGATTCGCCAGTCCAGCAGAAGCTCCGTGAGGGTTGGCCCATGCAGTCTAGAGCAATAAGAATTTCTCATGAAGTGCCTACTATGTGCAGAGCTCTGGGACTACAGAGACCCCCTTCTGGTGCCGGGGAGCCCGGGAAGGTGTGGCCTCCCTGAGGGCAGGGGCTGTTCTTTCTGCCCAGCCCATATTATGGACGGGCCCCTAGGGCTGGGAACAGGGCGTCAGGCCCCTGCTGGGTGGGAGGTGGGCATCCCCCAGCCACAGCTTGTGGAACGTGCAGGGGAGCTGGCGGCCCAGGGAGCTCTGTCACAGACACCTCTCTCACAGACACTTTCAAAGGCCCCGCTGAACCGCGCTCTTCGTCTCCCCACAGCACCCCCAGGCAGAAGGCTGAGCCCACGGACTTCAGCCGCATGACAGCGGCCCAGAAG
This sequence comes from Petaurus breviceps papuanus, assembly GCF_028583685.1. Taxonomy (NCBI): domain Eukaryota; kingdom Metazoa; phylum Chordata; class Mammalia; order Diprotodontia; family Petauridae; genus Petaurus; species Petaurus breviceps. The sequence goes on from NW_027186308.1 coordinate 660,581, forward strand.
CGCAAACTCCTGTGAGTATGGTCAGGACCCACTGCCCCCACGGGTGTCGCTGGGCTGAGGGGCGGGTGGTGGGTGGCCCTGGGACCCCCTGGACTTCAGCCCGCTCAGCCAATAGGCTGGTTCTGGCTCATCTCTGCTTGTGCCCTCTCTCTCTCCTCCCCCGGGCAGCTGGATGGCCAAGAGCTGGTTCCATCCCGTGTTACGGCCCGGTCAGGGATGACCACGGTGACCACCCATGGAGTGCGGAGCCGATGGCTGGGCTGAGACGCAGAGGCCACCTGGCCCTTCCTGAGTGGGGAGGGAAGGCTTCAAGTGCTGGTCATGAGGTCAGGGTGGGGTGTCTCCCTGGTGTTCTCCAGAGTCCAGTTGCATGCCCAGGCAGGTTCTCAAAGTTGTCTGGGCAGACCCTGTCATTTCACCATGGAGGAGACTGACACAAGGAGGAGAGGGGCCTTGGGACCCAGCACCCAGGACTGACGTGGGTGGGCCTCATAGGCCATCTCATCTGAGCGCCTTCATCTGACAGAGAAGCTGAGACCCAAGTGGGATCTGGCCCCAGGGCCTCTGACAGAGGGCAGGGCAGTGCAGTGCAGTGCCTTCCCAGTGGGCAGCCAGCACCTTGGCTTCATTGGCTGGACCTTCCTCCAGAGACCTCTCAGCGCTCCAGCACACTCACGGGATGCTGGCAGGACCAGGAGGCCCTGTGTGTGCACGTGTGTCTTTGCATGTGCATATGTCTGCATATGTGTGTCTATGCATGTGTGTGTCTGTGTGTGTATGTGTGCCCACACTGACTCTGGACATCTCCTGCTGCAGGGCCTGGGCCTGCCAGGAGGTGCTGGGATGAGCTGGGGTCTGGCCCATATTCACAGCAGATTTGATTCCTAGGGGCTGGAGGTGGCTCTCGGGTGGCCCATTCCAGCTTCCCCTGGGGCTGTCGTCGGGGGGAGCCTTGGTCTGGGGCTGCCAGGCCCCAGAGGGCTGGTGGGACAGCCTCATGGTGGTCCCCTTGACTTCCCAAGCCTGGTGATGGGTGGGTGGGATGGCTGGGTGGGGCCTTTGCCCTCAGCTCAGCCGCATGACAGGCTTTTGGAACCTTCCAAATGAGCTCCTTCTCTTCCTGTTCATAGACCAGATGCCGGGGCTGCCAGGTGACCCAGGTGTGGGCAATGAATGGTCTAGTGAGGCCAACATCCCCCGCACCACCACTCTGGGATTCCTGGTGGGATCCACAGTACAAGCAGGGAGGCTTTGGGTGGGATTGGACCAGACGAGAGAGGGCCCTGGCCTGGCCTCCAGCTTCCCAGAGAAGGTCCGGCTGGGCCCACAAAGGGCAGCTGTCTGGCCCCACTGTGCACTCCAGAGGCCAGCTGATGTGGCCATCATTGCCTCAGCACTCACCTGTAAGGTTCCTTTGGCACCAGGGGTCGACTTCAAAGTGCTGGAAGGTGTCCAGGTGATTCCCTGGGCTGAGGAAGGGCTTCTCCTGCTTTGTGTTGCGTGGGGTTTGTGTGTGTGTTGCATACGTGTGTGTATGCATGTGGCAACCACAAGCCTTTATTGAGTACCAGGCCCCACCCCAAGGGCTGTGGGGGACTCGCTCTCCAATGGGGGAAGAGACAGCATGGAAATGAGCAGAGAGAGCCAGGCCTGAGGACAGCTGGTGCAGTGGGTGCACATGCATGTGTGTGCATGTATGTGCACACGGGTGAGTGTGCGTGCATGGGTGAGCATGTGTGTACACGGGTGAGCGTGTGTGCGTGGGTGAGCGTATGTGTGCACGGGTGAGCATGCATGCGTATATGGGTAAACGTGTGCGTGCACAGGTGAGTGCATAAATGCATGGGTTAGTGTGTGCATGTGCACAGGTGAGTGTGTGTGTGTCGCAGTGTGGACACTGCAGCTATCTACAGGGTAACCCCGAGGGGGCGCGGATGCCAACTGCATGGGTGGCCCTGTCAGCTTGCTTCTTGGGCACCCTGACCTCATCTCAGCTTCCATTTCCTCAAGCTGCCCGCACTTCCCCAGTGGGCATCAAGGGGGCACTACAGGGCATAGTTGAGAAGACCTGAGCTCAGATCTGCTCTCAGACACTTCCTGTGTGACCCTGCTCAAGTCCCTTCACCTTTGCCTCAGTCTCCTCATCTGTGAAGTGGGGGTCAGCACAGCCCCTCCCTGCCATGGTTGTTGTGAGGGAGGTCCAAGCAAGGTCATGATTGGGAATTCTGCGCTTGGCCCCGGGCCTGGCACCGAGGAACCTCTGGCCCCTTAGCAGACGCACTGACCTGTCCAGTTGGCTTCTTTCAGAGATGACGAGATGGCACGGTTCCAGGAGGTGGTCACCAACGCTTCCTATCAAGCCGACCCTCTGAGAGCCATCGGCGAGCATCTCTCTAAGAGGCTGAGAGAGGAAGAGGAAGGTGGGAGGCTCTAGGTCTGGACAGCAGCAGATGCTGGACTTGTGTGTCTGTGGGTGGAGACAGCGGCTGGCTCCAGGGTGCCTGGGACTCCTCGTACCCCTGACCCTCCATTTGGGAGAGTCTAACCCCCACCTACCTCACAAGGATGTTGTGAGGACCAGCTAATAAAGTGACCCCTGAGGGCTTTGGAAGTGCTGCATGCTCAGCTTGGGGACATGGGCCGCGGCAGAGAAGGAGGCTGGGAGCTGGCCCCCAGCTGTGGGGCTCCCCTTCTGTTTGGGGACCACCTGGGCCCCAGGCCAAGGTGTAGGGGGGTGTCATGCATTGGCCAGGGTTCCTGTGTCTCTTGGGGTCACTGTTGTGTAAATGTCTCCTGGTTCTGTTCACTCTGCATCTGTTCATAGAAGTTTTCCTGGGCTTTTCTGAAAGCATCACCTCACCATTCCCTAGAGGACCAGCCTGTTTATGTGGCCATTTATCACGGTGATGATTTTAATCCCATTAGTTTTGTTGTGTGTGTGTGTGTGTGGGGGGGGCCTCCTGGGCTTTATGTTGGTGGAAGCGGCCATTTCTCCTCTGGTTCTCTCTGTCTCCATCTGTCATCTGGCAGCAAAAGCCTCCCCTCTCCATAGACCTGGAAGCATATCACCTTCTTCTTCGTGGCATCAGTCTGTCTCTGTCTGTCTTTCTCTGTCTCTTCTTTCTTTTGTAATTTCCTCCATCCTTTGGTCATCTCCCGCCCATAGCAGTAATGTGTACGCTGGATTTGAACTCAGGTCCTCCTGGCTCCAGGGTCGGGTGCTCCATTCGCTGTTCCGCCTGGCCACCCTGTGTCCTTTCTTTAGGAAGGGATTCGTAACTGAATCCGTACGGGTTCGTTGAGCTCTCTGGGAGGTCAGCACCCAGATATTTTGTGCATTTTGTCCTTATTGGGAGTGGGCTTTCCCTTCGTATTGTTGCTTTTTGTGTTTTGTTATTAGTATTAAAATGAAATTCTTAATTTTTAGGGTTTATTTTATAATCTTTAACTTTGCTGAAGCTGTTAATTGTCTGCATTAGACTTTTGCTGGTTCCCTGCGGTTTTCTAAGTAAACTCTGCTGTCTTCAACAAAGAGAAGACAGTTTTATCTCCTTTTGGCCTATCTTCATGCCTTTCATTCCTTCCTCTTGTCTTATTGCCTGGCACTCAGTAGGTGCTTAATAAATGCTTATTGGTTAATGGTGGCAGTTGCTGGAATTTCCAGAATCATATCAGACATGAGTTTGTTCCAGGCTGGGTGGGGGAGGTGCTGGGACAGGGCCCTCAGTCCTTTGTCCCTGGAAGGTGCCGATGGGCAAGGTGGCCTGGACCAGGGTGGAGGGGGGGAGGCCACTTGACCCTAGGAGACCTAGGCCATGTCTTTGTGGATTTTTAATTTTCAGTAGATTGTGTTTTTATATTACTTTTATTTCTGATCACATCCTTTCCTTCTTCCCTCTCTCTCCACTCAGCATCCCCTCCCATTACAACAAAGAATTAGAAAGAAACAAGTGTGCTAGTGTATGCCCTGTTCCACACCCACAGGCCTCCACCTCTGCAAAGAAGAGAAGGAGGCACCCCTTTTTGTGATTTCATTGGGGCCAACCTTGGTTTTTAACTTTGCGGTGCAGTGCTCATCTTTCCCTCTTTCTGGCACTGTTGGGGTCCTTGTGGGCACTGCCCTCCTGGCTCATACTGGGCTTCCCCTGCTGGGCACCCCTCCATGAGAAACCTGTTTCAAGCCAGATTTCTACCTTGAGGGTGGGTGTCCCAGAGTGGAAGGGGCTGCCCCAGGAGGTAGCAGGCACCCTCTCACTGGGGGGGGGGGGCGGGCTTCAAGCAGAGGCTGAGGTCCCTGATCAGGGACGTCCAGAGTATTCTGGAATGTGCCTGGGCTGCCCTTGATGCTGCAGGTCCTTGCCCACTCTGAGATTCCCTTGGTTGGGTGAGGCTTGTCCCTCTGCAGACCAGGAAACTGGGGCCTGGGAAGGGCGCCTTGGGTGGTGCCTCCGCAGAGCTGATCTCTGCTCCTGTCCCATGTCAGGAGGGACCCTGGGGGAGCAGGAGGAGGGGGGAAGAGTGTGTGTGCATGTGTGTGTGTGTGTGACATTACACACCTGGGGGGTGGGGCTCGGCAGCTGTGAGCACCAGGAAAGCAGCGGTCTCTGACATCGAAGCTGAAGGCCCATTCGTCCACGGTCACATACTCCAGCCTGGTCCAAGAGCGTCCTTGCGCTCCTGCTACAGCGCTCCAGGACATCTTGGGGGGCCTGAGGGGAGTCACTGCCCTCCAAAGGAATTAGCAAGCTTGGAAGAAGGGCGTTGGGTGGGCTGGCCGAATTGGGGTGTTTGGGTCGTCTGTTAGGAAGTGTGGGCTGGACTTGTGATGTGGGCTTGGGGGTCATTTATGTCACATGGAAATTAAGGTTGTGGGAGCCCATGAGGTTACTGAGCTCGAGTGGAGGGAGAGGAGAGGACCAGGCTGGCAGCAAGTCAGTGCTGAGGGCAGGGAGGAAGGGGCCATCCCCGGGGACAGAGCTACAGCTGGGGAGGGCAGAGAAAAAGGCCAGAGGATGTGACAAACTTGGGATCCTTGGTGGCCTTGCGGATGTTTCAGCCCAGTCCTAGAATGAGGGCACAGGGAGGCTTCAATTGGTGGAAACGGGTGGAGGAGAGGACTATTCTGAGCCCAGAGAACAATGCAGGAGGAAGGGGGGCTCGGGCTTGGGGCGGGGGGGTGAGGACAGGCTGGTGTCGGGGAGCCATGAGGCCTAGGAAGGGGAGCAGGATGAGATAAGACTGGGAAGACAAGTCAGAGCCAGACAGACTGCCAGAGGGCATCGAATGCCAGGACAAGAAGCTCAGACTTCACGTGATAAAACAGTGAGGAATCACTGAAGATTTCTGAACAGAGAAGAGCCATCAGCACTGTGTGTTAGGAAGGAAAATGTAGCTCTGTGTGTGTGAGAGAAAGAGACAGGGAGAGGGAGGGCAAGACAGAGACATGAGAGAGGGCGGGGAAAGAGAAGAAATAAGGACAGGGAGAGAGGAAAAGACAAGGAAAAAGAAGAGAGGG
>NW_027186308.1:666195-709154 GCF_028583685.1 Petaurus breviceps papuanus
GGGGGGGGGGTTTGAAGGAAGGGAAAGACAGAAGAGAAACAGAAGAGAGAAACACATGCGAGAGGGAAAGGGCCAGGCTCCTCCTGGGCAAAGTGCTTAGAGCCTTGGGTGCCCTGAATCCCAGCTATTAATAATGATAATTATAATTCTTTTGGGGAAATAATGTGGACATGGACAGTCCTATCTGTCCAGGCACCGCAGGAACCCTGGGGGTGTAGGTGCCCACAAGAACACAGCAAAAGGTCCCCCAACTGTGGGGCCTTGGTGGCAGACCTAGCGTCTGTGGGGGCCAGGGGTCCTGCTGTGCAGGGTCCCCCCTTTCCCTGCTTCAGTCCTTCCAGGGATGTGATCAGAGGTGGGAGCAACCTTTGCATCCAGCTTTCACTTGACGGGGCTGGGGGGGACAAGCCCAGAGAGATCTCCGGGGTCCTTGGGATGGATGTAAGACCGATAGCTATAGGGGCGTGAGTCTAGAGAAGAGAGGGGGTGGCGGGCATCGTGTCTGAGGGATGAGGAGATGGTGAGAAGAGGGGCTCTCCTCCAGTGGCCTCCAAGGGGCAGGGGAGGAGGGCAGGAGGGTTTGCCGTTGGGCCACCATGGGAGGTTGGCTGGAGAATCGAGGAGGGAGGAGTCGGGCATTGTCAAAAACTGCTCGGGCCCCGAGTGTGCAGTGAGGCTACGCACACGCCACACCTTTGTCATATGCGGGGTCTCACGTGGGGGGCCGGGTTCCTGAGGCGGTGTGGTGGGGGTCGGGGGCCCTGCTGTTCTGGAAGGGCCCGGCTTGGGGAGCCGTTGGTCCAGTCAGTGCGGCGCCTCAGCTCCCTGGCGACCCGCGGAGTCGGGCATCAGGATGGGGGGCAGCAGCTGACCGGGTTGTCTCCCTCCCACTGCCTTCTTGGAGCTGAGCCTCTGACCCGGCCTCCGGCCTCTGGCCCCGGCTCGCTGAACCCGGCTGTCGGCTTTTGGGAAGAAGCCTCAGTCCAGAGCCAAAGAAACTCAGCTTCCCCGGACTTCCCCATCCCGCCCCGGAATTTAAAAATGATGAAGGCTAAAGGTACGAGCCATAAACAAGTCATGTAACAGGCTGAGAGCCAATGTTTGTAAACGGGATTCCTTAGTAAGGTGCAGGCATACTGTAGGTGCTTAATAGATGCCCATTCCCTTCGCCTCCTCCCCTCCCCTCCACCCCAGCGTGGTCACGACGTTGTGTGCTTCATTTCTCCAAATCTGGCTAAAACAAGACACAAGCGCCTCAAACCCTCAGCTCCCAGGGCCTCAGCAAGACAGATTAGGACCAAGGAACAGCGGGGGTCTAATTTTGACTCTGGATTCGAATCTCCCCTGTTTTCATTGCTTGGCACTTTGTGTTCTAATTCTAATTCCCCACTCTGGGTGGGGAGGACACCCTCCCCTCACCTACATTCGAGGAACAAACCATCCCATGCAAAGGCACCTGCAAAACTTTTTTTTTTTTTTTGCCTTTTAGAGGACAATTGGGGTTAAGTAACTTGCCCAAGGTTACACGGCTAGTTTTTTTGTGTGGGTGTTAAGTGCCTGAAGGCAAGAGGGGAACTCGGTCCTCCCTTCGCTGGGGGGGGACTTTCCTTTTTTTTTTTTTTTAAAGAAAAATTATTTTTAGTTTTCAACATTTACTTTCATAACATTATGTTTTAAATTCCCCTGCCTTTCCCTCCCGCCTCCCCAAGACAGCGTGCAGTTTGATATAGATACACGCACAATCATGTTAAACACATTTCTACATTAGTCACGTTGTGAAGAATTAGAACCAAAGAAAAAACCACGAGAAAGGCAAAGCCAACAAGGAAAACAGCCCATCGTGCGCCTAGATCGGCACTCAGACTCTGCGCTGTGGACAGCACGGTCCGAATCCATCATTGCATGCCTGCAAAACGTCTTCAGGGAATTACCAGCCCTTGGTTAGAGACTCAGGCCCCTGGGGACCAAGGGGTGCCGCTGGGGGGAGGCAGGGGCTTCAGGAAGGAAGGAACCATTGGTGAGGGCCGAAGATGCAGAGCTGGGAGGTGCCTCAGCGGCACTCTGAGCTCCCTGGCCACGGGCGGAAAAAAAGTCCTTTGTAGTAGAAGGTAGAAACGTGTTCACCCTGGCCCTCTCCTCTGAGACGGGACTCCTGGGGAAGGAGAGGCTGTTTGAGAAGGATTTCTGATTTCTGCCCCATGTTTGAAAAGTCCTCACAAGCTACCTTGATACTTTCCCAGAGCCTCATGAACCTGGCCAAGGGATTTTAATCTGGAAAAGGAATCCTCCACCCTTCCCTGAGAACACTGGACACAGCAAAGGAAGAAATGTCTCTGCCAGAAGGTGACCGGGCTGAGTTACCTCGTCCTGCGTGACCTCAGCCAACACCTGGGGTCTCCCATCCCAAATCTGATCCCAGCTTCCCGCTGGACCATCCCCAAGAGGGACGGGGTAGGGGGTAGGAGGAAGATGGTTGCGGTCTCAGCCTCTGGGCAGAGAGGAACTCTCAGCCAAGTCCATGGGAGGAAATGTGGCGTCGCCGAGACTCCCTTGGACGTGACTCAGGACCGGAAGGGACGGTTTAGATTAAAGGCTTTATCCATTAAGAAGGTAGCCAGGCTTGCGAGCTACTGAACTGGCAGGGAAGGAGGAATGTTTGGAGGAGGACCAGGAGGTGGGATACTTTGGGGCAGCAGGCTGAGTAGAGCCCTGGGCCTGGAGTCAGGAAGACCTGAGTTCAAATGTGGCCTCCGATACTTCCTAGCTGAATGACCCCGAACAAGCCATGTAATATGTGTCTGCTTCAGTCTCCTCATCTGTAAAGTGGAAACGAGAACAGCCACTGCGTCTCAGGGTTGTTGTGAGGGCCGGAGATCATCGTCGTAGGGAACGCTCTGTAAACAGAGCTGATTGTTCTGACGGATGGTTAGCAGGGCTGATGGCCGGAGAAGCAGGAGCGACACTGCGCTGGCTTAGGCTAGAGGCCACCGGTCCAGCAGGAGGGGATGCGTGATGAGATCCCCATGGGACCTGCAGTGGCAGAGGGACTCCGCCCTTCTTGGCCATCTGCTTTCCTCGCCAAAGAGAGTGCCCTTCAGATGGCAAAAGCCAGGGCAGAAACATGGGAAACACGAGTGTGAGATTCCCTGCAAAGATTTAGAAATCCCTTGGCAGACCCTCGGGGGATGCCTCGTGTCACAGAACCAGAGGTTCTCAGTGTCAGAAGGGACCTCAGAGCCGTCTGCCCGGGAGGGCTAACTTCAGAAGGGCAGCTGTCATGTGGGAAGGGGCGCAGACTCTTCTGCTTGGCCCCAGGGGACAGGAGTGACTGGGGATGCGGGGCAGTTGTAGTTGGACAGATTTAGGTTTACCAGAAGGAATGGCTATGCTTGTCTTTTTTTTTTCATTTTTCAAATGCTTTATTAACTTCTGATTTACATTATTAATTTCCGTCAGATTTTGAATTACAAATTTTCTCCCCATTTCCCCCCTACCCACCACCCCAGAATAGCAGTCCCACAGGATATCCCCTCCTCCAGTCTGCTCTCTCCCACATCTTCTCCCATACCCCGTTAGACTTTTCCAGTAGGGCATGGTGGATCTCTATGCCCCAGTGCCTGTATATCTTCTTTCCCAATTACATGTAAGATAGTATTAATCATAGTATATGTGTATATATAATTTTAAACATTTGATTTAAAAACTTTGAATTCCAGATTCATTCCCTTCCTCCCTTGTTACCCAAACCTTACTGGGAAGATAAGCAGTTCAATATAGGTTGTACATGTGTAGCTAATGCAAAACATTAACATAGTAGTTATATTGTAAAAGACTGACTATATTTCCCTCCCTCCTATCCCACCTCCCACTTCTTCTATTCTCTACTTTGATCCCGTCCCTTTTCAAAAGTGAGTGCTTCCAACTTCCCTCCCCCCAGCCTGCCCTCCCTTCCATCATCCCCCGCTCTCATCCCCTTCCCTCTACTCTCCTGTAGGGTGAGATACCCTATTTAGTGTTTATTTCATTCCCTCCCCAAGCCAAATTCAGTGAGAATAAGGTTGACCCATTCCACTTTGCCTTCCTATTCTTCCCCTCCATTGGAACCCTTTTCCCTTGCCTCTTCTTTATGAGATAGTTTACCCCATTCTGTCTCTCTCCATCTCCTCTCATTATATTCTTCTCTCACTTTCCCCTTTTAAGTATCATCCCTTCCCATTAAATTGGTCCTGTGCCCTCTATCTAGGTATACCTGTAAGCATATACACACACATTCACACATGTATTCATACTCCCATATACCCTCCGATATAGACACACACACACATACTTCTATTCCCTTCAACTATTTTCATACTGAGAAAAGTTTCATCAATTACAATAATCATTTTTCCATGTAGGAATGTTAATAGTTCAACTTTGATAAGTTCCTTATGATTTCTTTTCCCTGTTTACCTTCTCCAGCTTCTCTTGCTTCTTGTATTTGGATGTCAAATTTTCTGTTCAACTCCGGTTTTTTCATTAAGAATGCTTGAAAATCCTCTATTCCACTGAATGACCATATTTTCCCCTGAAACATGATACTCAGTTTTGCTGGGTAAGTGATTCTTGGTTTTAATCCCAGATCCTTTGACCCCTGGAATATCGTATTCCAAGCCCTTTGATCCCTCAGTGTAGAAGCTGCCAGATTCTGGGTTATCCTGATTGTGTTCCCACAATATTAAAATTATTTCTTCCTGGCTGCTTGTAATATTCTCTCCTTGATCTGGGAATTCTGGAACCTGACTTTTTCAGGAGGTGATCGATGGATTCTTTCAACCTCTATTTTGCCTTCTGGTTCTAAAACATCAGGGCAATTTTCCTTGAGAATTTCTTGAAGGATGATTTCTAGGTTCTGTTTTTGATCATGGCTTTCAGGTAGTCCAATACTTTTTAAATTATCTCTTCTGGATCTATTTTCCAAGTCAGTGGTTTTTCCCATTAGATATTTCACATTGCCTTCTATTCTTTCATTTGTTTGGATCTGTTTAACATCATCTTGATTTCTCTTAAAGTCACTAGCTTCCCTTTGCTCCAGTCTAAATCCAAGGGAATGATTCTCCTCATTGAGCTTTTGAGATTCTTTTTCCATCTGGCAAATTCGGCTTTTCAAGGCATTCCTCTCTTCATTGCCTTTTTGAGCCTCTTTGGCCAATTGAGTCAGTCTGTTTTTTTAAGGTGTGATTTTCCTCAGTCAGGCTGTTGACTCTCTGTTCATAATTTTCTTGCATTGTTCTCATTTCTCTCCCCAGTTTTTCCTCCACTTCTCTTATCTGCTTCTTAAGGTCCCCTATGGCCTATAACCAGCTCGTATTATCCTTTGAAGCTTTTAGTGCAGGAGTTCTGACTCCACTGTCTTCCTCCTGTTCCATGCTTTGCTCCTTTTTGTCCCCAAAATAGGAGTCTAATGTTGGAGTCTTCTGTTTGTTTTGCTTCCTTTGTCTGGTCATGTCACCTCTCAGTCACTTGACCCGTAGACTTTTTGCCACAGTAGGACTCTGCCACCAGACAGGGGAGCTTCCATCCCAAACGCTGGGGTTTTCTCAGCTGCAGGAGGTATTAGATGGGTGCCCTCTCTGAAGCCTCCACATGCTCTGGCAACCTGGACACACACCCCAGGATCTCCACCCTAGATCGTAATTCAGCTCCAAGCAGGTTAAAGCAAGAGCGATTACCCCTCAGACTGGTCGCTTGGTCCCCCTACACTTTGCAGGCCAGGAGCTGAAGCTGCAATGTGGCGCCGGCTGGCTGTGCAGGTGTCTCAGCGGCTTCTCGCCCAGGGGGCAAAAACTCCCAACTATAGGTCCCAAAGTCCATACTGCACTGACCTCTCTCTTTGTCCTTCACATCTATGTGTTGATGAATCTGGAAATGGCCACAGCTGCTGGTGATCTGGAGTCCCTCCAGCTGGCGGCTAGTCAGGTCCTCCCTGGGGCTAAAACCTCCGGCTCACAGGAGCCTGGGCTTGGCTCCCAGAGCGCTGTGCTGGCCGATTCCTGCCGGGCTGCCAGGCTGTCCTCAGCGGGAGGTTAGCTTCTCTCTTCTCATTTTGTGGGTTCTGCAGCTCCAAAGTTTGTTCAGAGTCCCCTTTTACATGGATTGGGGAAGGTGGAAGCTGGAGCCCCGCAGAGGTACTGCTTCTACTCCACCATCTTGACTCTGATCCGCTATGCTTGTCTTAAGATGGAATGGGCACCTGGCCGCGGGAGGGAGGGCTTCATGTGGACCCGGTCTCCCCTCTTTCGAGATGCTAGAGCTGGGGTTCCTGGCCCTGATGCTCTCTGAGGTCTCCACCCCCACCACGAGACCCTCTGAGTCCCATTGACAGGAGGAGAGCCCTGAAAGCAGCTGCACTGAGGTAGTCGGCCACCTGCCATGACTGGACTTGGGCCAATGTCACATCTACTTCTGCCTGAGGAGGTTCCTGGCAGGTCTTTGCCAGGTGTTCCTATCCCTGGTGGTCCCTCGAGCTGCTCCAGGATGTGCATGGAAATGGAGGGAGGACAGATAGAGGGAAGGGAAGAGAGAGAGGGAGCGAGATAAAGACAGAGAGAGAAATAGAGGAGAGGAGAGACAAAGACAAGAGAGACACAGAGACAGAGAAAGAGGAGAGGGGAGACAGAGGCAGAGACCAAGAGAGGAGGGGGTAGGCTGTCTCTACACCTTTGATCCTGTTGACCGCTGCCCCACTCTCCTGGACAGTTGGTCTGCACTGACCTCTGTGGCCTTTTCCTGGTCCTTCCTGCCTGACCACTCCTTCCCAGTGTCCTTTGCAAGACATGAACCCAGGCATCTCCTCAGGCCCGTCCTCGGCCCTCTGTCCTCTCTCCCTTGGTGACCTCGGGCGACACTGGCTGACCACTCCCAGGTCTGTGCCTGGCCAGCCCTCTCTCTTCTGAGCTCCCCTCCCCAGCTCACGGCTGCCTGCTGCACAGCTCCTTCCAGGGTCCTCTAGCATCTCAGGCACAGATGCAGAAAGGAGTCCCCCTCTCCTCTGTCCCACCCTCAGGGCCATGCCCTCAGCCCGCCCCCATGGCCACGCCCTCAGCCACACCCTCAGGTCTCTTCTCTCCCCCATTCCTGCAGCCTCACTGGGAGCAGTTAGCTCATTGAGTGGTGAATGGGGTGCGGCTGGGAGCATGTCCTGGGTGGGGAAGGGAAGGGGAGAAGCGTTTCTGGAGCACCCACTGTGTGCTGGGCACCATGCTAAAGACTTTACTAGGACTTCTCTCCCTAGATGTTCACAACAGCCCAGGGAGGTGGGGGATGTCGTGGCCCCCGTTTTACAGTTGAGGTCTCGGAGGCAGGTGGTGGTGCAATCCCCAGGCTTCTCTGTGCCTGGCCTATTGGGCAAGGCTCGGAGGGTGGTCTTCCCCCAGGGTGCAGGCGCTTGGCTCTGTGATGCTTGGAGGCCTCTTGCTTCTCCCCTCCTGAGGATGATGGTCATTGGCCTTGCCTCACTTCTCTGTTCCCCTGGGAAGGAGGCTCGCATCACACTTTATTTTTATTTAAGGACCATGGCTCTGAGATGGGCAGTAGGAAGGCCAGAAAGTCCCTGGAATTGGGGGTTCATCCCCTGGCCCCTTCTGCATCCCTGGGGGTCTCCCCCATCCCAAGCTGGTCCTGCCCTTCCTGCCCTGTGAGGCCTCCACAAGGCCTGTCAGCCTCCTGGGGGCTCAGCCTCCCTCACTGAGGACTTGAACAAGATCGTGAGGGTCCCTCTGGCTCAGACCCTCTTTTCAGAAGGACAGCCTCCTTCTCTTTGCCTTTGAGAGAGGAAGAGAGTGCCCAGTGCCCAGTGTAGACACAGGATCACACAGAACAGCCCTAGGCGGGGGGTTCTACCCTGAGGCCCAGCTTGGGTGATTTGCCCAAGGTCATTCTGGAACTAAGACTTTGAACACCCTCGGTGAGAATGGGAACAGGGCCCTGGAAGATGCCCACCCGCCTGCCATGCTTCCCACTGCCCCGGGTCTTCAGGGCTCCTCGGGAGATGGAATGAGCTGCATGGGACAGTGGTTAGGGATGATGACAGAACCCCCGTCTTTACCAGCCTGTGGCTCCCTGGTGCCTCTGCTTCCTGACCTGAGGGGTGGGCCAACCCAAGCCTTCTCTGATGTCCACTGGAGAGAGAGCTGGCACATCCAGAGTCCCCGGCCACACTGCTCTTTGTTTATCTTTTCGTTTACAACATTCAGTTCCACAAGCTTTGGAATGTTAACTTTTTCCTCCTCCCTTCCTCCCCCCTCCCCAAGACAGCCTGTAGTCTGATATGGGCTCTACACACACATTTCCTACTAAACATATTTTCACATTAGTCATGCTGTATAGAAGAATTATAACAAAGGGAGAAACCATAAGAAAGAAAACAAGTCAAAACAGAAAAAGAACATGGTCTGCCTCCCTCTGCATTCGGACCCCATGGTTCTTTCTGTGGATGTGCCTGGCATTTTCCATCGTGAGTCCTTTGGACTTGTCTTAGGTCCCTGCACTGCTGAGAAGAGCCAAGTCTATCACGGCTGATCGTCGTTACAATGTTGCTGTTACTGTTACAATGTTCTCCTGGCTCTACTCCCTTCACTCTGCATCAGTTCATAGAAGTCTTTCCAGGTTTTTCTGAAGTCCGTCTGCTCATCATTTCTTATTATTCCATTCCATTCATCTGCCACAACTTGTTCTGCCATTCCCCAATGGATGGGCATCCTCTCAGTTTCCAATTCTTGGCCACCACAAAAAGAGCTGCTATAAATACTTTTGCACACGGGGATCCTTTTCCCATTTCTATGATCTCTTTGGGATACAGCCCTAGAAGTGGTATTGCTAGGTCAAAGGGTGTGCACCTTTTATACCCTTTGCACACAATTCCAGATTTCTCTCCAGAATGGCTGGATCAGCTCACAGATCCACCAACAATGCATGAGTGTTCCAACTTCCCCATATCTTCGATATTTGTCATTTTCCTGTTTTGTCATGTTAGCCAGTCTGATGGGGGTGAGGTGGCACCTCAGAGTGGCTTTGATTGGCATTTCTCTAATCAATAGTGATTGAGAGCATTTTTTCATATGCCTATAGACAGCTTTAATCTGAAAACTGCCGTTCATATCCTTTGACCATTTATCAATTGGGGAATGACTTGTATTCTTGTAAACTTGACTCAGTTCTCTATACATATTAGAAATGAGGCTTTTATCAGAGACACTGCTTGTAAAAATTCTTTGCCAGTTTTCTGCTTCCCTCTTAATCTTGATTATATTGATTTTGTACAAAATCTTTTCAATTTAATGTAATCAAAATTATCCATTTTGTGTTTCATAATGCTCTCTGTCTCTTGTTTGGTCATAAATTCCTCTGTTCTCCATAAATTTGACAGGTAAACTATTCCTTGCTCTCCCAGATTTCTTATAGTCTCAGCCTGTATACCCAGATCGTGCACCCATTTAGACTGTTTTCATATATGGTGTAAGATATTGGTCTATGCCCAGTTTCTGCCATACTATATTCATTTTCCCAGCAGTTTTTGTGAAATATTGAGTTCTTATCCCATAAGCTGGAGTCTTTGGATTCATCAGACAGTAGATTACTCTAGTCATTGACTAATGTGTCTTGTGTACATAACCTATTCCACTGATCTACCCCTCTATTTCTCAGCCAGTACCAAGTAGTTTTGATGATTGCCGCTTTATAATACAATTTAAGATCTGGTATGGCTAGGCCACCTTCCCTAACATTTCTTTTCATTAATTCCCTTGATATTCTGGACCTTTTGTTCTTCCAGATGAATTTTGTTAATATTTTTTCTAGTTCTATAAAATAAATTTTTGGTTGTTTGGTTGGTATGGCACTGAATAAGCAAATTAATTTAGGTAGAATTGTCATTTTTATTATATTAGCTCAGCCTACCCATGAGCAATGAATGTTTTCCCAATTATTTAGATCTGATTTTATCTGTGTGCTCATTACTCTCCTGGTCCCAGGAGTGGAGGCTCCCAGTGGCCCTCAAGTTCATGACACAGATGTCAGGAAGGCTGGAGGTCAGCCTCTCTCTGAGGTCTGGAAGGATGGTGGAAACTTCTTTGATTTATAACAGAACATAGGAAGAGGAAACTGAGCAGGACTCTGGGGGGATGGGGCCTGGTCATCAAGATGGTGACCTCCAGTGACTTATTTACAGGAAGTCTCCTCCACTTCCTCCAGGCCAGCTGGAGCCACTGCCCCTTGTCCAGGCCCTGCTCCCACACTGGCCCAAGCCCTGGGCATATACCAGCCCTCTTGCCTTTTTAAATATGGATTCTCCCATTTTGATTCTGACTCTCGCTGCCCTGGGAGGATGGAGATTGACAGGAGGTGAGGCAGTGACCCTGGGCAGCAGCCAGAATGTTTCTAGGAGCCGAGGCCCCTGTACCTCCTTCCTCCTGTCCAGACACAGGCTAGAGCCAAGGGGGTACCGGGCAGTGGTGATGCCTGGCACAGAGTGGGTGCTCAGGAGCTGTCACAGTTAGGTGGGGTTTCCTTCAAGGAAGAGTTGAGGTGGGCCAGGGTACTGAGCATGGAGTCATAGGCCCCGGGTTCAAATTCTGTCTCCGATGCTTCCTTCCCTTGTAACTTTGGGCAGGTCCCCCTGCCTGCCCAGCCCAGTTTCCTTATCGGAGACATGAAGGCTTCTGAGGGCCCATCTGAGTCTCTGATCCTGGCTTTCCTGGGGGCCCTTCCCTTGTTTTCCCAGAATGGCAGGGCCAGGCCCTTCTTTGTCCAGGGAGAAGCCAATGATTGTCCAGCAGTTGCCTAGTCCACTCAGCAGGGGAAGGGACCTTTGGGCCTGAGAAGAGGATGGCCAGCTGCCCAGGCTTCCCTGACTCCTTCCCATCAAGTTGGGGCCGCCGGCAGAAGGCAGCTTCCTCCTTGGTGAAAGTGGCCTCTGTCTGGCCCCGAAGGCCCAGCACCAAGAGGTCTGATGGTCAGACAGTGTGTCAGGCAGCTGGGTGGGGCTCCTGGGCTGTATCTGCAGAAATAAGGCCCAGCATTCAATCCCAAAGCCTGACCAGCAGACTAGGATCAGGAAAGGCCAGCGTGGCCCTGAAGGGGAATAGTAGACCAGCCCAGCAACCTCAGACCCGAGCTCTGCTGGGCACTGTACTGGGCATTGGGAAAGCCCAGGCTGCACATGCCTGCCCTCATGGAGCTTAGAGTCTAGCACTGCAGTGAAGCAATGACAGTGGGGGCAGTAATGTGGGGCTGGGCGTCACGGGCCTGGGTTCTAAGTTGACTCTGTGGGTCAGGGCAGCATCCCGGAAGAGGGACCTTTGGGATGGATCAGGAATTCAGAAAGCCAAAGAGAAGGACAGCATTTCCTGGAGAGGGACCAGAGGGAGCAAAGGCAGGGAGAAGGGAAGTACAGGTGTGTTCTGGTGTCAAAGGGGAGGCCAGTGTTGCTGGGCCTTAAGAAGGGCAAAGAAGGTCCTCAGCCACATGCTGGTGGCCTTGAGGAGCCAGCTCTCTGGCTGTGGAGGAAGAGTCCAGCTCAGGAGAGGGGTTGTCCTTTGCCTCTTATGCTGCCCCTCTTCCAGAGTACAGCATCTGTGTGTGCATGTGTTTGCTGAGTGTGTGAGCTGACTTCTCTCCTCCCTCCCCCACCCACAATGTTGTCTCGAGTGTCAAACATACCCCCTCCTAGGAGACACTGCCTAGCAGAGAGGAACCATCTGCAAAGCCAAGTCCCGCTGCAGGGCTAAGTCTGTCCAGGGAGTCCAACAGAGCTGTGGTACCCCTGGACAGAGTGGGATGGAAGAGACGAGGAAGGACATGCGGGTCCTGAAGAAGGGGAGCAGCGTGACCTTCCCAACAAGGGGCATGCATGAGGCCCCTCTATTTACATGCCCACTCTTCCCCTGGATCCTGTGCAGGTCTTTGGGAAAGTGGGCCCAGGTTTATGGGAGGAATATTTTATTATGGCTGTTTATAGTATAGGATTCCAATAAATGCCTTTACTTTGAGCTAATTGAGATCTCTGATTGATTATTAAAAGTAAATGCATCAGTGGGGGCTTATGAGTTATAGTGTTAGCCATACAGACCAGACTAGCTTGAACCTGGACTAGTCCTTGTGTGGGGATCCCAAGTGAGTGTGAGTTGGGAAGATAGCCCAGAGGGGACACGACCGAGATGGGCAGGCGTGGGATTCAGAAGAGGCTCCACGGGGAAGGTTCCGGGACCTTGAAGGGAGCTGGGGATTTCAGTGAGGGACAAGGAGTTTCCAGCATTGGCCACAGACCCCGGTGGTTGGCAATATTTATTTGTTTGTTCGGTTTACATAAATCTTCTTATTTGATTCTTACAAAGATGATATTGTTATTCCCATTCCAGAGACAAAGGGACTAAAGCCCAGAAAGGTTAACTAACCTGGCCAGGGTCACACCGTCAGTGTGAGAGAGGCTTTTTTGACTTAATTTCCAAGGTTCTGTACAATGGAAGTTAATCGGATTTCAAGGCAGTAGTTATCTTACTAAGAGGCGAGTCACCTTCCCCTCCCTGGGCCTCAGTTTATCAGTCCTTCATTCAGTCACTAAGAGTGTGGTTTCTCCTCTGGACCATGCACTGGGAATACATACGCCAGTGTATTATACATTATTAGACATAGTATACATTAATGCAGAATATGGTTCCCTCTGCCATCAAGAAATTTACATTCAGGAGTTGAAGGAAATAAGCATCTTAAAATTGTATTTGTCTTTAACCTTTTTTACTTTTTAAATTTTGAGTTTCAAATTCTTTCCCTCTTTCCTACCCCTCCACCACCCACTGAGAAGGCAAGCAATATAATATAATTAAATATACATGTGAAATCTTGCAAAGCATATTTTCATATTAGCTCCATCACAAAAAGTTTAAGAAGGTGAGAAAAGTCTAATTCAGTTTCCACTCAGAGTTCGTCAGCTCTCTCTCAGGAGGTGGACAACGTTTTCCATCATGGAACCTTTGGAATTGTCTTTTTTTCCTCTACTGCTCATCTCTTTAACTCTTCCAGGAATTCTTGTTGGGCTTGTGGCCAATTTGCATTTTTTGAGACTTTGCTTATAGCTGTTTGCATCATTCTCTTCTTTTCAGGTTACGTCTTGGTCTTGCCTGTCACCATAGTAACTATTTATGGTCAAGTTCTTTTTTTTTTGTCGCTGTTGTTTCTTCATTTTTTCCCAGCCCATTTGCTTACTTGGAGTTTATGCTGAAGTTGGACTCTGCTCATCTGGGAGTGGAGAGGCATCATCCCAAGCTTCAGGCCATTTTCAGAGCTAGTTCTAGGGATCTATAAGTACTCAGTGCTTCCAAAGTGGTGTGCTCCTGGGAGAGGTGTGGTCATGGCTCCCCTGGCCTTGACCCCGGCAGGACCCCGACTTCCCCCGAGCCCCATGCTCCTGCAGCCACAAGGACTAATGCTCCTGTCCACCTTGGAATGTGACCAGGGCCCCTGCTCCCCTGTGACTGACATAAGCGCTTATCTCTGCCCTGGAACTGCCCCAGAACTGCTATGGGCAATAGAGGAGCCAGTCAGCCCCAGCTGCCCTCAGTGCCAGCAAAGTGTCTGACCCCCTTCCTGTCTCTGGGCTGAGAGCTCCCACAGCTGCTGCTGCTTCTGCTGCCAGGCTCCAGGCTGGCTCCCGCTCCAGCATCACAGATACCACCAAGCTCTGTAGTTGTCCTGGGCTAGAAAAACCTCTCCCTGTGACCTTTGTTGACTCTGCCACCCCCAAATAGGATCTGAGGTGTCATTTTAAATCTGCTTGGAGGGGAACGTTGGGAGAGTTCAGCTGGGTGGCTGCCTGTACTCCACCTTCTTGTCTCCACACACAAGGTGGGCTCAGTGATTATGAGAGAAGCAAGAAGGCCAGAATGGCTTGAATGTAGGGTGGGTGAAGGGGTGGAAGGTAGGCAGGAAAGCTTGGGGCATGCATGAGGGCGAGGGAGCTGTGCCCTGGGGCTGGAGCAGAGAGGAGTGTGAGGATGGGATGATGGACAGGTGCCTCCCATGTGGGGGCCTGGACGGCCTCACTCAGGCATTCATGAGACTGGACTCAATGTGGTGGAGGGGAATGTTGTGGGGTTTGAGCAGAGGCATGACCTCACAGGGCCACAAGGAAGGAGGATTAAGGTGGTGGGAGTGCAGGCTATGGCTTGGGAGAGGAGGGGGTGCAGAGTGAGCCCGAGGTGCCAAACCTGCTGGGGCTGAGCGAGAATCCGAAGACGGGGGCCTGCCTCAGTCTCAGTGGGTCCCTGGTGCCTTTGTTCCCATGTCACCTTCACTCTCCTCCCCCTCCCCAGCAAGCCATCCTCTTGAGACGACAAGTTCCCTGACCAGCCTGTCTATCCCTCTGATGCTTCTCACAGACTGATCGGTCACTTTTCGGCTAATGCTGTGTTCCGCACCCCTGGTCCCCAACTCTGCAGGGGAGACAGGTGCTTTTCTCTTCTCCCCATCCTTGGTGGTTCCGAGAGTGCGACCTCCTGATTTTGTTATTGTGATAGAAAATGTGCCTCAAGGCCTGTCTCTGACACACCTGGCTGTGTGACCTCGGAATAGCCCACCACCCTCTCAGGACACTGCTAAAATGGCAACCTGCTTTGCTGAGGGGAGTGTCCTCCCCTGGGACTTCTCTATTACAATGAAGCCCCAAGCTTCTCCTCCTCCTCCTCCTCCTCTTCCTCCTCCTCCTCCTCCTCTCTCTCTCTCTTTGTATCTCTGTATCTCTGTATCTCTGTGTCTCTGTCTCTCTCTGTCTCTGTCTGTCTCTGTATCTGTCTTTCTGTCTCTGTCTCTCTCTGCTTTGAGGGAGTGAGCATTCTGGCCCAGCAGAATTTCCCAAGAGAGTAGCCTCCTCCTCCCTACCATGAGTGAGTTGGACTTTGGGGGACCCTTTTGTTCTGGGCCTCAGTTTCCTTCTCTGTAGAATGAGGGGCACCTTTTTGAAGGCTTCTCCAACAGTCTGAGATCAGCTTTGCCTTTGGATCTTCTCCTGGCCCAGTCCTTGGCCGCCCTCCTGACTCTGACCTCTGGGACGCCCCTATGCATTTGGCAGAAGCCCTGGGAGGGAGCCCAGCTTGGCTTGAGACAGGCAGAGTGGGGCCTGAGCTGGGTTTCTATGTCATTGGGAAAACACAGCATTAGTGCCAGCTCTCCTGCCCATGGATTTCCAAGGCTCCCACCCTCTCCCATGGGCTGGTCCCCATGAGGTCCTCAGAACCACAGGTGCTTGCTTGGGGACAGGCTGGACTGGACTTGGGGTGAGCTTCCGCCCTGCTCTGGGGGTGTCTCCCTCCATCCTGGACCTGAGGTTTGGCTCAGAGGTGCTGGCCTCTGGCCAGACTGCTGTTGAGGTGGCCAACCTGCCATGGACCCAGGCTTCCTCGGTGCTGAATGAGGGGCAGAAGCGGCCTCTGGCTGCTGAATGTGATCTCAAGCTGTGTCATCTCCCTGGGTGCCTGAGACCAGCATCTGCTTGGCCCTCCCTTCCTCCTGGCGTTCCAGTGTACCCTAGGAGCTGGGCCCCTCTGCCCCGGATACCCTGGGACGCTTGTGCCCAGCTTTGGGAGACAAAATGGGAAGCAGCTGCTGGGCCCTGCAGGAGCCTGGAGACAGGTGGTCACTATGGAAACGGAGAGAGGGTCGGGCATCCCTATTTTTAGAGATGGAGAATCAGAGGCAAAGGCAAACCTGGTCCCATCCCTTCTGTTGTGTCTTGGACAATTGCCTCAGGTACAGACACGGAACAAGCCAGAGCTGGCTCCCATTGGGCTGAGTGACCTGTCCAAAGCTAGCCCTGCCTCACCCCTAAACGTCCCCTGGCTGGGAATCTTCTGAGAGCCCAGGACAGTCCTCTCTGAAAGAAGTCCCCTGAGGAGGAGGGAGCATAGAGCAGAAACCAGCTCTACTCAAGGCCACTGAGGCAGCAGGGGGAGGCCAGGGGAAAGGAGAAGAGCCAGGAGCCCCTGATGGACCCCTGCCCTGTCCCCAGACTCGACCCAAAGGCCCCTCTCATCACTTATAGAAACCCAAGTGGAGCTTTCCAAGCCCAAGCAAGAGAAAGGTCTTCCAGTCTGCCTAGCCTTAGGTCCAGCCTGCCTGAGCTTGAAGGCCTGGCCACTCTTACTTTGTAATTCAATGAGGTAATATGTGCATGGCCTTTGAACTGCAATGCCAGCAGAGACCGAGGGAGGCCCAGGCATGAGGTAGCTGGGCCTGAACCTGACTGCCCTGAGCTTCCATCTGACCCTCCCCTGGGCACCAGATGCTGGACAGCCACTGGTGGCCATTGATGCACTGTGCCTGCCCTCCAGGGGCTTCTCTTGGTGGAGGGAGCCAGTGTATAAACAGATGGACAAGGAAGGCTTTGAGGAACTCCAAGGTGAGACCAGAGAAGGGGTCCAGGGAAGGGTGAGGAAGGAGAGACAACATTCAGCTGGGGGCTATGATGGTGGACTTCAGGGAGGAGGCAGCTCCTGAGCTGAGCCAGGAAGGAAGTGAAGGGTCCTGGAAGATGGAGAGGAGGGGGAGGGGAGAGGAGGAGAAGAAGGAGGGGGAGAAGAGAGGAAGAGGAGAGGAAGAAAAGGAAGAGGGAGAGAAGAGAGGAGGAGAGAAGGGGGAGGAAGGGAAAGAGAAGGAGAGGGGGGAGAAAGGGAGGGGGAGAGGAGAAGGAGAGAAGGAGGGCCCTTCATCCCACCATGGCACCAACCTTTGGACATGGGAGATGGAGCCCTTAGTTCGGGGAAAGTCCAGAAGGCAGAAATGTGGAGCCTCTGGAGGGCAATGAGGAAAAATAAGGGTGAAAAGGAAGGTGGAGGCCTCCCTTCTCCTCAGGATGGGGAGCTGGTATCCCGTCTGAGAAGTAATAGGGAGCCACCTGAGGTTCATGAGCAAGGGAGTGACATGATCAGATCTGGGTCTTAGAAAAATCTCGAGTAGCTGAGGGGAGAATGGAATGGAGTTGGGGGTGGGCAGGGAGACTGGACTCAAGGAGAGCCTTTGGGAGGCCACTATGCTCATCCAGGCAAGAAGTGATGAGGCCTAGGAGTAGAGATGGGCGTGTCCCTGCGAGACCAGAAATCCACACTCGTGGTTGAGTAGAAACAGAGAACAAGCCTTTATTAAGCACCTTCTATGTGTCAGGCGCTGGGCCACAATGGTTTCATTTCATGGGCCCAGGCAGTAGAGGAGAAGGGCCTTGTCTGGTCTGGAGCTCCTCACTTTGGGGATCTGTGGCTTTTCCCAGCTTAGCTCTGAGCTAAGTTAGACAGATCAGGCATCTCTGTTGGGTACCTTAGCCAACAGGCAGCTCACTCCTTCCCCATCCCAGGATGAGGTAAAAATCCCTGACCATGCAAGGCCAGAAAGGAATTCAAAGGATCCCCCTAAAAGGACAAGTCCAACCAGCAAACTCTCAGGACCTTCCTCTTGTGAAGGGATCTGGAGGTCAGGCCCCAGCTGGGATCCAGGGCCCTGGAGGGAGAGAGAGCTGGGAGGGACCCAGGGACCACTGAAGTCAATCCCTCTTTTAGCAGAAGAGGAAAAGGAGGCTCGAGGAAGGGACTTGTTCAAGATCACACAGAGAATAAATGGTAAGGTTTGGTTTTGAAACCAGATCCTGATTCCAAATCCGAAGACAGAGAGAGAAAGAAACAGAGACAGAGAGCCAGAGATAGATGGAGAGAGACACAGAGAGATTCTTATTCTAATTTACTGAGATTTTCCTCCAGGTGGGGCTCAAGCTGGACCAAAGATTTTTATTGATAGAGTATTATTAACTCCCCAGAAGCTCCCTCCTCCAACCTCTTTGAAGGGCAAAAGGGACTAAGAATGCCTGAAGGGACAAGGTGGGAATGAGCCCAAGGTTCCCTACCCACAGACCAGAGCCTGATAGGCAGGACCCCAGGCCCCTTACCAGATTTATTCCCTAGGACCTTGCCCCACATTCCAGCCAAACTGACTGAGCAGTTGCTCTCTGTCCTTGGCCTCCCTTCTCCGGCCGCCATGCTTTTGCCCAGGCTGTGCCCATGCCTGGAAGGCACTCCGTCAGATTTCTCCTCTTCCTCTCAGACTTGGCTCAGGTGCCAAAGCAGCGCACAAAGCCTTATCTGACCTGGCCCAGCGTTAGGAGCCTCTTCCTCCTTGGTCATTTATACCCCAGAAGAGAAGAGAATATTCTAGAATATCAGCTGTCTGAGGACAGGCCTGGTCTCTGCCCCAGCCCCAGCCCCCTCACAGTGCTTCTTGGAGTGGACACTCTGCAGGTCATTAAGAGGCATTTTTCATTGGTGACATCACCACCCTCTGGAAAGCAGAGATAAAGTAGCTTTCCATAGGCTTCAGACAGGGGAGAGCGGGCACATCAGCCGGGCACATCAGCTCTGGGCCCCTCGCCACCCCCCAGACCTGTGGGCTCGGGTGTCCCTGACACACAGATGAAGCTGTCCTCTTGTCTGCCGGTCTGAGGCCTGCCCATCTCCACTCATCTGCACGTCCCTTCAGTAATTGCTGTGACTGCCGCTTAGGGAGGCTGATCCAAATAGGAGCCACAGGCCTGGGGGAGAAGGCCGTCATCCTCATTACACCCCATCGGCCTGGGTCTGACCTTGGCTCCAAGGACCCCTGAGACTTTCCTTTCCTCTCCCATTCCTGGACGAACGTGCGGCAGCTCAGTCAATCCAGGGGTTCCCACTGGGGGCTTGTTTTATGCTCCCGAGTCACTGAGAAAAACCTTAAAAGAATGTTTTAAAAACATTCCTCAGCTAAAGTAAAAGAGCTGCCTCTGTGGGGGGCTGCCTCACGTAGGAGAAGCCAGGTGGGAAGCGATCCTGCTTTATTTATAAAGAGGTGAGGAGAGACGAAGGGGCCAGGGACCATCGGGTCCACCTGGCTGGAGCCGTCCTATTACCCATGAAGTTCTGCTGCGCCAGAGAGGGGTGTGTGTACGTGTGTGAGTGTGTGAGAATGTGAGTGTACGTGTGTGAGTATGTGAATGTGTGTGAGAATGTGAGTGTACGTGTGTGAATGTGTATGAGAATGTGAGTGTATGTGTGAGTGTTTGAGAATGTGTGTGAGAACGTGAGTGTACGTGTGTGAGTGTGTGAATGTGTGTGAGAATGTGAGTGTACGTGTGAGTGTGTGAGAATATGTGTGTACTGTGTGAGTGTGTGAGAATGTGTGTGTACACATGTATGGATGTGTATATGTGTGAGTGTGTCTGTGCGTGTTTGTATGAATGTGTGTGAGTGTGTGAGAATGTGCATGTACACGTGTGTGTGAATGTGTGTGCACGCGCATGTGACCTTCACCCCAGGGGACCACATCTCTCAGGGTTCCCGATGACATCAGGGCACCATCTGCCAAGAAATTAAGTCTGAACATAAAAATAGCGGTTGCAGGGGGAGGGGTGGCTGAGAGTTTCCTTCATCTCATTTCCATGTTCTAGCAACGACATTAGAAAGTCATTCCCAGGGCCCTGGAGAGCCTGCTCGGACCGGCCGGCAGGAGGGTTTCCCTTCAGCCACAGAAGCTGAGGGGCCTCTGCCCGTCTGCCTCCCTCGCCAGGCAGAGTCCTCCAGGGGCTCAGACTCTGGGACAGTCCCCTCCCACCTCATGTGGGGGGCTGCTTCTCTCCAGACCCACTCGTCCGACGGTTATGTGGCTGTCGATGCTCGTCCTTGGCTTGAAGAGGACCAGTGACATCGGGAGGGAATGTCTTCACTGGCTCGGACTGGATCCCAGGGGGCCCCAGTTCTCGGCCTCGCCCTCTCCCCCAAACTCATGGGCGTCCAGAGACCGGAGCCAGGTCGGGGAGAGTGGTGATGGCCCGGGATGCAGGGGGTGACCTCAGCATCTTCGGCCACCTTCGTGGCCATGGGGACAGTGTTCTCATCTGCCAGTTGGGCCGGGGTGTCCAGGAGAGGGGGAAAGCTGAGGCTTGCAGAAGTTAGCTGGGAATTCCTCCCGGTGACCCCAGGGCGGGGGCTCGGCTCACCCCAGGGCTGGGAGAGTGGCCTCTCTTAGATCTGCCCCCACAGCATCTGGATTTGGCCCCCTCCCTGGGGACATTCGCCTCTCCCCCCCAGTAGCCACCTCCTAATGAGGGCTGGGATCTGAAGTCATTTTGTAACAAAGGCTGCAATGAGCAGAGGTGAGCCTAGTGCCTGGTTCCTTTGGATGGGGCAGCACCAGCTCGTGCCCTGGGCCCCAAGGTGACCAGGGGGAGGTCCCTGGAGGGGGCAGGCTGGGTCTCGGGCTCCCCAGAGGAGCTGCTTACTCAGCTACAAATTTTGCTCTGGCATGGGCCGCCCTTCATCCCCTTCACAGGCTGGCTTAGGACCCTTTTGTCCAGGGGACCTCGAGTCTCTGCCACCTTTGGAAATCTGGCCATCCAATGGCGCCCTCACGCCCCCTCACTGGGATGTGTGGGTCCACACAGGCACACATGCATGTGCTCATGCATGCACACAGACACACACGCACAATCCCTAGTCCTGGGGCTCTGACCTTTTCAGAGACCCAGTCCTGTCTATCAGCTGGTGTACTTGGGGCTTGGTGCATTTGGGGAAAACTGATTCTTTCCCATGTCGCCATTTCTAGCGTGGATTCATGGTGACAGGCTGAAGTGGCACCAATTAGCGGTGTGATGCGGGGCCTCAGTGAAGTGGGGGCACTGAATGAGGCCGTCCCCGAGGTTCCTTCCAACTCTGACCTCTGGGATTTCGCTCTGGGCGGGGTGCCAAGGCTGCACAGGAAGTTCACTTACTGAGTAAATGAATGAGACGGGCGGGTTTTCTTGGTATTGCCATGAGATTCTCTGGAGCATCACTTCACAGTCACAGGCTTCGGCAGAGGGCAGGAAGCTGGAGGGAGACCAGCCATCTCCCCTCTCCCGTCCTTCCCATCCTGGGCTCTGTCTTCTCCTCATCTACACACACCTGGACCCTCCTGATATCCCTTGAGGGGTGGGCCTGTGGCTGGAGGCCAGCCAGAGGATGAGCAGAAGAGATCCTGCTGTGGCAGCCTCACTCGCTATGCGCCTGTGTGGCCGTGCCCACAGCATCCTCCACGCCTCTGACTGCTTCATCTTGTAAGGCACAGTTGAGGGCTGCTGCCTGCCAGCCAGTCAACCTGGGGAGGCCCTAGAAGGATGAAGGTCAAGTGTCCCCTGAAGCCTGGAGCTTTTCTAGCTGGGCAGAGAAGGGGGGTGTCAGCCCTGCCAGGCCAGGGGGTCTCTACCTCCCTGGGGCCAATGAACAGAGGCCCACAGTCCATTCCCTGATCAGGCATTGGCAGGAGGAGGAGGTAGTGTCCTGAGTGCTTGTTGAATGAATGACCCAAGCTTCCTCCAACACTATTTGGTGGCTCAGGAGAGGAAAAGAGAAGGCAGATAGTGGGGAGTGGTTTAGGCTTTCCAAGGAGATCCAACAGAAATACAAGGGGACAAGGGTCCTAGGGTAGAGGGTAGTGCTTTGCTGACCTGGAGAAAGTGAGGTCAGAATGGGGGAGGTGGCCTGGGAGAGCAGGGAAGGGGAATGCGGTGATGAGCCTGGACAATAGACTTAGGAGGGTGAAGGCAGTGGGAGAGGGGAAGACCAGGGGAATCTCAGAGTTCAGGACCTTGGTAGTGGGTCAGTTTGGAGTGATAGAGAGACCACAGTGTGGCCCCTGCTGACGGTGGCCAAGGACGAATAAAAAGTCTGAGCTTGTAGAAATCAGAGAAGAGAGGGATGACCTGGGAGTCTGGGAGGCTTAAAGGGTCCTAAATGTGAAAAAGGATGTGAGGCCTGAGGGCAGGGGGCCAGGAGCCAGGGCCTGGAGGCTCAAAGACAGGAGGCCACCTGAGGGCAACAGTCCACAGCAGCAGCAAGGGTCTGGGGGAGGGGGAGACCGGTGAATGGGTGAGACCTTTCTAGAAGCTTTTTCCATTTTTTAGTCTCCTCCACAGCCTGAAGGAGGCAGGTGTCATTGAATCTGCTTGGGCAACATGCATGGAATCTCTTCCCACTGCCAGGTCTAGGAGAGCCCTAGCTCTTGGTCATTGTGTGGCCTCTCTCAGCCATCCCAACTGCTTCCCAGCCAGTCTTCACCATCTTGGCGCACCCAGCCCGTGCCCCACCATCCTCCACTTCAGTGGCTTCCCAGGGCCCACAAGATAGAGGCTTTTAAGGGTTTTCTTTTTTCTATGAACTTGATTGTCCAAAAATACAAACTTTTCAGTATATGATCAAGAACAAAAAAGAAGACTGAACAGGAAACCATTCACTTGTTAGAATTTTTAAAAAAGTGTATATTAATTGAATGTAAAGAATGTGTTCACAGAAAGCAAAGGACAGATAATTGACTGTCAAATGAGGGGCTGTGTCAATATGGTACAGAGATGAGTGCCCTTTAAGAAGCATGAAGGCATTCTCCCTGAGAGACTGAAAAGGTTGGCTGGTGACTGGATGGGCTCCTGAAGCAGGGACCCCCAACCTCGACCAGAAGGCATGGGGGGGGATTTCCTCCTCCCTTCTCCTCCTCTGCCCTCTCCCCATGGGCAGAGGCCTCTTCAGTAAAGCTGCTTGCCCAGTTATAGCAGGGAACAGAGAAGGAGCCATAGACACAGACAGTCAGGCACGGGCAGGCAGGAAGTCGCTTCAAGGAGCCTGCCTTCTGGCAGCAGAGAAGAGAACTTCCCCCTGCCCCGGATTTAGGGGAGAATTTGCCCCAGGAGCTGGGAGTGGAGCTGCAGAGGGGAGTAGACCCAGGGAGCCCAGTTGAGCAAACTTCCCAGATCAGAGGCTGTGCCCAGGTATGAGTCCTCCACCAGAGAACAGAAGGACCTGGAGGTGGGGCAGTACGGAGGCATGAATGCCTTCTCCACATGTTCCCAATGTGTGTGGGCCCTAAGTCTGTGACCACTTTTACCACGGAGGCCACATGTATGTGTAGGAGAGTAGAGACTGTGGGTGTAGAAAGTAGTGGGGACGATTTGCGACTATTGTTCATACTGCACCTTTGGCCTGAGCTCTTTGTGTCTGCTACACGATTCCTGATGGGGGGGGGCACAGCTGGGGGCTTGCAAGCTACATTTTTAGAAATGCAGATGCACAGTGGACCTCAGGCTTGTGGAAAAAGCTGCTCTGGGGACCCAACCTCCAACCTTCAAGCGCTGAGTTAGGGAGGTAGCCCCAGGGAATGAAACAAAGTCGCCCTCTTTGCGGGCGCCCCTTTCTGCACTTTGAGTTTTTTTCTGTGGATTTTTGTTTTGTTTTTTTGCTTTTGAAAGGGCAATTGGGGTTAAGTGACTTGCCCAAAGTCACACGGCTAGTAATTGTGTCCAGTGTCTGAGGTCGGATTTGAACTCAGGTCCTCCTGACTCCAGGGCCGGTGCTCTATTCATTGCACCACCTAGCCGCCCCATTCTTCTGCCTATTTAAGGGCTTCTCTTGCTACTCCTTGGAGGGGGTCATTTTATCACTACCCCCCATGCCCCTCCCCCAAGCAGAAACCCTTCTCTGTAAGCATAGAGGGGCTCAGCCGGTAGGGGTCCCAAGCTGCCAGACAGACAGGCTCAGCTGGTATGAGTCCATGCTCCCCGACAGACGGGCTCAGCCGGTATCGCGCTGCCCGGCCCTCTCTGCCCCTTGGGTCCATACCCTCTCACTGTCCCCTCAGGCTCCCGCCTCCCAGTGCTCCCGCCTTTGGTCAGAATTCCAGTCCCGCTCTTGTGGTCGCTGGTTCTGCCCACTTGCCCATTTTCCCGAGGTTTCTCCAGACTTGCCCGCCTGTGTTCTTGGCATTCCATTAGATTCACGACCTCCCCCACCCGAGGGCAGCCCATCACCTTCCCTTCTTTGCTGCTGCAGAAAGCGCCACGTGAACATTTGTGTACGAAGGTCCTTTCCCTCCCCTGGGACTGGTGGGCCCCTGGGGGCGGGGGATGCCTGGTGCCGATGGTGCCGGGTCAAAGCTGACGACCGCTTAGTGCCAGGCCCCAGCAGGAATGAGCACTAAGTGGTCTGGGTTCAAGAAAAGCGCTTCTCCAGCAGCCCGTGCTGGGGCAAGGCTGGGGCAGGGTGGGGTGGGGGGGCTCGGATGCTGTAAGCTTAGGTCGGAGCTGCCCTTGGGGCTGACTCCTGCTGGGGCCGCTTGGTGCTTGGGTGGCCCCTGGCAGACTTTGGACCTCAGTTTCCTCACTCCTCATGGCCCCAGAAGCTGCTCATTTCTTCTCTGCCACATCCCTCATCTCTCAGAGACTGTCAGTTTCCTGAAGGTGGAACTTCTATCCCCAGTGCCTAGCACACAGTAGGTGCCTCATAAAGGTGGACAGGTTGGAATCAAGGGTCTCAGTGACTCCCAGGGCCCCAGAAATGTCAAATGAGAAAGGGCCTCTGGGCCCAGGGAGGAGGCAGCCCCTCTGCCCTGCTCTGGTCAGACCATGTGGGCCCTGACTTTGAGGAAGTACATGGAGGCACCTCCAGAAGGGGGGAGCACTAGACCAGAATATGGAGAGCCTTGGAGACTAGGCATGGGAGCGACCCTTAAAGGTACTGGGCTTGTGTAGACCTGAGCTGTGGACCAGGCCGCCTAGGGGGAGGGAGAGCGGCCAGAGCCTGCCCAGCAGGGGGCAGCTCTTGGTCAGGGGCATGTCCATGCTAACTCTGAGGCTGACCAGGCTCCAATGACCCCATCTCCGTCCAGGTAGGAAAGTCTGTGACCTCAGAGACAGCAGCCTCCATGGACAGAGCTATAAAGGCGTCATGAAGCGTCTTGGCAGAGAACATCATAGTGGAGACTTTCCATGCACACGCGCGTGCACCTTCCCTTCTACCACACTGTGATTGTCTGAGCAACGTGAGCTCCATGGGGAGAGCCCTAGAGTAATTTCCACCTCTGAGGGAGCAGAGGCCCTTAGGCAGTATAACAAGGCGGGAAGCCTATGGGAGTTACTAGGGGCAAAGGGGGCCTCATTGGAAGAAAGGAGGGATCACTCCTCCAGCCAAGCCACCCCAAGTGTGTTCCTCTTCCAGAGTCCATGACCTAGGGGTAGGGCCTGAGGGCCAGAGGCCTATATATGGATCTCAGGGGTGAATCTGGGGCTGGAAAAGAATAAATATTAACGCTATACTCTACGTTTCGGACCCTAGGGTCTAGGGGAAGGTGGGACTTACCCAAGAGGGAGGTGGTTATGGTGACAACGTTGTGAGTCTGTTCTATGTTTTGGCATGTTCTGTGGAGTGGAATCAAGGCTGTGCCCTTTTGCCCCTATCTTCAGACCTGTGGACCTGACCTGTTTTGGAGCTGTGTTGAGAGAATTCCTGGAAGCAACCCATGAACCAGGGAAAGGCCAGGCCTGAAGTTCTGATTCAGAGTGCCGCTTCCAGGCATGGACCTAGTTCATTTGGACGGGAGCTTGGGCTTGACGGTCCATCCAGATGGGGGGTTTGGATAAGATGCGCTCCAAGGCCCACCCACCTTCACAATGTCATGACTTTGTACATTCACTTGTCCAACGTTGCATCCTTCCATGAGATCCTGCTTTATCTAAGGAGAGAAACTTGGAATTAGGCTGGGGGGTGTTGCCCTTCCACCCCCCAGGCTCTCAGTGGGGCCCTTGCTGCCACTGCTCCATCCACTCCTCCCCTGGCTCCCAGGCCGATCTCAGGCTCCTTCCTTGCCCACCTTCTCAGCAGCAGCAAGGAACGTTAGAAGCAGGTTAATGAGACAGTGACTTGGCTTAAAAGCCAAGGCAGAAAGACCAGGTCTAAGCCCCGAGGACTTGGCTCTGCCAGCTCCTCTGGGGCCTGAGTCGCTGCAGGCTCCCTTCCAGCCCTCCTTTGTCTCTTGTTGGGGGAGCAGATGGCAACAGATTCCTCCCTCCAGTGTTGGCTTTAGGAGACCCCAGGGCTTGGTGGGTTTTTCTGGTTCCCAAAAAGGAACCATCCTTTTTTGGGGATGGGGGAAGCAAGAGGACGCTTTCCAGCACCTGAGGGCTGCATTCTTGCTCTGGGCCTTGGCATGAGCCAGACAGGACGGCTTAGCTTTATTTGCCCTGAAATGTGTCCTACGGGGCTTGTCCCTGGGCCCAGCCGAACATTTCATCCATATACAGGCACCAGCATACCTCTGCGGGGTCAGCAGGGGAGGACACAGCCATCTGCTTGACATGTTTTCCTTTCTCCTAATCTCTTGATTTGCACAGTTGTATCCCAGGGGGCCAGGATAAGCTGGGAAGGAAGCTTCCTGCCTTCTCTCCCTTCTGGCTTCTGGGCTCATAGAAGAGGAGGCCTTGCCTCCTTCCAGGCCTCGGATTCGGCCTCCCCTTTCTGGGGCTTTTCACTCCTGCCAGGCCTCCTGCCTCTCTTGATGGGTGGTCTCAGGATAGTCCTTTGCCTCCCACCAGCCTCCTTGGTGGCCTAGACACAACGAGCTTTACTCTGAGGAAAGAGCAGGGAGTTGACCTGTGTGAATCCTGCCCTGGGGAATAGAGGCATCTCTAGGCTGTGGGGGCCTTTTTGACCTTCACAACCTTCCTACAAGTGAATAAGGGGTGACAGGGCTAGCCTGTCTTCCCACCTGCCCAAGGCTATTGGCAACCAGTGTTCTCCCTTTCCTCCAGGAAGCCTAGAGGAATGGGGCATGATATCTGGAGCCGTGAGATGGGAAAGATGGGCCTGAGCCAAGCCTAGCTGTGACACAGATCTGAGAGCTTTCACAGATGCAGATAGCGCCTTCATATACAGTCTTTGGGAGTGGCCCTTGCAGAAAGTACCCCTCTGCTGGTAGCTGGCTCTCTGCATTTGGCCAGGCCTGTCTTTGGACAGCGGGCAGGCTACGTCTGTGGCCAGATGGCATTCGAGGTGCTTCTGGGTGGTAGGAATCAGGACACAAGGTCTGATGGGGGACTTGGAGAGCTGGGAGGACACTCTGAGTCACAGAGTGGGCAACTGTTGGTGCCACAATGGATTTTAGAGGGCCCTTCATCCAGACCATTGAAGACACACTGGGTGACCAGCCCGAGGCCCAGAGGTTCCCTCACTTTCGGAAGCCCATCTTACTGAGGAAGCATGCTGTGCCCCCAGAGATGTTCTAGCCAAGCCTGCCTGCACTCTGACTGGCCTCCCCATCCTTCTTCACTCTCCACACAGGTAGCTGCCCCTCCCAAGCCCACAGCACCCACCCAGGGTGGCAGCCTCTGTCTCTGCAGCTGCACCCACAGAAGGGCTGTACCTGGGGCACCCACACAGCCTCTCACCTCAAAGGAGACAAAGGGAACATTAAAATGTGAACTAATGAGTCCCCAAACAAAGGATAAATTCTGCATCAGTGGGTGGGCAGCTTCTGCCTGACTCTGGCTGAGAAGGAAGGAGCTCAAGGCCTCCAGACCTGGCTTCTCCACCACCACCCACGAGTCCTAGGCCAGGCTGGGGCCAGCCAGACAGGATGCCAGGCCTCCCTGGGCAGGTGAGCATCCCACACGGTGCATCTGTGTGTCCCAGAGCTGTCACCGCAGACCCCTTTGGGGAATGGGGATAGCAGGGGCCTGGCAGGCCCCAAGCCAATGCTTCTTGCTGAAAGACTCATAAAGGAAAAGCAAGAATCAACTACCTGGAGGTATCTTGGCTTAGTGACGTCTTCACTGTTCTCAGGCTTCCTTTCCCTCTTTTCAAGTCTTCCTGGGACTTTGGAGGAAGGCCTGCACTCCTGGACACAGTTGTCAGGTCCACCCTTCATGAGGGCAGATAGGCCTGCCCTTGTGGAGGTCAGGGTGCACCAGGAAGGACAATAGCCTCCATCTGGTCATCCTTGTTGCCTCATTCATCCTCCCATCTCCCATTTATGTCTATCCGTACTGCCCAAGCTACATCATCATAGATGTGATTCTTTCAGCTCTCCTTTGCATCCCCTCAGCAGGAAGGGACCCCCCACCATATAACCACCCATCCATCCATCCACCCATCCATCCGTCCGTCCGTCCGTCCGTCCGTCCATCCATCCATCCGTCCGTCCATCCATCCACCCATCTGTCCACCCATCCATCCATATGCCCATCCACCCATCTATCTACCCATCCACCCATCTGTCCGTCCATCCATCCATCCGTCTGTCTATCCATCCACCCATCTGTCCACCCATCTATCTACCCATCCATCCACCCATCCATCCATCCATCTACACATCCATCCATCCATTTATCCATCCATCAAGCCATCCTTCCCTACCATGTGCACACATGGGTATCAGTGTTTCTTAAAATAAAAGTATGTTCCTCCAGAGGCTGCCAGGTTCTTTCAGGGTGCACCCATCACTAGCCTTCATACATTCCATAAGCATTTCATAAGTGCCCACTGTGTGCCAGGAACAGGGGAGAGAAAGGCAGAAATGCAATGGGGCAGTGAGGCCCAGAGGACTTCTCAGTGGAGGCAGATGGGACATTTCCTGAGCCTCCTTCAGCCTGGGAGAGATCATGGTGCCTGTGTTGAAGGGGCACGCCCCCAGTAGCTATGGGACCCCCTGGGCATACTGAAGCCAGGGGATCTAGTCACAGTTGTGATCAGGTAATGGGGCCTGGCAGGTGCCAGTCCTTGTTTGCTGAATTCAATCTATTCACTCACGAGAAAAATTACACACACGTGGGCCTTGCTTGTAGGGGCAGCTATCCAAGGAGACTCTGGCCCCGTCCTCATCCTGCCCCTGCAGGGGGGGGGGCCTGTAAATGTCATCAACCCATTTTATAGATTGGGCCCATTTCAGGTACCACATATGTGCTGAGAGAGATGGGGGTCCAGGCCAGGCTCACGGAGCTGAAAGCTGCTGGGCTCGGGACTCATCTTCAGTATAGCATGCTCAGGCAGTGAGGGACAGGGGAAGGAACTCTAGACTCGAGGCTGGGGGTCCTGGATTCAAATCCCACTTCTGACTACCTGAGTAACTCTTGGGCATCAGAGGAGAGTAGACTAGTTGGCATCTGAAGTCCCTGCCGGCTCTAGGTCAGAGCCTCGGTTTCCCCTTCTGTAAGAGGAGGCCCTCTGGGGCCCCTGCAGCTCTAGGCCTATGGGCCTGTGACTGGGTGGTCTCTAAGTCCCTTCTTGTGTTGAATCCTGTGACTTTGTAGCTGGTGCTTCATGCTCAACTACATTTTTCCTACAAAAACAATGGAACAACCCATCTTCCCACATCCTTCAGCTTAATTATTGTTAATTGTAGGCACCTTCCTTAAGCATCTCAGCTGAGGTGGGTGATTAAGAGGAGCTCAGGCTTTTCTTTCTTTATTCCCTCTAATTGTAATGCTGGAGGCCTCGTGCCCTCAGCTGGACAAGTCACTCTTGAGGCCTGGTCAGTCAGTGCCCCCAGCATCAACCTCCCTGAAAGCATCTCTGTGAGCCTGGGCTCAGTGCCCAGAAAGGTGCCCGCCATCACAGCCCTGGAGCTGGCTTCTACCCAACCTCCTCCTTCCAGAGGAGGAAACAGAGGCAGCCCTGAGAGGAGAAGAGGCTTGTTTTGGGGGAGCAGATTTCTCTCTGACCCCCACAACCCCCTGCCTGCCATAGATGCCACGTGGCCCCTCAACAGGCAGTGCCAAGATGCCCAGGTCACAGAATGAGATCCAGAAGGGACCCTGAGTCCAACCCTCCTATTTGTGGCCTTCTTGGGTCCTTGCTCCCTGAGGGCTGGTATCTCCCAACCATGTCTCCTTGGCATCAGGAGGAATCAGACTGACCAGGCATATTGTAGTGACAGCCGATCCAAGGGACCCCAGTCATTGCTTCCTGCTTCGAGAGCATGGCAGCCAGGCACTGAAGGCTGAGTGGCCTGTCCTAAGGACTTCCCCTTGTCATAAGGTCACAGCCCACGTAGGGCCAGAGAGTAGTATGAGCCATGTTCGACCCCTGGAGAAAACATGAAGCCCAAGGACTGTTGGGTAGAGCTCCCATCTCCAGACTCTCCACTTGGGTGTTTCTTTGTTTGTCAGGAGGCTGACGAATGGAATGAGGAAGGAAACTTGGCTCAGCCGAACCCCAAATCATCTTTTATTTTTAAACCTAACTGCAGCCTGTTTCCCCGGCCCCCTAATCAAGCCCAGAGAGCCCATTCTGTGCTAAATGGATCAGCCCAGCCTCCTCCTAGCCCCTCCTCACCAAGTGTGGCCTGCCTGAGAGGCGTCTCTGGGTGTTTGGGTGATGCTCTGACTTCCCTGGGCCTGTGGGCCCCCTTCCATGTCCAGGACACGGTTTGTCTCATTGATGCATCTCTCTCCACGGCTGGAGCCGGTGCAGGTTGGGATGCTAACTCCCATCCTCATAATATTTGAGCTTTAAGATTCATTGTCATTAATTACCCAAAGGGCTAATAAACATGGAGAAGAAGGAAGACCTCCATGACAACAGCAGGGTGTCAAAAGGACCCTGGACAAGAGACATCAGGGCAGGCCACACCCTGTAAATGTTTGCCAAGAATAGGGCTGGAGAGGAACATGGCGGCTCCTTGGGAGAGATGTGGAGACCACCTCCCTCATTTCACAGAATAGGAAGCGAGGCCAGGGGCGGGAAAGTTCTCTCCTGAGGTCCCAAAGGTGGTGAGTGGAAGAGCCAGGGTTGGACACAGGCTCCCTCTTGTCACATCCCTCTGTGGGGCCATCCTTCCCATCTGGTCCTGGCCTCGTCCCTTCTTCAGACAGCCCGAACTCCTCCCTGGATGAGACTTGTGACCTTCCATGCTGGAATGTGAGCAAGAGGGCAGGGGCAGGCTCCCTTGAGAGCAGTGTGTCTAGGAAATGCCCAGATGACCCAATCCCTGGACGAGCTCCAGGCTTTCTTTTCCTAATATGGAAATGTCCCACTCCCCCCACCTATCCCCCTGGAGCTGTCCCCAGACAGGGGTAGCCAGGCTGCTGCAACTCATCCTTAGGGTTCCAGGGATGTAGGTCTGTTATTGACAACTGGAACACCTAAGCCCCCACCAGTGGGTTTTCCATTAAAACACCAGTTTAGATGATGCCAGTAAGTCTTAGTCACAAAGTCTTTGCTAACAGAAGATAAAGTGATAATAGCCATAGCATTACAGTCTGCTTGTAAACCTGGATCACACCCTCCCACTAATGCACAAAGTTTCTATTGGGGAGAGCTGGCAAGAAAACATAGAAACCTAGCAATGAGAAGCAGGAGTAGGGAAACCCATGGGTCCTGGTGAGCTCATAGCTCTGAGCTGTAGGCCTTTACATAGAGAAGAGTCTATGCCAAAAGGACTTTAAGCCATGGATAATAAAGGGAGAAGACTACCGTGGTGCCCAAGATGGACAGTGTAGAGAGGGTCGAAGGAGCGAGACTAACAGCTGGGATACCCACAAACTCACAGGAGGAAAGACCCAAGAAAGGAGTTAGGAGTAAACCCAGCGGCCTCAAGTCTACACACACACACCCAAAGCTTGGGCAAGGTATGTTAGGAATTAGAGGTTCTAAAGTAAGGGGGAAACTGAGACTCTGTGGGATGAACCCTGTGCCTGGATTGGGGCTCTGGATAGATCGACTTTGTTAAAAGTCATGGGATAGGCCAAGGTGTGGGGCACCATTACATGCCAAGAAGGCAACGTCATGGGAGGGATCCAGGGCCAAGGGGAGAAGTGCCAAGAGAGTCTGTAGGTGAAGGACTAGATCACCTCTAATCTAGATCCCTCCCAACCTTCCGGTTCTATGGTGAAAAAGGTCAGAGCTCCTGCCTTCAGGCTTTGGAAGTCACAGGTCCTGGCCTCTTCAGGAAAGGAATCCCTACTATCCCATTCCCACCGCTCGGATCCTTCCAGTGACGGGAAGCCCACTGCTTCCCAAGTCAGCCTAGTCCACCCTGGGAAAGCTCACGCTGTCAGGAAGGTTTTCCTTAATTAGCTTCATCCTCCACCATAACTTTTGGGCCCACCCCCTGGGCCCAGTGGAACCCCAGTGCACCCCACTGGCCTTGTCCTGCCCCTCTGGCTTCTCTAAGCTATGGGCTCAAGACCCCACCTTCTAAAGCCTGGACAGTTAAAACTAAGAAAGGTTTTGGCTTCTGGTGATCAGTCCCCTCACCCCCAGTGGAATGTCACCAGGAGGGGGTTTTAGTTCCTAACACAGGAGGAAGAGCTCTCTTCTAGAGGTATTTCTGTCTGTCTGTCTCAATAGATGGGGGTTCACTCCACGGAGAAGGTGGATCCTATGTCAGACCTTCTACCAAAGGAGGAGACTGTTCTAGGTGGGGAGAGGAGGGAGATAGAGAAGCAGGAGGGTGGGGGGGCTGGGGGCCCCTCTGCTGGCTGGGGTCACAGGGAAGCAGGCGCCTGACCTCTCCAGCAGCACTGGGGTCCGTCTGAGGGAGGGCCTTGGAACAGCTCTGAGGTCTGCAGGACAGACCCAGAGCTCCTGAGAGCAGCTTCTGGGGGCCTTCCTGGCCTGGATTTTGTGTTAAAATCTTCTAGCCCAACCCATGTTCCTTAATCTATGTGATTGATGGCCTGGCTGATGGAGCCAGCTGGTGTGTGAAGGTCAGAGACGGCTTGTTCTTTCCCCTCGTCTCTTTCCACAAGCTCGTTCTTTATGACGTCTGGGAGAAGGCCAGGGCCAGCCTGGCCGGCTGTGGGAGAGTAGCTTGTGTGCTCTGGCCCCTCCCGGGTCTGTGCTTTGTGGCAGGAGGTGGGGAAGGGCCCAGTGGCTGAGGAGAGAGCCAGGGAATGAGCTGGGCTCAAATCTCTGGGGCAAGCCTTTCCCGCTCTAGGCCTCAGTCTCCTCTTTGGTCAGATGGGGAGGTCTTTTCCAGCTCGAGGCCCACCACCATCGAGCCAGGCCTGAGCTGGTACCTCTGAGTAGCTCCAGACCTCTACAGGTGCCCTCCTGGACTTGGGGAGGTAGGGAGTGGGCTGCCTAGAGAGGGAACCATCCCTGTGTCTGGAATTCTGAAGCTGAGCTGGGCCCTGAGCAAGGGCCAGACCTGCTGGCCAGGCAGATGCCTTGCAGACTCTCCCTCCTCCCTGCCAGGCCTGGGGCTGTCCTAGGACTCAGCCTACTTGGGACTAATCATTTCATGCTGGGAGGCTGAGTCCTTGGCCAGGCCCCGGCCAGGCTTTCCTGAGGAGAGCTTCCTGACCTTCCCTTCCTCCACTGCCTGCTGGGCTGGAGCAGAACCTTTCCAACTGCTGGGTTTGGGGCTAAAAACAATCAGATCTGTTCCTGTTAGTGCTGGGAGAAATATCTGAGCCCATTTAGGCTAATCCACTCATTTGACTGATGGAGGAAACTGAGACCCAGGGAGAGGGATGACCTCCTGACCCCAAACTCATGCAATGACTGTAGGGAAGTCAAGACAAGAGCAAGGTCTCCTGGCTCCTCCTTTTTCCACAGAGCCACAGACCCCATTTTCTGCCTCCTCACTCAACCATAGAAATGATGTGATTAATGGCCTTGCCACTGCCTAGCCCAGGCTACCAAGCCTCAGGGCCAGGCTGGGGAGGCCAGGCCAGCACCGTGGGCCTCAGAGTCAGTCAGTCCTGGCTTCAGAGGTGCTGCTGAGGTCCAGGAAAAGGCCAGGACTTGGTGAAGGATACCAGGCTAACCTTCAGCAGATCCTAGGTCAGAGAGGAAGAGGTCAGCAGCTCAGAGAAACCGGAAAGGGACTGGAGAGGGCCAGGGCCATGAGCTGAAGAAGGGGCAGCAGGCAAACCTGGCTGCCCCAGCCCTGAAGATCCCCTTCCAGATCAAATGACCCCTGAGGTCCCTCCCCTTTCTCCCAGCCAAAGATCCCTGACCCACTGTCCCTGCAGTCAGGCCTGATCACTGCCAAGGAGCTGAGAAATGAGCAGGGAAGGTGGGGGGGCGGAGGGAGGGATGGTTGGTGATGAGGACACCTCCTGCCATTCCTAGACCATGCTGGAGCTTACAAAGCCCTTTTCTTTTTTTTTTTTTTTAAGCAATTGGGGTTAAGTAACTTACTCAAGGTTACACAGCCAGTTATTTCTAGGTGTGGTGCTAAGTATCTGAGCCCAGATTTGATCCCCAGGTCATCCCGAGTGGCTCCGGTGCTCTTACTCACTGTGCTACCTCACTGCCCCAACAAAGCCCTTTTCTTACAGTGCCTTGTGAGCTGGGCCCTGAACAGGTCACTACACCCATTTTACAGGTGAGGCAACTGAGGCTGAGAGAGATGTGGCATAGCCAGCATCGTATTACTACTACTACTACCAAGAGTTAGTCTTTACACCACCCTTTACATATGCTATCTCATTTGTGTCCAAGATGGCGACCAAACCCCCTCCTGTTTGCAAGTAGGGACTGTTCTAACATCTGAGGGGGGCATTAGCATCAGTGGGCTCTGATGTGCCTATGGTGGGTGGGTCCCATGCAAGCAGTCTTGGTCTGAGAGGCCCAAACGAGACACCAGTGGTAGGAATCTGGGAGAGGGAAGACCTTTTTGGTAAGTCACTCCACACCCCACAGCTGATGTCTCTCTGTCTCTCTTCCTCCTTCTCTCTCTCTCTCTCCCTCTCTCTCTCTCTCTCTGTGTCTCTCTGTCTCTCTCTCCCTCTCCCTCTCTCTCTCCTCTGCTCTCCCTCCCTCTCTGTCTCTGTCTGTCTCTGTCTCTGTCTCTCTGTCTCTCTCTGTTTCTCTCTGTCTCTCTGTCTCTCTCTCTCTCTGTCTCTGTCTCTCTGTCTCTGTCTCTCTCTGTCTCTCTGTGTCTGTGTCTGTGTCTCTGTGTCTGTGTCTCTGTCTCTCTCTCTCTGTCTCTGTCTCTCTCTGTCTCTCTGTCTCTCTCTGTCTCTGTCTCTCTCTGTCTCTGTCTCTCTGTCTCTCTCTGTCTCTCTCTCTTTGTCTCTCTCTCTCTCTCAGCTGGCCTGGCTTTGGGCAATGAGAATGAATAATGGAGCAGAGAAATTTATTCTCTTTGCTACTGTCCCCCAGGCCAGATGGGCGAGGCTTTGGATGCTGGACCCAAGCAGGGTCTCACTTCCATGCCATTGCCTAGTCTGGCTTCCATGCCTGCCTGGAATGGGCTCCTTTTCCACCTTGGATTCCCTAGGTCCCTCTGGGACCCCTTTCCTGTTCCTCCCAAATTTTCACGTACACACTTGTCTGTTTACACGATGTCTTCTCCCCCTCCCTCCTTCCTCTGCCATCCCCTCCTTCCCCTGCCCATAGAATGGCAGCTGCCCCGTGGCTGGGGGCAATGCTGTGCTTGTCTTTGTCTGCCCCTCGCCCGGCCCGATGCCTGCCACATAGTGGCGAGTAATAAATGCTTACTGAACGAATGAATGAACCTGTCATCCTAGAGGGCCGGACAGGCTGCCTTCTGAGGCCCCTCCCGCGGGGATATTCAATGCCTCCCAATAATAGACTGTTGTAATCGAGGCTGAGCCTTGCCCGGACCTCAGAGATAAAGGCACAATAGAAGGGTCCGAAGCCAGAGGATCCCGTTACCACGAGGGAAACGGGCTTAAATATGATCTCCTGCGCCTTCATTGTTCACCTGGCGGAGCTGTCTGCCAGCCTGGAGGCAAACCGACCTTATCTGATTCAGAAAGACGCCATCCTGGCAACTTCACGTCGACGCAGGTGACGAGGGAATCGGAGTGGAGGAGAGTGAGGCGAGCCTTTGGGAGACCAAATCCCCCCTGTTCTCTGCTTCCGCCAGTCACCAGGTCCCATGCACCATCCTTGGAGTGGCTTCGGCCAAGACCATTCATCCTCCGGCCCTTTTCTGGGGCCCCAGATGGGCTCATCCCCTGGGACCCCACTTTCTGGGGACCCTTCCCCATATGGGCGCCCGCTCTCATTTCTTGTCGGGCCTTGGATGAAAGGCATGGAATTCAGTGCCGGACCCCTACTGGAGTTGGAGAGGCCCCTCTGAGTTTGTTCTCTGGACGATGTGACCCAAGATCATCACCTCCTGACTTGACGGAGAAACTCTAGTTGGAGAAAAGGTCCGGGATCCTCCCAAAGTGCAGCCACCCTCCCCCCCCCCCGCCCTTGCGCGCCCCCTGTGAGGGAGGCTCTCCTTCGACCACTGCAGATGAATCTCATTTGGTTGGCCGTGGGGAACCCTTGACTGTTGGGAGCTGGGAGCTGGGGGTGTGCTGGGGCCAGTGGAGCACAGGGGGGACTTTTCCTCTCGCTCTGCCATAGACAGGTACGACAGATGTCCGGGAAGGGGAGCCAGGGCCTGACTCTGGCAAGCGCACAGGAGGCCTGAAGGCTGGGCCGACCTTGGGCACTGCCCTTGCCCGGCTCTGGCATCGCTGCCCTGTTTCCCCGGAGGTCACCGGCCCTTTGCAGCCAGAAGAGCTGTTGTTTATGATGTTCGCTCATCTCCCTGCCTGGTGACTCACACGCCTCCAGGACTTCGGTCTGTTCTGGAGAGACCTTTGTTGTTCGTTCCCTATCCGCCTTTGAGAAAAAACGACATTTCAAAGATCAGGAGATCTACCCTCCACGTTTAGGTTGCACTTTGGGGTGGGCGCGAAACCCAGTGCAAGGGTTCGTCCTTTACGCCCCTCTAAGGGTCATCTGGCCAGCTATAGACGAGCCCCCGGCGCGTGCCCCCCCCGGGCTTCAGGCCCCGTTACCCACCAGGACCGCCTCTCAGAGTCAATGTCCGAAC
The DNA here is from genome assembly GCF_028583685.1 of Petaurus breviceps papuanus. Taxonomy (NCBI): domain Eukaryota; kingdom Metazoa; phylum Chordata; class Mammalia; order Diprotodontia; family Petauridae; genus Petaurus; species Petaurus breviceps. The sequence continues at coordinate 702,841 of NW_027186308.1, forward strand.
CAGAAATTCTGCTCTGTCCCTCAAAGCCTCCTCTCTCCCCAACCTCCCCGGTTCTGGCGAGGACGCCACCATTCTGCTGGTGACCCAGGTTTACTCCAGGAGTCGTCCCGTCCTCAGTCGAGTGCCCTTGCGGGCTCCCCTCTGCCCAGCGTCAGTGCCTGGCACCGCTGCTGTGGCTTCCTCCTTAGCTTTCCTGGATCCAGTCGCCTCTCTGTGCCATCCACCCTTCGTGCGGCCGCCAAAGTGAATTCCTAACGTGCGGGGCTGACCGCCCCACCCCGACGCAGAATTTTCAGCGGCTCCCGACGGCCTCTAGGATAAAGGGCATGCCTTGCCCAGACAGGCTCATGCCTAATTTTCCTCCTCTCGCTCTCCTTTCCTCTCAGTCCGCTGGCTCAGGCTGGGTGTCCCCCCTCCCAGTTCCCCTCCCCCCGCCTCCAAATCACATTTGATGTGTCCCGCCCCCCCCCTCGCCCCCAAGGCCTTTCCTCTGCACACGCAGTTGAGGGCGCACACGTGCACACACACCAGCTCGCCTCTGCACAGCTCCAGTGCCGCACCGTCCCGAGGCCCTCCCCTTCCCCAGTTATTCATTTTCTCTCCCTCTTGTCATCATGTTATATTATGTGCAGGCACTTGGTATATTGGTTCTTCCCTTCTCTCTTGGCCGGTTCCTTTCTTCCTGCACAGTTCTGGGCACTTGATAAATACTGGATTTCCCGGCACCATCACCTGAGGCTGACAGCACTATGCACTGGGCATCTGGCCGGACAAGTTCCTTCACAGTGCGTCATTTACCCACCTGGTGTGGCTGGGGAGAAGTCTGGGGGGCCGAGGCCTTGCTAGGCCTTGCCTCCATCCCCAACTCTAGCAATGACTTAGGGAAGGACCTCAACCCATCGGTGCCCACCAATCTGTGGATTGGTGGAGAGTTGGACAAAACCAGGGGCCCTTCTTGTTTCTTAGTGTTTCCACCAAGAGACACAGGGTCAGAGGCCAATTCCTATTTGTTGAATTGATCCCAATTGAATTGAATCTTGATTGGCAGAAGGATCAGTCAAGATAGAGATGGATGGGACCTCCCAAACTTAGGACTAGATAGGGAGGCCAAGGGCCATCATTTGAAGGGGAAGTGCTTCTGGGGTGGAGTGGGCTTCGAGGTCTAGAGAATGTAAGCTCCCTGAGGGCAGGGACTGCCCAGGGCCTGGCACATAGAAGGCACACAATAAATGGCTCTTGGTTCATTGATCCTTATAAACTGGTGACCCGATTAATCAGTCAGTCAACAAACACTTCAGAATGAGAGTGTTAGTGTTCCTATGACACAGTCTCCCATCCACTGCTGGGATTTGAGCCTATTTTGGAGAACTTTGCTCCTGAACTGCCAAGGGCTGACCTCCAGATGTGCCCTGTGGGAGCACCGTGGGCGTCAGGAAGGCCTGGGAGCTGTTTTGTGAAAGGGGGATTAGCTATGTTCTTCTTGGTGCCAGAGTCACACATAAGAGCCCCAGAGGTGCATGATGCAGGGAGCTACCAGCTCTCTCTCTGTCCCTCTGACTCTGTCTCTATATCTGACTGTTTTTGTCTCTATCGTCTCTCTCCTGCTCAGACAAGGGTTCTGTGAGTCATGGGGATGTTTAGTCTAAATGCCAAATATACCAAGAAGGACCTTGTATCAGAAGTATGTGTGTGGATATTGAGTGTCCCTTAAGGAATAGAAGCTCCTTGAGGGCAGGTGTCCCAGTCTCTCTGGGCTGGTGCTCACCAGTATGGGGAGGACCAGGGCTCTGACAGTCAGTCTACTGATACCAGCCCCTCTGCTACTGATGAGTGCCCACAGAGCTCAAGTTTGGCCTTTACTTTCTTCTCAGGGGCTGAGCCTGGGCCATATCCACCAGCTGCTGGGAGCACCCCTTCACCGGGCTTTCCTTGGGAGCTGTCCATGACACAGTCCACCCATTTGCCAGATGGCTGAGCTTTGTTTATGGCTTAGGGATGGGACTTCAGGGGCTACATTCCCTATGATGTGGACAGCCTTCCACAAAGTGAATTACTAATGGGGGAACAGGGAAAGCCCCTTAAAACTAATGCAGGGTTCACTGATTATGGGCATCTCATCCTTGGCTGTTTCTTCATGAGTCCTGTGGTGGGTGGGTTGGTGCCACCTCTGAACTCTGGCACTGTTGGCACCAAGGGAACTTTCCCAGAAGACCAGCCCTCATGGGTTGTCCATCCCACCTGCCTCGTTTGCTTGAAGTTAACAGAGGGTCGTCCAGAGGCCCTACTAATGGGTTGTGGGCAGTGCCCAGGATAGTGCCAGGCCTTCAGATAGAGGCCTCTCATCTGAGGCTTGTCAGCAAGTGTAATGTTAATGCAATTTTATATCTTCCCATTAATAGGCCCAATGGGGAGCCCATTAAGGGAAGCTTGCTTAGCGGGGCTCACTCATGAGAAGGATCCTGTGATTCCCTGGTTGAGATCCTGAGTGACTGTATGTTCAGAGCTCCTGACTGCTCAGATGTAAAGGCTCTCTCCATCCAGGGATGTATGTAAAGTGTATAGTTGATTCAGGCAGTCAGAGCTCTGGCTGTTGGCCTTTAGTTTTGGCTTGTATTTTCTCTGAAGTTCAGGGTGCTGACTTTTCCCCTGAACTAGTGAATGTAATTTAAAAAAAGATTGTTGATGCCTTAAACAGTTCTCTTTCCTAGTAAAGCAGATCTAAGAATCTGTGCTAGCAGCCCTCCAGAGGATGCCAGTGTGGTTATCGTTACAGCAAGTCAACTCTGCTCAGGCTGCCTTTGCTGATACCCCCAAGTGCTGACCCCACTGGCATCTGTCTGTATATATTTACTCGCTTATAGGCTTAGATGTGCCTGTGTTGTGTCTCTCAGGAAAAAGTGAGCTCCTTGAGGGCACGCCTGGCTCACTTTTTTGTTTTTGTATGTCTAGCACCTGGCCCAGGCCTGGAAGACCCAGAGCGGGGCTAAGGGGTATGTGTGTGTGTGTGTGTGTGTGTGTGTGTGTGTGTGTGTGTGTGTGAATATGGGAAGAGTGTTTGCTGGCTTCCTTCTCAGTCTCTGTCAATCTCTTCCCCTTTTCATTCATTCCTCCAACTCTGCTTTTCTCACTGTTTTATTTCAGAAAGTTCCTTCCATGTTTCTTGTCCTCCCTTGTCCTGGTTCATCTTGGGGGCATCCCAGTGTCCTGTGACCACAACACTCCACAATGAATTCAGAGCTTCTGAATATGCTAGATTTGCCCCTATCTACAATTCTTGGTCATCACACAAAGGCTGCTTGGGGGGTGGGGAGGGAGAGAGAGACAGAAATGGAGAGACAGAGACAGACAGACAAAAAAAGAGACATAGACAGAGAGAGAGATAGACACAGGCAGACAGAAACAGTGAGAGACAGACAGACAGACAGAGATAGACAGAGAGAGAGATAGACACAGACAGAAACAGTGAGAGACAGACAGAGAAACAGAGACAGAGACAGACAAAAACAGAGAGAGACAGAGAGCACACTGCTGTAGCTGCTGATCTCCAGCTCCCCTAGGGATAGGGGCAGGACTGTGTGACCAATACTTTGTCCAAGAGGAGCATTAGAGGCACTGGGAGGCACCAAGGACACCACTGACTGTAGCTTATCCAAAGGGAAATGACAAGCGGTAGCTGCCATTTTGGAATCGGCCAGCCTAGGCTCCCATCAGCTCTCTGGCTGAGGAGAAAGTAGAAAGCTGAGAAAGCTGAGAAGAGGCACCAGCTGCTCTTGTCCAATCCCACATCCAGGCTTAGAACTGGAAGGAACTGGAGAGGCTGGACCCAGGCCTCGTTTTACAGAGAAGGAAACTGAGGCAAGGAAAGCTTTTGTTGCTTGCTCGGGACCACACATCTAGGAAATGGCCATGATGGAGTTTGAGCCCATACCTTCCAGCCCACACTCTATACTCTGTCCATGGCTGCAGAATTTGGGTAAAAGTGAAGGGAGACCCTTAGACCATGTGAAACAGCTGCCAATCATAGGAGGCCCAAGAGACTGAGAGAGCAAGCTGTTAATCTCTTTCCTGAGTGAAGAGTCGTAAGAAGGAAAATGTGCGCTTGGAGTCTAACCCTGAAAAGACAAAATGATGGAAAACGTGAGTAGTGTAATGTCAGAACAAGCCCCCCCTCCAAATGGAAAGAAAACAGGACTTCAGAGAGCATGGCCAGACTGTGCTAGTGTGCAGAATGGAGGAGGCAGAGGTGGAGAAAGAGGGGGAGAAGGGGGAGGAGGGGAGGAAGAGAAAGAGGGGAGGGGAGCAGGGAGGGAAGGGGGACGGGGAGGGGGAGGGGGAGGGAGACCAGCAAGCCACTGGGAAGTAGAACAGGCTGAGTGGCCGTTTGATTGCCAACAGCCAAAGAGGGCACCATATTTGGACACGGCCGGCCCTGAGGCCGGCTCAGTGCATGGGAGTCGTAACTACAGATAAGATGAGGAAGCCGGGAAGGGAAGCGGCCCCTCGCCCTCCCCAGAAGCAGGCTTTGTCAGCCAGGCCTGGGTGGGAGAGCACGTGAGCAGCGTCCAGCGAGGTGATGCTCGCCCAGTGTGGGCCTCAGAGCACCCTCTCAGGGCCAGCTGTGAGGACAACGAGCTTAAAACCCCCAGCTGCAGCTGCCTCAGAGACCTTCAGGATGAGGGTCTACAGGAGCAGAGAAGGTTGCCTTGATGAAGACGTGTGAGAACAGCGATGAGGGGAGGCTCTTTTCACACGCATTCTCTCTAGTTTGGTCTCTTCTCAATTTTACTTTCGGGACTGATCTTTGAGTATGTCGGGCCCTATTCCGCTCTGCTCTGGGTCACTTTATTCTATGGGGCCCCACTTTCTCACCTGACCACATCTTTCTGAATCCCGCTGTGTCTTCCCACCCGGGTCTTTTCCTTCACCCAAGTCACTGATAGAAAGCGTCTCCAGCCAGTGACCAGGCACGAGTCCCTGGGGCATCTTCCTTCCAAGATTCCTTCATTCCAGTAAGGGGAAACCTTTGGGTGTGGCCGTGCCAGCTCTCCTGAATCCACTGATGGATTCTTGGCTTCCCTGGGTCTCTGTGTCTTCCCCCAGCGGTATGTCAGGTACATCATCAGAGGCCTTCGTTTGTCAAACAGCCCTAGAGACTGGAAGTCTGGAGTTCATTCATTGGAATGAAAAGGTTCCTGCGGTGCTGCCATCCAAGGCCCCGTGTGTTTGTCCATGAGGAGGTCGCCTTGGTGCCGCCTCCGTTGTGGTCTCGCCATCTCTGTGGTCCAACATCCTCTTCCTGGAAGTCCGATTTGTGCCTGGCTCACTCCTGCACCAGGCCAGAGTCTTCCTATGGAGCTAATTCTGTCTGCACGACCAAGGGGGTGGGTGAGGAGGACGAGCCAGGGCTTTGGGGACCGCATAGGAAGGGATGCTGTTATTACTGTACACACATGTAAGATGCAAAGCCATGGCTAAAATTAGCCATCTTTCTGCTCACAGTGGCGGTCTGCTTCAGTTCTGACCAGAGGTGTCCCTTGGGAGGGGCAGAGGCTTGACCCATGGTGGCAGATATCCCGATCTGCCAATCCAGACAACCTCCTTCCAGGCTCCTGTACAATGGCTTTCAGAGATCCCTAGGCACCCTAAAACCCGCCTCGGCCTCACTGCAGGTCTGGTGGCACCTTCCTCTCTGAGCAGTGGGAGAGAAGGGATGCGGCACTAGTAACTGGCCATGGGATCCCCTCCCCCCAGACACACACCTGCAGAGATGGAGCCAGAAGGTCCTGCAAGCAGAGGGCCTCCCCACCTCCCTCGGTCCCTATTCTTCTCATCCATCCCTTCCCTCGCTGGTCCTTAGAGCTCCCATGTGTCCAGTGATTTCTGAGGCCTCCTGAAGTACTGCAGCACCAGGGACAAATCCATTTGGGGTGGGAGTGGGGGGCTTGTCTAAGGGGAGGACCCTGCTATCCCACATAGATATGGCAGAACACCCACACCCACACTCATGCTCACACACACTCACACACATATACACATTCTCACACACATACCAATACACACTCAGAACACACACATTCACACTTACACATACTCTCACACACATGCTCACACTCATGTTTACACTTACTCATGCTCACACACATTCACATTCACACACTCACACTTACACAATGCACTCATGCTCACACACATTCACACTCATCCATGCTCATGCTCACACACACATGAACACATTCACACACATACCAATACACACTCAGAACACACACTCACACACATTCACACTTACACATACTCTCACACACTCACACACA